>NC_083736.1:34285657-34607740 GCF_028564815.1 Eubalaena glacialis
GATTTCCAAAGAGATGATCTCGCACTGACTTGGTGGGCTTGTGGCCTGTGGGGCATTCCGTGGTGAGGGGACCGTATTGGACTGTCTGCCCTCGATCAGCCTATATCAGAGGGAAGCAGATGGTCAGATGATTAAAAAGAAAATCATAGCAGCATAGGGAAGTGGAGTCAGAGGTCAAAATTTAAAGGGCATCGTGCTGGAGTGTGAAAGCTTGAGAACTGCCAGAAATGACCCAACGTGGCATTTTGGAGGGTGTATGGTAATTGTGTAATAATTGGTAGGAGGGGTATAAAGGCTCAGGGGGTGAGAATTAAGCAAGATGACGGCCTGCGGCAAGAGTTCCATCCGTGTCGAGAACCACTTGCTTGAAAATAATTTAAGTAGTGTCTCTTTAAGAAGGTCATGAAGATGCTTGATGAGGCCAGCCACCTGGGGGCGGGAACCTAGATGGAAGTTTGGACGAATGTTGGGTGGGAGAGCCCACTGTTGAATCTCCTGAGAGGTAAAATGGGTGCCCTGGTCAGAGTCAGCAGTGTTTGGCGGCGATCTGAAGGGAACAGCAGTGAAGGTAGGAAGGAAAGAGATTACCTGTTTTGAGGAGGAATTTTGGGTGGAGTTCACCAAGAGAAGCCTCGTGTTAAGCATCAGTGATGGTGATGGGTCATGTGGAAGCCCCAGCCGGGCGGGAGTATGGTCGGGCTCCCCGGGGGAGTGGGTCCCCGTCGGGACGGCCCCCGTTGTTTGCTTTGGGTGCAGAGAACGCCGTTGCTCATGTGTCACCACCTTGGCTGCCGCTGAGGAGGGGGGCGTCCCCTCGCATGAGCACGACTTGTTAAGGCACGAATTCCCCGATGACCTGAGGTTGTGCGGGTCCATTTCGCAAGCTGGGGAGAAGGGTCGGTACCCTGAGGCATCTACGGGGCAGAGAGTGGAGGGCTGAGTGAGGGGGTCTGACCGCAGTATTCTTGAAAATGGCTTCAGGTGTGGAGCGGTTAGCGTGGGCAGAAACGTGAGAACTGATGATGGGGGTCGGGGGTTCTCCTCGTTCCTTCCGTGTCTTGGAGCCCCAGATGGCCTTGCCTTGCATGAGGAAGTTGTCCCTTAGCCACTGGCCAGGCCAAACTGCAAGGCTGTTAGCAGCGGCCCAGGAGTCTGTGAAAGGCCCCTTTTTGTGGCCTCCTTAAGGGCTGGGTGAACAGCTACAGGTTCTGCCCGTTGGGCTGAGCCAGGAGTGTCCTCCTCGACTAGAAAGGTGCCCGAGGCCGGGTGGATGACGCAGCCCTCCAGCGAGCTGCATGGCATGCAGTGATGGCCCTGCCCTTGGTGAAGAGCACTGACCCCCTGTCCATTTCAGACAGTTGGTCCCAAGGGGCTCCCCAAGTAGCCACAGGAGGAGAAAGCGGGGTGGGGTGGGGACGGGGGCTGTCACTCCTCGAGGCTCTCCGGCAAGGGGCTGAGCATGGGGGAGACCACATCCTCCTGTCATCTGGAAAGGCCTTTGACCTCAGGTTTAGCCCGCCCCTGAAGGTACCACTTCCCTGTTACCAAGGAGGCATCAGTGGCCGTGCTGAGCTTTTCTCTTCAGAGGCATCTCGAACCCAGGGCACTTTAGGAACTTGTGTTCAGAGTAATCCCAGGTGGGGGCTGGCTAGGGGCTCAGTTCCTAAAAGAGCCCAAGAGGCTGCCAAAAGCTGGTGCCCAAGGGGAGTACACGGGCCTGCCGCTGGGCTAGGTGCTTAGTCCACAACCCCATAGGAAGCCAGGTAGGCTCCTGTTTGGTCCCGAGACTCCAGGAGGCCACTTGACATGGAATGTGGAGCCAGTGGGGACTAAAGGTAAGACTCGCTGGACTGCGTGCTGGGCACCTTGCAAAGCCCACTTGTTGGGCTTTGCCCCAGTGGAAGGTGGGTGACTTGTGTGCGACTGCGTATACGATGGGGCGAGATGAGGGATGTGTTGCCTCCAGGACATGAAAAGGCCTAATATGTGTCGTGCTTGTCTGAGTGTAGTGGGTGGTTTAATGGTGAGTAGTTGATGTTTGGCTGTTGGGGAAATTTCTCAGCCCTTAGAGGACTAGGTGACGCCCAGAAACAAGACGGATGAGGCCGGGCCTTGGCTCTTGAGGTCCAGGTGGTGTGCGAAGGGATGCAAATCTGCTCGTACTGCTTCCTCAGAGGAACCCCTGAGCATAATGTCATCAGCGTAATGCCAGAAACGGCACCTTTCCAACTGTAAGGTGCTTAAGTCTTGGTGGCAGAGGTTATGTGTGGTTGCAGGGCCGTTTAAATATCCCACTGGGAAGCACGTAAATGTATAATCGGCCCCCTTCAAAAGTGAAAGCAAACGGAGCCTGGGATTCCTCCACGATGGGAACAGAATGGAACATGTTAGTAGGTCAGTGAACACAGAGGACGCTCCTTGGGCCGACTGTACATCCTCAGTCAGTTCTATATTATTAGGAATTGGAGCCTTACTGGGGAACCTGAGCACTTTTTGGTTTTGATAGTCAACGGTGAGGTGCCTTTGGTTGGTGGCTGGCTTAAGTACGGGCCAAATGGGGCTACTGAACGGGGAGATGGTGGCTTCATGACTCCAGTCTCAAGCATATCGTTAATGACAGGGCGTAGGCCTTCAGTGACCTGTTTAAGTCGCTACTGGGGAATGTTTACCGTCTTGACCAGGGGAGGAAGAGTCCCTGGCGTCCATTTGGAGAGTCCCACCAGGAAGGCCAAGAACTTGGGCTTATTCCATGTGGCACGGTGTTGTGTCAGTACCTCCATGCCTATAATAGGAAAGAACGAGCTGGGGGACCACCACCAGAGGAAGCCGTTTGAGGTGAAGGGTCCCAATAGTGGTATGCGAATAGGTTTGTGAAGCTTTGATTGTTTTACCAGCAATGCCCTGTAGGTAGAAGGTCTTCCCTTTTGGGGATACAGAGGGATTGCCTAGAATGACGATGACTTGGGTCCCCATGTCTAGTAGGGCCAAAAAGGACTGTGCATTTTTATTGTCCTAATGGACCACCAGAGTGGTACAGGGGTAATTGTCCCCAGGTGGTTGGACAAGCCCCTGGGAGCGGCTGATTCCCTAGGGTAGGAGCTTAAGTGGCTGCCAGCCCTGGAGGTTCGGGAAGGGGGCCGAGGGGGTAGCGGGACGGGCTTGGGGCTAGAGGATGGACGGCAGAAGAGGGCCGTAGCTGGGAGAATGTGAGTTTCGGGGCCTGGAGTTTAGAGAGTGGCTGTCCAGAGGTTAAGTAGCCAGGAACCCCAAGTTTTCATAACTCGCAGTAGAGGTTTTGCCTGTGTATTCCCATAAGGGACAAAATTAAATCAGAGGTTTATTAGGAAGGGAGTGGGGAACCCTTTCCATTGAGGGGAATTTGTTCGAGGGAGACCTTTCTGGAGCAGTGGTGACGGAGGGCCTTGAGTGTGACGTATTGGGGCATCTGGGCAGCAGTCTCGTCTGTGTCTAGCAGCCATGTCAGTGCCCTCCAGTTGCCTGATGGATGGTTTCAGGAATCCCCCCAAAATGTAGTAGCGCTGCCCTGTAATTATGGGGGGCGCCCTGTGTAAAGAATTCTCTGGACTTAGGGTCAAATGGGGCCTATTCAGGGTTGGAAATTCAGGGAGTCATTTGGGTCACTGTGGTGATGGAAATGACAAAGCCATTGGATCATGCCAATTTTGCACAGCAGGAGGCATGGAGGACCCTCATGTACATTAATGGTCAATTAAGGCCTTTTAAATTAGTGGTCTGCCTGTCTCATTAGACCGTGTGGCCTTGGTCACGGCTGCTCTGGGGAGATCATTGACTTCTTATGGCAGCGGTGACATTTTGGCATGGATACCGCAGGCAACACACGACAGAGGCAATATGCAAAAGCACGTAGCGGCATGGCAGACCTCCGGCAAGCGCTGTTCCGTTCCCAGATGGTGTTACCCACCTGGGTTGGTCAGCTAGTAAGCCAGTCGCAGCCCACGGGTATTCCTCTTGATTAACTGCACAGGCAATCATGCAATCCTGCCAACAAGGCCAATTGTTTTGTGCTGGTCTCAACCTATCAATAGTGATCTATTGGCTAGAAATGCCTAGGGGCACTCACCTGGGCCTGAGGTGAGCCCTCACAGACATTTCCCCTTTCAGAGCCAGCGTTGTGATTGGACCCGCCCTTGTGGTTCTTATGATGGCAGCTACCATCAGGGAACTTTGAAAACAAGAAAAAGAAAACCAAGGATTATTACTCACAAATCCTGAAGGATACATGGTACACCTGGGGCCACTCAGCGAGGTTGCGGCAGAAAGATAGTGGGCCTGGGGTTCTGTCTTTATTGGAGTCTAGGATGGGGTGCCTAGGGTTTCACAGGTTCACTCTTTGTTGGCGAATTTAAAACATAAGGGTGGGAATTAAAACTCAGGAAGGGAAAAACAAGTGGTCAAATGGTGAGTTCCCTAAGTCGACCAGAGATCTCTGAAAGAAAGGAAACTTCTGGGGCGGGGCCACCTGGCTCTTCCTCTAGTCCTGTAGGCGGCAGTGTGTTTATTCAAGATAGCTGTCTTTGAAGTGGGTGCCTAGGCAATCAGAAGCTTAATGTCAGGCACTTGCATTACAAAAACAAAACAAAACAAAACAAAACAAAACAAAACCCAACTGTCAGGTGCTTACACTATATTTACATAAAGATGCCCTATCTTATTGTATATCCTCTAGGGCAAGGATGGGTTACAAAAATGGCTGAGGGAGCAAGTGTCCTTCAAATGCGTAAGTCGGCTATGTGGTTTTTCTTCCAGTTTTACTGAGATATAATTGACATGTAGCACTGATAAGGTTAAGATGTACAGCATAATGGTTTGACTTACATAGATCATGGAGTGATTACCAGTATGAGTTAGCATCAATCATCTCATATAGATACGAGGAAAAAAAAATGTTTTTCCTCGTGATGAGAACACTTAGGATTTACTCTTAACAACTTTCATGTATACTATACAGCAGTGTTAATTATATTCATCATGTTGTATATTACATCCCCAGTACTTATTTATCTTAAAACTGGAAGTTTTCACTTTTTGACCGTCTTCATCCAATTTCCTCTCCCCACATACCCCACCTCTGGTAACCACAAATCTAATCTCTTTTTCTGTGACTTATTTTGTTTTGATTCCATATATAAGTAAGATTATACAGTATTTGTCATTCTCTGACTGATGTCACTTAGCACAATGCCCTCAAGGTCTATTCATGTTGTCACAAATGGCAGAATTTCCTCCTCCTTTATGGCTGAATAATATTCCCTTGTATATATGTATCCCATGTCTTTGTCCATCTACAGATGAAAGGATAACATTTAGGTTGTTTCCATGTCTTGGCTATTGCAAATAATGCTGCTCTGAACGTGCGGGGTGGGGTAGGGACAGATATCTCTTCAACATAGTGTTTTCACTTCCTTCTGATGTATTCCCAGAAGTGGAATTGCTGGATCATATGGTTATTAATTTTTTTGAGGAATCTCCGTACTGTTTTCCATAGTGGCTGTACCAATTCGTAATTTCACCATCAGTGCATAAGGGTTCCCTTTTCTCCACATGCATGGTGGCATTCGTTATCTCTTGTCTTTTTGATGCTAGCCATTCTAACAGGTGTGAGGTGATATCGCATGTGGTTTTGATTTGCATTTCCCTAATGCTGTTGAACATCTTTTCACGTACCTGTTGGTCATTCATATATCTTCTTTGGAAAAATGTCCATTCCAGTCCCTTGCCCATTTTTTAGTTGGATTGTTTGTTTGTTTGTTTGCTATTGAGTTGTATGGGTTCTTTACATGTTTTGGATATTAACCCCTTATCAGATATTTGGTTTGCAAGTATTTTTTCCCATTCCATAGGTTGTCTTTTCATTTTGTTGGTTGTTTCTATTGCTAAGCAGCTTTCTGGTTTGATGTAATCCCACTTATTTTTTAATTTTTTTAAAATTTTGTTTGCTTGTGCTTTAGGTGTCATGTACAAAAAAATCATTGCCAATACCCATGTTAAGGAGCTTTTTTCCTATGTTTACTTCTAGTAGTTTTATGGTTTCTGGGTTTACATTAAAGTCTTCAATCTATTTCCAGTTAATTTTTGTGAGTGGTATAAGATAGGGGTCTAATTTCATTCTTTTACATGTGAAGATCCACTTCTCCCAGCCACATTTATTGAAGAGACTGTCTTTTCTCCACTGAGTATTGTTGCCTCCCTTGTCAAATATTACTTGACCATATATATTTGGGTTTATTTCTGGGTTCTTGATTCTGTTTCAGTGGTCGATGTGTCTCTTTTTATGCCAGTACCGTGCTGTTTTGATGACAATAGCTTTACAACATAGCTTGACTTCAGGAAGTGTGACGCCTCCTGGTTTGTTCTTTTTCAGGATTGCTTTGACTATTCAGGGTCCTTTTTGGGTCCATCTAAATTTTAGGATTGTTGCTTCTATTTCTGTAAAAAATGCCATTGGACTCTTGGTATGGATTGCATTAAATCTATGGATGGCTTTGGGCATTATGGAAATTTTAACAATATGAATTCTTCCAATCTATGAACGAGGAGTCTCTTTCCGTTTATTTATGTCATCTTTGATTTTGTTCATCAATGTCTTATAGTTTTCAGTGTAGAGATCTTTTGCCTGCTTGGCTGTATTTTTTCCTAAGTATTTTATTGTTTTTGATGCTATTGTAAGTGGGATCATTTTCTTTGCTTCATTTTCAGATAATTCTTTGTTAGTGTATAGAAACGCTACTGATTTTTGCATGTTAAATTTGAATCCTACAACTTTATGGAATTTATTGATTAGATGGTAAGTTTTTTGGTGGAGTCTTTAGGAATTTTTTTAGATATAAAATCATGTCATCTGCAAATAGAGATAATTTTACTTCTTCCTTTAAAATTCTGATGCATTTTATTTGTTTTCCTTGCCTGATTGCCCTGGCTAAAGCGTCCAGTACTATGTTGAATAGAAGTGGTGAGAGTGGACACCCTTGTCTTATTTCTAATCTTAGAGGAAAGCTTTCAACCTTTCAACCTTTATTATTATATTAGCTGTTGGCTTGTCAACATTATGACCATGTTATGTATTGTTATTATGTTGAGGTAAATTCTTTCAATACCTAATGTGTTAAGAGTTTTGTTTGTTTTTTTTTATCATGAACAGATGTTGAATTTCATCAAATGCTTTTTCTGCATCTATTGAGCTGACCGTATGATTTTTATTTTTCATTCTATTAATGTGAGGTATCACACTGATTAATGTGTATGTGTTGAAACATCCCTACATCTCAAGATAAATCCCACTTGATGATCATGGTGAATGGTCTTCTTAATGTGCTGCTGAGTTGAATTTGATAGTATTTTATTGAGAATTTTGAATCTATATTTATCAGGTATATTGGCCTGTAATTTTCTTTATTGGTGGTGTCCTTTTCTGGCTTTGGTACAGGGTAATGTTGGCCTCGTAAAATGAGTTTGAGAGTGTTCCCTCCTCTTTGATTTTTTTTGGAAGAGTTTGGGAAATATTGGCATTAATTTTTTATTTTTAATTTTTATTTCTTTTTTATTTCTTAAAATTTTATTGGAATATAGTTGATTTACAATGTTGTGTTAGTTTCAGGTGTACAGCAAAGTGATTCAGTTATACATGTACAGACACATATTCTTTTTCAAATTCTTTTCCCGTTAAGGTTATTGCAGAATATTGAGTAGAGTTCCCTGTGCTATACAGTAGGTCCTTGTTGCTTATCTTTTAAAAATACAGTAGTGTGCATATATGTGACCTCCAAACTCCCAGTTTATCCCTGAGCCCCACCTTTCCCCTTTGGTAACAACAAGTTTGTGTTCTACGTCTGTGAGTCTGTTTCTGCTTTATGCATAAGTTCATTTGTATCTTTTTTTTAGATTCCGCATATAAGCGATATCATATGATATTTGTCTTTCTCTGTCTGACTTAGTTCACTTACGAAGTAAGTATGAAGTATGATAATCCCCAGGTTCACCCATGTTGCTGCAAGTGGCGTTATTTCATTCTTTTTAATGGCTGAGTAGTATTCCATCATAGATATATGTACCACATCTTCTTTATCCAATCATCTGCTGATATACATTTAGGTCGTTTCCATGTCTTGGCTATTGTAAATAGTGCTGTAGTGAACATCGGGGTGCATGTATCCTTTTGAACCATGACTAACTTTACTGTTGTGTTTGGGTTCCTTACTCTTTTCTGTGTTTGTATCTATTGCAGATTTTCAGTTTGTGGTTACCCTGAGGTTTTGATATAGCAGTCTATATACAAATAAGGTTGTTTTAAGTTGCCGGTCTTTCAATTTCAAATGCATTTCCAATATCCTGCATTTGTACTCTCCTGTTCTCACGATTGCTGGTTTTGATATCATGTTTGTGTGTGGATGATTTCCTACCTTTACTTTATGTTTGCCTTTACCGGTGAGCTTTCCCATTCGTAATTTTCTTGATCGTAGTTGTGGCCTTTTTCTTCTCCTCCTAGAGAAGTTCCTTTAGGGTTTATTGTAAAGCTGGTTTTGTGGTGCTGAATTCTCTTAGCATTTGCTTGTCTGTAAAGCTTTTGATTTCTCTGTCGAATATGAACGAGAGCCTTGCTGGGTAGAGTATTCTTGGCTGTAGGTTTTCCCCTTTTATCACTTTAAATGTATCGTGACACTCCTTTCTGGCCTGCAGGGTTTCTGCTGAAAAATCAGCAGATAACTTTATGGGGATTCCCTTGTATGTTATTTGTTGCTTTTCTCTAATATTTTTTCTTTGTATTTACTTTTCGTCAGTTTGAGTAATATGTGTCTCAGCATGCTCCTCCTTGTGCTTATCTTGCATGGGACTCCCTGTGCTTCCTGGGCTTGAGTGAGTGTTTCCTTTCTCATGTTAGGGAAGTTTTGGGCTATATTCTCTTCAAATATTTTCTCAGCCCCTTTGTCTCTCTATCCTCCTTCTGGGACCCCTGCAATGGAAATGTTGGTGCGTTTAGTGTTGTCCCAGAGGTCTCTGAGAGTGTCCTCATTTCTTCATTCTTTTTTCTTTATTCTGTTCCATGGCAGTGATTTCCACCATTCTGTCTTCGAGCTCACTTATTCGTTCTTCTGCTACCGATTTTTTCTAATGTGGTTTTCTTTTTAGTTATTGTGTTCTTCATCTCTGTTGGTTTGTTCCTTAAATCTTCTAGTTCTTTGTTAAACATCTCTTGTATCTTCTCGATCTGTGCCTCCATTCTTTTTCCGAGATCTTGCATCGTCTTTACTGTCATTACTCTAAATTCTTTTTCAGGTAGGTTGCCTATCTCCACTTCATTTAGTTGTTATTGTGGGTTTTTATCTTCTTCCTTCATCTTCAACATATTTCTCTGCTGTCTCATTTTGTCTGACTTTCTGTATTTGTGGTCTCCTTTCTGCTGGCTGCAGGATCATAGCTCCTCTTGCATCTGGTGTCTGCCCCCCTGGTGGGTCAGGTTGGTCCTGAGGCTTGTGCAGGCTTCCTGGTTGGGGGGGACTGATGCCTCCCCCTTGGCAGGTGGAGCTTGTCCCTCTGGTGGGCAGGGCCGTGTCAAGGGGTGTGTTTTGAGGTGGCTGTGAGCTCCGGACAACTTTAGGCAGCCTGTCTGCTGATGGGCAGGCTTGTGTTCCTGTGCTGCTGGTTGTTTGGCCTGAGGCGTTCCAGCACTGGAGCCTGTAGGCTGTTGGGTAGGGCCAGGTCTTGATGCCAAAATGGTGATCTCTGTGAGAGTTCACGCCAATCAATATCCTCTGGGTCCTTTGCCACCTGTGTCCTTGCCCCCCACCAAGTGAGCCACAGCTGGCCCCCACCTCCCTAGGTGATCCTCCAAGACTCATAGGTATGTCCAGCCCAGGCTCTTATGGAGTTACTGCTTTGTGCTGGGTCCTAGTGCACATGAAACCTTGTGTGCACCCTTCTGGAGTGGCATCTCCATTTCCCCCAGTCCTGCACTCAAGCTCAGCTGGCCTTCAAAGGCAAATGCTCTGGGAGTTCCTCCTCCCGATGCCAGACCCTCAGGCTGGGGAGCCTGACGTGGGGCTCAGGACTCTCACTCTTGTGGGAGAACATCTGTGATATAATTATTTTCCCGTTTGTGGGTCACCCGCACCTGGTGGGTATGGGATTTGATTATGTCACGAAAGTGCCCCTCCTACTGTCTTGCTGTGGCTTCTTCTTTGTCTTTGAATGTAAAATGTCTCTGTTGATAGGTTCCAGTCCTTTTTGTCAATGGTTGTTCAGCAGTTAGCTGTGGTTTCGGTGCTTTCACGAGAGGAGGTGAGCTCAAGCCCTTCTGCTCTGCCGTCTTTTCCAGAATCGAGGGGCTGCTTTTAGTTTGCATGCTTGCTGCCTCTTTCCTCAGTGTGTACTGGCCGTTATCCCCTTGATATGGGGTGTGCAGGTGCGGCAGCCCTTGCGTGCTCCCAGGATGGTGGGGGCAGGGCTTGGCACCTGCTCACAGGTCCCTAGGGTCGGCTGCAGTCCATGCACTCCCGGGACATCAGGGGTAGGGCTTGGCGCCTGCCTGTGGGTCTTCTAGGGGCAGCTGCTCTCTGCGCTCTCCCAGGACAGCAGGAGCAGCGCTTGGCGCCTGCTTGTGGGTCTTGTAGCGGTATCCTGTGCCCACTTCTGGAGCCCACAATGGCGTTGGTGACTCGCACCTGCCCTGGGAGCTCCTGTAGTTGGTGTCTCGTTGCCTGGGAGTGCTCACAGGGAAAGAAGCTCTTATAGTGGTCCCACCCCTCTTCTCGTGTGCCCCCCAATAATGGCACCTTGCCTCTCTGGCAGGCCCTGGCTTCTTCGGAGTACACCCTCAGCTGCCACAGTCCAGCCTCTTCAGGCTGTCTCTGCACAGCCAACCCCAGTCCTCTCTCTGGGTCTGACCTCTGAAGCCTGAGCTTCAGCACCCAGCCCCCACCTGCAACAATTGAGGCAGGGAGACTGCGCTGAGCTTCTGGCCTAATCTTTTTTTTTTAATTATTTATTTTTAATTATTTATTTATTTATTTATGGCTGTGTTGGGTCTTCGTTTCTGTGCGAGGGCTTTCTCTAGTTGCGGCGAGCGGGGGCCACTCTTCATCGCGGTGCACGGGCCTCTCACTATCGTGGCCTCTCTTGTTGCGGAGCACAGGCTCCAGACGCGCAGGCTCAGTAGCTGTGGCGCACGGGCCTAGTTGTTCCGCGGCATGTGGGATCTTCCCAGACCAGGGCTCGAACCCGTGTCCCCTGCATTGGCAGGCAGATTCTCAACCACTGCGCCACCAGGGAAGCCCTAATCTTTTTAAATGTTATTTACGAATATAAGCGCAACCGTTTTGAGTTAATCACTTGTGTGATTTCTTATTTGAATAGTGCCCTAATGTGATTCTTTCATTAAACAGTTCTTTTGTGGTATCATTGGTTATATTTACTATCACAGAGCTCTATTTGAAGTTAGCTCCCCTCAGTGACTTCAACACCCATACTAATGACACTTCTGATAGCCTCTTCGCTGGGTTCCTGGACCTTATTAACTCCAGTGAGCTCCACTTTTCTCTTTCTGTTTCTGGTCACGTTCACACTTGTCTGACAGCACAGCACCACCTCCAAAGTCTCAGTGAATCTTTCCACCTCTCCAGCTTTCACTCGTTTTGAACTTGGTCTTCACTCCCTTTGCTGTCTCTCATCTCTTAATCTTTCAGCACAGTCCTAGAAACACAGCCCTTTTCACCTGATTTACCAATTCCTTCCTCTGGGGTAAATGCAGACTTCTCTTGTTTCTGTCAGAAAACAAAAGGCTTCGATGCAGTCTTAGAGAAAGCTCTTAACCGTGTGGATGTATTCATCCTCTCCAACCTCATTTGTCCTTTCACTGCCACTCAGCAAGCATTTTTTTTAACCCCTCAATTATGTTGTATGGAATGAGCCACAGTGGTAGGAAATACCATTGATCTCAAATTATCTTTCATTCATTCATTCAACAAATATTTATTGAATATTTATTATCCCTACAACTTTACTCCACAGATTTTTAAAATAATAATACTCTTGAATGGTTATATTTGCACTAAGGGTTGGTAGTGGTGTTTCTCAGATATTTTATACCTCATCATTACTTGTTAGGTAAGTAGGTAACAGTAAAATATATGTTATAGCTAAGAGAATCCTAAAACTTAAAAACTAACTTTTCTAAGGGAAAAATCAACAGACAAGCATGGACTGGGACCTCAAATTTTCACAAAGGAAATATGCATATGTATAAACAAAAGCCTTTCATCCAGTGTTTCGTTAATGAAGAATGTAAACTAAGTACAAACACAGAGTGAGAAAACTTCAGAGCAGATAGATTGTATTTTTTTTAAAATGTGATTATAGGACCATAAAATGAAATGTTTGTGGTCAGTATTTGTATTAGTCAGGGTTCTGCAGAGAAACAGAACCAATAGGATTGATTGATTGATTATAAGAATAGGCTCGCGCAATTATGGAGGCTGACAAGACCCGAGATCTGCAGTCAGCAAGCTGGAGACGCAGGAGAGCCTGAATAGAAAGAGAACCAAGAGGAGCTGATGTGTCAGTTTAAGTCTGAAGGCAAGAAAAAAACTGATGTCCCAGATCGAAGGCAGTCAGACAGGAGGCGTTCCCTATTACTCAGAGGAAGGTCAGCCTTTTTGTTCTTTTGAGGCCTTCAGCTGATTAGACGAGGCTTATCCACACTAAGGAGGGCAATCTGCTTTACTCAGTCTACCAATTCAAGTTTTTTTAAGGCAAGATTCTTTTGCAAGTTTTATTGAGTTATAATTAGCATATCACATTGTATTAGTCCAAGGTGTATAATTTGATATATGTATATATTACAAAATGATTACCACAGTAAATTTAGTTAACATTAATTACCTCACATAGTTATAAAATTTTTTCTCTTGTGATGAGGATTTTTAAGATCTGCTCTCTTAGCAACTTTCAACTATGCGATACAGTATTGTTAACTATATAGTCACCATTGCTGTACATTACATTCATGGAACTTATAATTGGACATTTTTACCTTTTGACCACCTTCACCCATTTCCCCCACTGCCCATCCCCACCTCTGGCAACCACCAATCTCTCCTCTGTATCTGTGATTTTTTTTTGGATACCATTTATAAGTGATAGCGTACAGTATGTGTCTCCCTCTAACTTATTTTACTAAGCATAACGGCCTCAAGGTGCATCCATGTTGTTGCAGTTGCAGGATTTCCTTCTTTTTTATGACTGAATAATATTCTATCGTATATGTGTACAGCATTTTCTTTATCTATTCATCCAACGATGGACACTTGGGTTGTTTCCATGTCTTGGCTGTTGTAAATAATCTGCAGTGAACATGAAGGTTCAGATACCTTTTCGAGACAGTGATTTCATTTCCTTTGGATATATAGCCAGGAGTGGAATGCTAGATTCCAATTTGTTATTTCTGTTTATGTCAGTAGTAGTTCATATTGTACTTAGTAGTTCCCAGTAGTATTTCTATGAATATATGGTAGTTTTATTTGTAAGTTTTTGAGGAACCTCCATACTGTTTTTCATAGTGGCTGAACCAAATTACATTGCAACCAACAGTGCACAAGGGTTCCCTTTTCTCCACATCCTCACCATTACTTGTTATTTCTTGTCTTTTTGGTGATAGACATTCTAACAGGTGTGAGGTGATGTCTCCTTGTGGTTTTGATTTGCATTTCCCTGATAATTAGTGATGTTGAACATCTTTACATGTATCTGTTGGCCATTTGGATGGCTTCTTTGGAAAAATGTCTATTCACTTCCTCTACCCATTTTAAAATCAGATTGCTGTTTGGGTTTTTGCTATTGAGTTGTATGATTTCTTTATGTATTTTAGGTATTAAGTCCTTATCTGATATATGATTTGCAAATATTTTATCCCATTCTGTAGGTTGCCTTTTCATTTTGTTGATGGTTTCCTTTGCTGTGTAGAAGCTTTTTAGTTTGATGTAGTTCCACTTGTTTATTTTATATTTTGTTGACTCTGCTTTTGGTGTCAAATCTGAAAAATCATCACCAAGAGTGATGTCAAGGAGCTTACCTCCTATGTTTTCTTCTACTAATTTTATGGTTTCAGGTCTTATGTTCAAGTTTTTAATCCAATTTGCGTTGATTTTTGTGTATGTGTGTAAGATAAGGATCCAGTGTCATTCTTTTGCATGTGGCTGTCCAGTTTGCCCAGTACCATTTATTGATGTGACTATCCTTTCCCTATTGTATATTTTTGCCTCTTTTGTCATAAATGAATTGACCATATATGTGTGGGATTTTTCCTGGTCTTTCTATTTTCTGTTCCATTGATCTATTTGTCTGTTTTTATGCCAATACCATATTGTGTTGATTACTGTAGCTTTGTAATATAGTTTGAAATCAGGAAGTGTGGTATCTCCAGCTTTGTTCTTCTTTCTCAAGATTTCTTTGGCTAGCTGGGTTCTTTTGTGGTTCCATACAAATTTTAGGATTGTTTTTTTCTATCTGGGAAAGATGCCATTGGAACTTTGATAGGGATTGCATCGAATCTGTAGAGTGTTTTGGATATTATGAATATTTTAATAATATTAACTTTTCCAATCCATGGGCACAGACTATCTGTCCATTTGTTTGTGTCTTCTGCAATTTCTTTCATCAGTGTTTTATAGTTTTCAATGTACAGAACATTCACCTCCTTGGCTAAATTTATTCCTGTGTAGTTATTATTTTTGTTGCAATTATAAATGGGATTGTTTTCTTAATTTCTCTTTCTGATCGTTTGTTGTTAGTGTATAGATATGCAACTGATTTTTGTATATTGATTTTGTACCCTGCAACTTTAAATTTGTTTATTTGTTCTAACCGTTTTAGGGTGGAATCTGATTTGGTTGCCTTTTATCGTTTTTCTTTTTTTTTTTTTTTTGACTGATTGCTCTGGCTAGGAGTCCCAGTACTTTGTTGAATGAAAGTGGTGAAAGCGGTCATCCTTGTCCAAATCAAATGTTAATCTCATCCCAAAACACCTTTACGGATACACGCAGAATAATGTTTGACCAAATACCAGGAGACTCCATGGCCCAGTCAAATTGACACATAAAATTAACCATCACGGTATTATTCATATTAAATGCAGAGTCAGCAAATAAAAATTCTAGTGTCATAATCTGTGAAAAGTCTTTGTTTTGACTTTCAATTCCTTTCATCATTTAAAAACGTAAAAGAACTAACAGTTATTATTATTAATAACAGTTATTATTATTATGTTATTATTATAACAGTTATTATTATATTAGTAAGTTCTTACTCGGTGTCGGTGATTACCTCTTATTCATTCATTCAATATATTTCTATTGAGTACCTTTTTATGCCAGGTATTTTTTATAGGTACTATCACAAAACCTTGTTCTATAAACTGTTCATATTTGCATTGTTTTGGAGATCAGTGCTCTTCAGTCTTTCATGTTAATCCCTTCTTTAAAAATTAATAATGCAGTAGGCTCGATGATACACTCATAAGAAAGTGGACCATACGGCAGCAGTTGGTGGCTTATCATCCTCTCCAAATATATATATTTGATGCGCATGCATATATATAAACGAATCATTTAATGAGGGGTAGTTAAAGTGATATATCAATCTAAAATGAATATTATCTGTCCCTGTGCTGTTCACTCTACATTATCTTATAATTACAGTTACTTTCTGAGTTAATTTTTATTATCATTACCCGTATTTTTCAGATAAAGAAATTGTGAATTACAGAGTATGTAACATGTTCGAGCACACATCTTGTAAATAGCAGAGTGACACTCTGAACTGGATTCCTTTCTAGGTAGTTTGGAAAGTCTGGCTGGACCACGAGGATTAGAACAAAGACTGTTTAACTCGTTTGAGCCTAGATTTCACATAGTAGGGGCTCAAAAACATGAATTAAAGACTGAGTAGCCTTTTAAAGTTTTAGTTTCATTATTTGTCCAAATTAAAACAGTGAGTGGGAGTGGATGTTGAATATGTATTTAAACTATATTTCCTTTAGAAGGAAAAAAATCAGACACCCAATCGTGACAAATTGTTCTTAGAATTTTACTTTAATATGCACAAACATAAAACTAGGTATAAAGCTCTGTAGCTTTAAAGTATGCTTTTATAACTGTAAAGCTAACAATTTGTAAATGTATGTGTATATATATCTCATATATCTCTCATATAAATATGAGTATATATATATCATATACATGAAATATACACACATATGTGTATATATATATGTATATATGTGTATACACGTATACATGTAAATATATCTGCGTGTATATATATCTCTTGGAAGAGAGACTGAACGCCAAGACAAAACCTCGCATTCCTTTACAGGACGTGCAATGCAGATCTGTTGTGGAGTAACTGCTGGATTTGGGAAGGAAGGTGAGGCCAAAGGCAGCCCATTAGAAAGGGAAGAGGCTGTTGGAACTGGGAATTGAGGGGAAGAGAACTACTGACAGAATTTTAAGGGATAACACTCTTGCCTTTGAGTGTCTGTGTGGTAGAGTCCGTGGCCTGGAGTAGAAGGGGAAAGCTGTACTAGAGCAGCTTCTGGTGGCAGGAATATTATTTTCTTATACATGCAGCTATTGAAACATTGCTTAACATTCCTCAGATCTTAACTGTCAAGGACAAAACAACAGTAGTAATAACTGGAAATGTCAGTTCCGTGTCCACAATAATCTATTTACAACTGCTTCCCTATTTCACGAGTTCTCTATCAATTATCCATGCTTTTATTCCCCCCAAATCATCACTTTTTGCCTTAATCATGTGTATTCCTCAGCTATGCTGTAGAGAACAGCAATTTTCCCTATGTGGCCCTTCCCCCTTAATTCTCTTTTAATTTTCCACATCCACAATCCCTAAGTTTTGAAAAAAGACAATAGCATATAAATGAATTAAGGTGCAGAATTCCTCCAATTATGAAGATCAATTCCTGGGTCATTATTGATTGATAAATATATTGATCACATCAATGTAAGTATTTTAATCCGTTTGTCTACAGAGGCTGCAGCTACAAGATGAAAAAACATAATCAGTTTATTCAGTTGTTACAAATGTAGGAAGGGGAAATGGAAATAGGAGTAACAAGATTTTATGCAGAACCAAGAGTCCACTTCCTGTCTTTCCAGAGACACTGTTCTATAAACCATGGTATTGATTTTCCTAGCCAGGCTCTTAAGCATGTTTGGTTAGATTACATTTTGAATTAAAGCAGTTCATTGTAGTAAATGTCTTTATGGGACACTTCTTGCGAAAGAGTGCTGTTGGGTCAAATGAACAAGAGAAAACAGGTAATAATATAATGTTAGAACTCTTTTTACAAAATAACATCTCAATTCCCGTTTTGTGATAGGTTCAATAACATGTTAGAAAACCGCAGTATGTGTATGCGTGTATGGAATGCATACATTTGTATGTGCATATTAGCCTTTGATTGCTAATGTTAATTTTGCTAAAATTTGGACCTTCATGTGGATTGTGGTATGGATATATATTAGCCAGGTAATGTAGACATTAATGGGAACATGCATCGTAGCTGCTTGTGTGTGTGTGCATTCTGTGAAGTTTTAATTTTTAAAAAAATATAAATGTTGTACTAGATGCCGTGGATCAAGTCAGCACTAGTAGAAAGCTAAGGTTATTGATTATTCTGCATTTTTCATATCTGTAATAGGAAGTGATTCAGGAAGTTTTTTGCTAGCTACTAAAAAAGTAAGCTAAGATATTTAAATGTAATCTCTCAGTAAGTTCTGTGTAATGAGCAATTCAATCTTGGGAATTTAGATTATTCATGATCTATATTCTCAGTATACTGCTGCATTGCTTAAGGTACATAGGTGCAGAAATGAGTGCAATATGCATTCTTTACTCCCTTCTTAGGAGGAGGTGCAAGGTGTGGGGTTTTGTGCCAGATAGTTGTCCGTTGAAAGCCTGACTCCATGCCTTCCAAGCTGTGTGAACTTACCTATAGTGATCTACTCATCAGAAAAATGGTACTAATGATAGGAGATGTTATGAAGATTAAATTAGACGATGCATTTATGATGATGCTAATACTACACAGCTCATTGATTGCAGTGAATACACAGTAGCTATTATTTTAGGAACTAGACTGACCCTGAGAAGGTAGTCTACTCACTATATAAAAGCTCACCTTCATTTTTAAATTTTAGACTCTTTCTGTTAAAATCCTGGAAGGCTAATATAATTTCTCCCTCCCTCTTATTTTGTTCTTTTTCTATTTTAGCTAGTCACTGAAATCTATTTTATGTTACTTCTGGTGGAAAGGTTAGCAGGTAATGCAGTTCCAAAATATGAATAGCTTTTGGAATCAATAAATCCCAAAGATTAGTATGAGAAAGAGGAATTAATCTTCAAAAAGTAGCTTATAAAAAATATAAATTTATATAGCCTTTAGACATTTGTAATATTATTAGTCCTGAGCTGCTGTTTAATTTCAAGTGTATCTGTCTTTTCATTCTAAGAAAATTGTAAACTTCCTAAGGTCAGGGACATTAGATCATGTCTATTTATTTCTATTGCAGAGCTTTCTCTACTTGGGGCGTAATAATAATAATGGTGCAAAGAGTAGTAGATCTTAATTTTAATCCTTTTATTTTAAATTATTTTAGTGTAGTAGTAAAGTAATAGATATTACTTAAAATTACTTCAAGGGTATAGACCTTTAGTCTATTGAATACAGATCCATTAAATACTGGTACTGGTATTCTGTACTGTATTATGAAAAATATGATAGCTCACAAAGCTGAATATGTTTTTATTTAAGGATATGAAGGAAAGAATGCAAATATGCAGTGTATAGTAGATTTGAGTGTTTTTTAAAAATTTTATTGTCATTTTTTTTTTTTTTTTTTGCCACACCACATGGCACGTGTGGGATCTCAGTTCCCTGACCAGTGATCGAACCCGCACCCCCTGCAGTGGAAGCGCAGAGTCTTAACCACTGGATCACCAGGGAAGTCCCTTGAGTGATTTTTAGAAGTTAGTTACTTTCCCCACATGCTAGAAAGAAAGTCTGATTGGGGAAGAGGGGTGTGAAATCAGCAAGATGGTGGAATCAGAGGTTCCCGGCTTTAGTTTTCCTCAAGGAAATACAAACTAGCAACTCTCCACAGACAAGAAGGCCTCTGTGGGGAAAAAAAAAAAAAATCCCAGAATCCAGAAGTGAGGCTGAAGCACCCCCCTGTGGACCACAAGGCAGCTTCACTTTGACCACGTAGCCCTTCCTGCAGGCCAGCACGCAGCCGCACCAAGAGGTTTCTCCAGTGCGGAAAAGAGACCCCAGCGTGAGCATCCGGGTTCCACAACATTCTGGGAAGCTTCCCATGATGTCCACATCTATCCTTCACGAGCAACACTGGGAGAAAAGGGAGAGCTCAACCACCTGGTATCAGCTTGAAATAAAGGGGGCAGGGGCAGGGCTTCCGGCTTCCAGCTTCCAGCATGGAGATTGTGATGGACTGTGTACCTGACGGCAGTGGTGCCCAATCAGAGAGCACAGCCAGCAGTTCCTTCCATCTGTGGTGTGGAGCCAGTAATCTCATCTGGCCAGAGAGCACGTGGGCAGCTCTAGCCAGATCGGGTCCCCAGCCAGCAGTCTGGCCCAGCCATGGAACTCGTCCTCTATCCCTGCTTAGGCAGGGTCGCAAGCCAGCAGCCCCATCCAACTGCAGAGCGCAGCCTCTAGGCTTGCCCAACCAGGAACCCAAAGAGTGACTCTGCAAAATCTTGGAACCCCGTGCACAGACTCGCCTGGCTTTGGAGCCCAGCATCCAGCCCCCTGGGTGGCTGAGCCGATTTCCCATTATGTAAGCTATTGAACTACAAGAGTAGCTATTTCATTATCTTTCAATTCTTCCATGTGCTCTCAGTTTCTTCCTCACAATGCAAAGATTTGTTGGGTATGCTATAAATATTATAAACAGTGCTATAAATATTTTCCTTACTCAAAGGCATGGTTTCTATTATACATACTAAAGATTCTTTAGTTGCTCTAATGATAGATTGAAAAGAGAACAACATCCTTATCCTCTGCTTAAATGGTAAGAGGTCAGGAGAGCATGACATGGGTATCGCTGGCCATGATATCCAATTCTACTTGGTTTGTGATTTTTACATCCTTCCAGAGTTGAATTTAATTTATCCCTGCTCCTGCCACACAACTGACAAAGCTGTGGTGGCTGTAACAGGCGAGATGGAAGAGCAGGGTACAACTGGTTCCAGAAAATGAAAGTCCATCTTTATGTTTCCTTTCTTAGAGGCCCTGGTGCTGGGAATGTTCTTCCTCTAGTTTCAGTGGTTGGGGTCCAAGGTTTCAAGGTGAATATTTCATTGTCCATGATATTGCTGAGTGTCAGTGTGGAAATAATACACACAACTAGAAGACTTTGACCTCACACTTGACCTTAGATAATTCAGTTACCTGGAGTTTTCTCAGTTATAAAATGGAGATAATAATTCTTTGGGGTTTCTCTGTGTTGTAAACCTCAAAACAAACAAAAAGCCCCACAAAGATCGTGAATGGGCATTTTGAAAACCTTAAGTAGCTACACTAACACAGTTATACATCAGGCTCTCCCTAATTCCTTCTCCTTCTAAAAACTATGGATTTTGAAGTCTCCCTGGTGTGAAGAAGTCTAAATTCTGTTTGCGTCTGTTTATATCTGTATGACAGCTAATACCAATGTGGGTAATTGCTGCAGTGAAGGAACCCATATAATTTCTCCAAGGAAAATTTTATTTTCACCAATAAGCGATAGGAGGCCTTATTAGTGACTCTTATTTTGCAAATGCACATTTTCATCTTAAGCAAAAGCTAGGATTGAGTGAGGTTTCGTTGAAGGCTATCACCCTGGATAAACACCATCAAAAAGTGGTTTTTTTTTTCCCTTGGCTTCTTTCCTGGGTACCTTTTTAGGACCCTTCTTCCTTACTCCCTCCTCTTTCCCAAATGTATGCTGAGTATCTGTTCTGTGATGTTGGTAGTATTAGGCACTTATATAAAGTAATCCTTTAATTTTCAGCCAAGTTTGAGTTCGCTAATATGGCCTCCGTTGTATAGATGAGGAGACATGCTTCTTGAAGTACAAGGTCACATAACCAAAATATGGAAAAGAAGATATTCTAGTGTGTGTCTTCTGACTATAAATGTGTCGCTATTTCTGTGACATGTGCATATTCTTTAATGCACTTTTAAAATTGAGGAAATTGTAGATAATTGATTCTACTTTTGGTTAAATGGGAGACTTAAATCTCCTTTCTTACCTGTCTGGCACATCACAGCTCTTCTAATGAACTACTGCCCATGGAGTCATTTCACACTACAGTTTGATTTACCTGATTTATTTATTTCAAAGATAAACTCATTCATTCATGCAGTTGAGTATTTGAGGGCCTGTTATTTACAAGGAGGCGATTTGTGTTAGAATACAATGGGATAAAGTAGATCATGAGCACATTGACTGGGACATACAGTGTTAACCTTATATACAAAGGAAATGACACATAGCCCTTGTTTTGGATGTGACTGCAGTGGAAACTCTGAGAAAGGCATGTATTATAATACAAGAAACTCTGATAAATTGTATTTGATCATTAAAAAAAGAAGGAAAACGAATGAGATCTTCTGAAGAGGAAGAGACCACTTCTGGTAGGGATTGTTTCACATTATGGGAAAAGAAGGAGATGAGGGTAGAACGGGTTTTCATTGTTAAAATGTGAGGGAAAAATTGTAGACTCTTAATAAATCCTATTATTTAAAAAAGCATCTCCTCTATTCATTCATTCAGCAAATAGTTATTGAGCATCTACTTTGTGCTCTGCATTTTCTGTGTAGTGAGAACTTAGAGGCTAATTTAAAATGTCTCTGTTTTCACAGAGGGTTAAGCCTAGGGAAGAGAGGAAATAAAGACATAAACAAATAGATATACATACCACATCTCGTAGAGATAAATTTAAAGATAAAGCAGGGGAAGGTGGTAGAGAGTGATAGACGGTGATAATTGGGGTGTGGTAGTCTGAGAAGGACTCTCCAAAGAAGTGACATTTGAGCGATACCTGAATAAAGTGAACCGTATGAACATCTAGGAAAAGAACATTGCAGACAGAAGGAAGAGCAAATTCAAAAAGCTCTGAAATGGGGTATTTCTCATTCTCAATGGAGACTTTAGGTTCTCTTCCACGTGTAATGGGGAGCCTTCTGAGCATTGTAACTGGGGAGGAATGTGACCTGATTTTGATGTTTAAAAGATGACTCTGGTTTACTGTGTGGAAAATATTCTACAGTGTGAAAAGAATTGCAGTGGGAAAGCAAGGTAAGAGGCTCTTGCTATTGTGTGGCAAGATATGGTGGCTCAGAGAAGAGCAGTAAGGATAGAGATGGTGAGAGGCGCTCCCTTTGGGAATATATCGTGAAGTTATATCAAACTTCAGCATGGAATGAGAGAAGTCAAGGCTAGCCTGAGCAATTGGCTGAGTGGTGATGCCATTTACCAAAATGGGGAATATGGCAAGAAGAGCAAATTTAGAAGTAGGAAATTATGTGTTCTTGTGATAATGCCCTTTCTTTCTTTCTTTCGTTGAAGTATAGTTGATTTACAATGTTGTGTTAGTTTCAGGTGTACGGCAAAGTGATTCAGTTATGCATACATATATTCTTTTTCAGATTCTTTTCCATTATAGGTTAGTACAAGATATTGAATATAGTTCCCTGTGCTATACCGTGGGTCCTTGTTGTTTATCTATTTCTTATTTTTAGTAGTGTATATCTGTTAATCCCTAACTCCTAATTAATCCCTCCCCCCACCTTTCCCCTTTGGTAACCATAAATTTGCTTTCTATGTCTGTGAATCTACTTCTGTTTTGTAAATAAGTTAATTTATGTCATATTTTAGATTTCACATATAAGTGATAAAGAAGATGTGGAATGAATATATATATATACTCACACACACACACACACACACACACACACACACACACACACACACACACACACACTGGAATATTACTCTGCCATAAAAATGAATGAAATAATGCCATTTGCAGCAACATGGATGGAACTAGAGATTATCATACTGAGTGAAGTAAGTCAAACAGAGAAAGACAAATATCATATGATATTGCTTATATGTGGAAGATAATGCTTTATTTTTAATTCCTATTATACATGCTAGTAGAGGTGTCCTATGGGCAACTGATCATAGCAATCTGGAGTTCACCACTGAAGATAAAAATTGGGGGGGGGGTCACACCTAGAGGGGTGGGATAGGGAGGGTGGGAGGGAGACGTAAGAGGGAGGGGATATGGGAATATATGTATACATATAGCTGATTCACTTTGTTATACAGCAGAAACTAACACAACATTATAAAGCAATTATACTCCAATAAAGATGTTAAAAAAAAATAAAAGTATCTACAAAAAATTTTTAAAACTTGGGGGGTCAATAGATGCATAGAGATAGTAGATAAAATCATGCTATTCTATTGAATTACCTGGGGAGTTAGTCCCAAGACTGAGCCCTGGGTGAATCCAGCTCTGAGGTCAGAAACAGGAGACTTTGAAATTCAAGTTTCCAACTGAGAAGGAGCAGAACAACAGGAATTGTGGTGTTAGAAGAACAGAAAAATGGGGGATTCCAAAAAGCGATGAGTTACTTATCAGGTCCAATGCTCTTGAATACGATGAAACTATTAACTGGATTTTGCCATGACACCTTATTGGTGACCTCGACAAGAAAGTTTCACTAGCAAAGCAGAACAAAATTCTGGTTGGAATGAATTCAAGAGACCCTGGGACATGAAGACATGGAAACAATGATTTTTAAACGACTCTTTTTGGTAATTTTTCTACAAAGTGGAGCAGAAAATATAGAGTGGTAGCTGGAGAGAAAAATTACGTCAAGAGAATTTTTATTTTGTTTTGTTTGGTTATTTCAGATGATGTGAGTTATGAGAGCCTTTTTTGGTTTTGGTTTGTTTGTTTGCTTTTTAATGACAGGAATTATCCCCCAAAAGACAGAACAATAATATAGGAGAATAAGGAGGCAAATACAGGACAAATATTTAATTGGGCAAAGTGTTGGGATCCAATGCACAAAGGAAAGGCTTTGCCTCAGTAGAATAAAGAGTTCATCCTTTGTCTCCAAGGGGATAGAGAATATGGGTACAGATGTCACTGGCCTGGTAGATGTGGTGATGGGAGGAAAAGACGGTTCTCTTCTAAATTTTTTTATTTTATCAGTGAAGTACAAAGCAATGCTTTGAGAAGGAGAAATGGAAACAGAGTGTTGGACAATTGATGACAGAAATAAGATGATCATTGGAACATGGGAAAATATATTGATGAGGGAAATGGGGCAGAACTTTCAGCTAGTGTTGAAGGCTCATTTAAGATTCATGCCACATGTAACCAGTCAGTGTGGTATGTGTTTTTCTCTAGCCATATTTAACTGTTGGGGTGCAAGTACAAGAATGGCAGAGATTAAGATTTAACCAGGACTGGGGTTTTCTCAGAAGAATATTAGAGCGGGAGAGAGAGGAAAAGGAGTTAAAAGTAGACTCAAATAAGGGATAGTAGTGGACGGTGGAGTCTAAGCTGGGAAAGTAAGGAACTGAAAGCAAGGCACAATTAAGTGCCTTGAAAGAGTGGTAAGGGTCACTGGATTGGAAACGTGTTGGAATTGAAGAATTGGCGGTTTGGGAATATTAAAAGGGGTGATCAACTAGGGAAAAAGCAGGGATCGGAAGGTGGAATAATTGAAATTGAGATTTGAAGTTGGTGTAATTGTTGCCCAAAACAAAGTCTAGAGTCTGACTGTAGGGATTGGTGTCTGTAGTGAGATGAGGACAAGACGAATGGAGCTAATGCCAGGATTTGAATGGATAGTCTTTGTGAATATTTAAATCAAGAACGTTGATGAGAGTAGTCACAGGGAGCAAGTCAGGAATTCAGACACTAAGTAACCTCAGTGAAAATGGGGAAGTGAGTGAAAAGGGAGTAGTTGATTGCAATGAGGATGTTGGTGAATACTACACCCTGATGGCTGTGTTCCCTTCTCACGAGGGTGAAGTATATACACATACTTCCATTTACGGATAAATTCCTTCATTACTGGAAAGAGAAGTGTGCTGCAAATCTGTGCTACAAATCTTTCTAGCTACAAATTTCCTGTCCCAGGCAATTTTACCTGTTATTTTGGAAATGTAAAGAAGTTGCTTGATTTCTTATTTTACATTTATGAGTGAGTTTTAAATCGCTATTCATGAAATGCAAAGATTAATCTTACTTGAATAGATGTGTGTGGATATTTGATGGCGCTGTGTAGTTTTGCTCGCACAGACCTATTTTGCACACTAGATTTGCCAAGAACTTGAAGCTCCCTGCTATTCTGCACCTGTGTTATATGATATGGAAACACTCTTTCACAGTGAATTTTTATGAATATGGTAAAAATTTTAAGTATGTTCAATTGGGAAGCATGACAAAAGAGCATAACTAAAGTTTCACCTAATTTTGGTAAATAGTTTTCAATCTGTTTTGGGGGCTTGATGCAATCCTTATAAGGGGGATAACAATTTCATTATTAAATGGGGCTAACATTACTTTGGCTGCAGATTTCAAGTTGTGCTTAAGAAAGTAATTGTCATGATGAATTCATTATAATTTTAATACAAATAGAACTCTCTGACTCCTTTTTCTCTGCACAGTTATTTTGAAATTTATCCCGTTTTGTAGCTGACCTAACTAGATCATACTTTTAAAAAGTAATTCTTCTTTATTTATGGTTTTATTTTTACAAATAATTGATACAACAATGTAGTATTCACAGCATTATAAAATGTGAGAAGAGTATATGTGAATATTGATTTCATCATTGATAAAATTTCTATAATATTGATGAACCCAAGCAGAAGGTCACTGAGAAATATTTATAAGCATTAGGTGTTAAATTAACAGATGTAGAATCAAAGTTGTACATACATGGTGGGATGGACACTCACCATGAATTCTGATTGATATTAAAATGAGAGAGAGAAATAGCCAAGTAAGTAGTAAATAGAAAACTGTCTAAACATCTTCCCGTGCATCATCTCCATTTTGGCTGATTTTTATTACTTTGTGTATAGGAGTCTTAACAGAATCATCTTTCCATCCCTTCCTGAGGAACAGCCTCTCAGGGATGTCTGGTATCCTGTAGCCCTTGCTTAGAATGAACTCTTTAAATGCTATTGTTCCATAAAGATCTTCAAGAATGTCGTGTTCAGGAAGCTTCTTTCTAAAACTCCCATCTTCAAGTAAGACGTTGGGGTCAATTGAAGGTTCGTCATTTACTAGCTTTTTCCACAACTTGGGCTTCAGGTACGATGCACCATACCTCATCTCCACCGAGTTGGGTTTATAAGGATTCTGTGGTTTCTGGGGTTTCCTCTCCCAGTTTCCTTCCTCTCTGGATAATTTTATCTTCTCCATTTTCTCTAGCCCGATGCTGTACTTTACCTTTGAAGGGACCTGGGTTACTTTCTTCATGTAGACTGTATCCTGGGCTGGTGGCCACTCACAGCCAGCCTCACACGGTTTCGTGATGAGCGCTTCATCAATGCCCAAGTTTCCAAAAGCAGCAACCCATTTGAAGGATTTACGAATGGCTTTCGGTACTTCTCTGTGAACAGGAGGATCAGTGAGTGAATCCTTTCTGCTTGACTTCTTGTCTTCGTGATGCAAACTGGCTGGATGTGACACAGGAGGCTTCTTTGGAGGTTCCAGGTAGACCTTGGCAGGACGTTTTTTACGAAGCTTTGTGGGGGACTTCGTTCTTTTCCTGGGGCCCTGACAGTAAGCCCATGTGTCCTCCAGCTTCCCGTCAGGATCGAGCACTTCCAGCACCTTTAATAAGAGGTCTGCAGGTAGATCTTCCTCCAGATTCGGGTAGAGAGCCAAGGGATGCTTGGTCAGGTGGGCTTCGATGTCCTCCACGAATGCCTTCTGTGCTAGCTGGGCTGGCGAGAGCGTGGAAAACAGGTCTGCTTCCCCGGGCAGCTTTTTCTGACTCTTTTTGGGGGCATGCTGGGGAACTCTGTGAGCAATCACGGGGAGAAAGCCCTCCTTAGGGCTGCGAGTGATCAGATCTTCACAAGGTGGGCAACCCTTCCGGAAGTCGTCCAGCCGCTCTTTCACAAATATCCACCGCCGGCTGTCCAGGGAGGTGGGGAACTTCAGGAGCATCTTCTTGTGCTTTGCGAAACACTTGGAGGGTAACTTGTCTTTGTACCAGGGCTTGCAGGTCATGCCCAGGGGCATCGGTTCCAGTGGCCCCGGTCCTAGCAGCCACTTCTTGTCCGCCATGGTTCCCCTGGCCCCTGGGGGGACCACCGCTTCAATAGTTTGCTGTTCCGGCCTCTCCGGTTGCTAGGAGACCGTGTAGCCAGGTGCAGCCAGGTTCTTCCCGGAGGCGGGTCAACGCAGGCGCCCTGTGAAGCCTGCATTTCTCCCAGGATGGGCGGTGGGTGAAAGCACATTCCTTTTTGTTGTCGTTACTGTTCCGTTGTATGGACGTAGTGCCATTTATTTATCCATTCACCTTTTGATGGACATTTGGGTTGTTTACGGTTTGAGGCTATTATAAATAAAGCTGCCACAAATATTTGTGTTCCTGTTTTTGTATGTCCATGTACATACTTTCATTTCTCTTGGGTAAACTTTAGCTATGAGTGGCATGGTGGGAGCAGGTGATGTTTTATGGTTTAGACCACCACCAAACTTTTCCAAAGTGGTTGTACTAATTAATATTCCTTCTAGTTGTGTATGAGAATGGCGCTTTGTCTACATACTCCCTAACACTCGGTAAGGTTAGTCATTTTCATTGTGGCTGCTCTAATAGGTGTGTAGTGGCATCTCATTGTGGTTTTAATTTGCATTTCCCTGAGGACTACTGGTGTTGAACATCTGTTCATGTGCTTACTTGCCATTCATATCTCTTCTTTGCTGAAGAATCTGTTCAAACTTTTGCACTTTTTAAAATTGTTCTGCTTGACATCTCGTTTTGAGGACTCTTTGTGTATTCTGGATGCACTATGATTTGTAAATCTTTTTCTCCATCTGTGGTTTGTCTTTCCGTTGTCTTAACACCGTCTTTCAAAGGGCAGGTTTTACATTTGATGAAGTCCAGTATATCAGTTTGTTCTTTTATGGATTGTCTTTTTGTGTTGTATGTAAGAAAACTGCCTATCCATAGGTCATGAAGACTTTTTTTCATTCTGCTAAAATTTGTATAATCTTAGGTTTTACATTGAGATCTGTCATCTATTTCAATTTAACTTTTTAGATGATGAATGATATGGATCAAAGTTATTCTTTTTAGTTTTATTTTTTGCCTGTGGATATCCAATAGTTCCAGAATTTTTTTTGAAAAGAGGAGCTTTTCTCCACTGAATTACTTTTGTAGCTTTGTGAGTGTAAGTTGTCCCTATTTTTGTGGGTCCATTTCTAGACACACGTTTCTGTTTCATTGAATCTTCTGTCTTTACACCAGTTCTGCTCTGTGTTGATTATATTTTACAGTAAGTTTAAAATTAGGCTGTATTCGTCCTCCAACTTCTTTATTCTTTTACAAAGTTGTCTTGACTCTTGTAGGTCTTTTGAATTTCTATAGGAATTTTAGAATCAATTTGTCAATGTCTTAAAAAAAAACCTGTGGGGATTTTGATTAGGATTTTATGGAATCTACAAATAAATTTTGAGATAATTGACAGCTTAACAATATTGAGTTTCCTGACCCATGACAAAGGTACATCTCTTCATTTATGTATGTATTCTTTCATTTATCTGAGCAATATTTTGTAGTTGTCAGTGTATAGGTCTTTCACATCTTTTTTGTGTTCAGCCTCTCTGAACTTCTGTTTCATCTCTTTTTGCCTTTAATTTCTACTATGGAAAGATATAAAGTTTGTTCTTGCTGAACTATCAAGAAAGCTCTTATTTTATTACTTAAATAATTAAATGGAAAGAGCATGGCAGTGAACATTTATATTATTTCCAGACTTGCAAAAGAAACCACCACCAAGATGATGTGTTGTGTAAAGTACGTACGACTTTAATAAAAGAAACAAATCAACCACTATAACTTATAATTGGAAGCATACTAGAATAATGACAAACCAAAAGTTTTATGAGTTTTAGGAGTTAAAGAATTACATCGTTGAAACTCAGCTTTAAACTTTCAGGAGAGGCACAAATTATTTCCTATAATAATGCAATAATATTTGGTATAGGGAAAAATGTCAAAGGATAAACTATCATTCCTGATTTCATGAAGGAGAAACATTTCACAATGGTACCTTGGTATCCGCCTGGGGTTAGTTCCAGGACTCCCCTCGGATACCAAAATCCACAGATGTTCAAGTCCCTTATATAAAATGGTGCAGTATTTACATATAACTTATGTACATTCCTGTGTACTTTAAATCATCTCTAGATTACTTATAATACCTCTTGCAAAGTAAATGCTACGTAAATACTTGCCAGCGTGCCGCAAATTCATGTTTTGCCTTTGGGGATTTTTTGGAATTTTCTTTTTCCAAATATTTTCCATCTGCAGTTGGTTGAGTCCATGGATGCAGAACCCAAAGATATGGAGGGCCGACTGTACTACGCCATTTTATATAAAGGACTTGAGCATCCACGGATTTTGGTATCTGCGGGGGTCCCGGAACCAACCTCCTTCAGTTACTGGAGGACAGACGACCGTATTCTTCTTATGGACTCTATTCTTTCTAGCTCGTCTCCTCTGCTCCACACTGATGTAGATTCTTCCTTTTTTAAATAACAGCTTTATTGAGATATAATTTACATATTAACAATTCTCTCATTTAAAGTGTACAAGTTAATGGATTTTAGTGTATTAACAGGATTGTGCAACCATCAAAACAGTCAGTTTTGACACATAGTCATGAACCTCAAAGGAACGCCATACCCATTAGCAGTCACCTCGTCCATCCCCCAGCCACCTCAGCCCTTGACAGCCACTAATCTACTTTCTGTCTCTTTAGATTGACCTATTCTGGACATTTTATATGAATGGAATCATAGACTATGTGGTCATTTTTGACTGGCTTCTTTCATTTAGCATACTGTTTTCAAGTTTCATCCATGGTGAAGCATGTATATGTACTTCATTTCTTTTTATTGCCAAATACTAATCAATTATGTAGATATACCATATTTAACTTATCCATTCGTCCGTTAATGGACATTTGGGTTTTTCCACTTTTTTGTTGTTATGAATAATGTTGCTATGAACCTTCATGTACAGAGTTTTTTTCTATTCAGTCTTTTGAAATTTATTAATCTTTTTCCCCCGCTTTAGTGAGGTATAATTGATAATTTAAAATTTCATATTTTTAAGGTATACAACTTGATAATCTGATAAACAAATACATAGTGAAACAATCACCACAATCAAGCTAATTAACATATTCATCACCTCAGATAGTTACCATCTTTTGTTGTGGGTATTGAGAACACTTAAGATCTACCCTCTCAGAAAATTTCAAATATACAGTATTGTTAACTATATTCACTGTGGTGTACATTAGATCTCCAGAATTTATTTATCTTAAATGACTGAAAATTTGTACCCCTTGACCAACAACCTTCCCATCTCCCCCTCCCCCCAGTCTCTGACAACCAACTCTACTACTACTATTCTCTGCTTCTAGGAGTTTGACTCTTTTAGATTCAACATATAAATGAAATCATGCAGTATTTGTTTTTCTGCATCTGGATTATTTCACTTAGCATGATGCCTTCCAGATTCATCCATGTTGTTAAAGGCAGGATTTTCTTCCTTTTCAAGGCTGAATAATATTCGTGTGTGTGTGTGTGTGTGCGCGCGTGTGTGTGTGTGTGTGTACCTCATATTTTCTTTATCTGTTCATCTCTGAACAGATATTTAATTTTTTTCCATATCTTGGCTATTGTGAATAATGCTGCAGTGAACGTTGGAGTGAGTATATCTCAATATCCTGATTTCATTTCCTTTGGATGTATACCCCAAAATAAGATTGCTGGATCATAAGGTAGTTCTATTTTTAATATTTTGAGGGATCTCCATACTGTTTTAAAGAATGGCTATCCCATGTTCTTGGATTGTAAGAATCAACATTGTGAAAATGACTCTACTATCCAAAGCAATCTACAGATTCAGTGCAATCCCTATCAAACTACCAATGGCACTTTTCACAGAACTAAAACAAAAAATTTCACAATTTGTAGGGAAACACAAAAGACCCCGAATAGCCAAAGCAATCTTGAGAAAGAAAAACGGAGCTGGAGGAATCAGGCTCCCTGACTTCAGACTATTCTACAAAGCTACAGTCATCAAGACAGTATGGTACTGGCACAAAAACAGAAATATAGATCAATGGAACAGGATAGAAAGCCCTGAGATAAACCCACGCACATATGGTCACCTTATCTTTGATAAAGGAGGCAAGAATATACAATGGAGAAGAGACAGCCTCTTCAATAAGTGGTGCTGGGAAAACTGGACAGCTACATGTAAAAGAATGAAATTAGAACACTTCCTAACACCATACACAAAAATAAACTCATAATGGATTAAAGGCCTAAATGTAATGCCAGACACTATAAAGCTCTTAGAGGAAAACATAGGCAGAACACTCTATGACATAAATCACAGCAAGATCCTTTTTGATCCACCTCCTAGAGAAATGGAAATAAAAACCAAAATAAACAAATGGGACCTAATGAAACTTAAAAGCTTTTGCATAGCAAAAGAAACCATAAACAAGACGAAAAGACAACCCTCATAATGGGAGCAAATATTTGCAAATGAAGCAACTGACAAAGGATTAATCTCCAAAATTTACAAGCAGCTCATGCAGCTCCATATCAAATAAACAAACAACCCAGTCCAAAAATGGGCAGATGACCTAAATAGACATTTCTCCAAGGAAGATATACAGATTGCCAACAAACACATGAAAGAATGCTCAACATCACTAATCATTAGAGAAATGCAAATCAAAACTACAATGAGGTATCACCTCACACCGGACAGAATGGCCATCATCAAAAAATCTACAAACAATAAATGCTGGAGAGGGTGTGGAGAAAAGGGAACCCTCTTGCACTGTTGGTGGGAATGTAAATGGATACAGCCACTATGGAGAACAGTATGGAGGTTCCTTAAAAAACTAAAAATAGAACTACCATACGACCCAGCAATCCCACTACTGGGCATATACCCTGAGAAAACCATAATTCCAAAAGAGTCATGTACCACAGTGTTCATTGCAGCTCTATTTACAATAGCCAGGACATGGAAGCAACCTAAGTGTCCATCGACAGATGAATGGATAAAGAAGATGTGGCCCATGTATACAATGGAATATTACGGAGCCATAAAAGGAAACGAAATTGAGTTACTTGTAGTGAGGTGGATGGACCTAGTGTCTGTCATACAGAGTGAAGTAAGTCAGAAAGAGAAGAAAAAATACCGTATGCTAACACATATATATGGGATCTAAAAAAAACAGAAAAGGTTCTGAAGAACCTAGGGTCAGGACCGGAATAAAGACGCAGATGTAGAGAATGGACCTGAGGACACGGGGAGGGGGAAGGGTAAGCTGGGATGAAGTGAGAGAGTGGCATGGACTTATATATACTACCAAATGTAAAATAGATAGCTAGTGGGAAGCAGCCGCATAGCACAGGGAGATCAGCTCGGTGCTTTGTGACCACCTAGAGGGGTGGGATAGGGAGGGAGATGCAAGAGGGAAGAGATATGGGGATATATGTATATGTATAGCTGATTCACTTTGTTATAAAGCAGAAACTAACACACCATTGTAAAGCAATTATACTCCAATAAAGATGTTAAAAAAAAAAAAGAATGGCTATCCCAATTTACATTGCCACCAACAATGCACAGGGGGTTCCATTTCTCTACATCCTCAACAACACGTTATCTTTTGTCTTTTTGATACTAGCTATTCTGAAAGGTGTGAGATGATATCTCATTGTGGTTTTGATTTGCATTTCCCTGATGATTAGTGAGGTCAAGCACCCTTTCCTACCTTTTGGCCATTTGTATCTCTTCTTTGTAGAAATTTAGGTCTTTTGCCCATTTTTTAATTGAGAGCTTTTTTTTTTGGCTGTTGAGTTGTATGACTTACTTATAAATATTGGGTATTAAGCCTTATGAGATATACGGTTTGAAAATATTTCCCCCCATTCTGCAGATCGCCTTTTCACTCTGTTGATTGTTCCCTTTGCTTTGCAGAAGCTTTTGCTTTTGATACAATTTCACTTGTCTGCTTTTGCTTTTGTTGCCTGTGCTTTTGCTGACCTATCCACAAAATAATTGCCCAGATCAACGTCAAGAAGCTTTTTCCCCATGTTTTCTTCTAGTAGTTTTACAGTTTCAGGTTTAATGTTTAAATCTTAATCCATCTTGAGTTGTTTTTTTTAATATGGGGTGAGATAATTTCATTCTTCTGCATGTAGATATCCAGTTATCCCAGCACCATTTATTGAAGAGAGTATCTTTTCCCCGTTGGGTGTTCTTAGCAGCCTTGTCAAAGATCAATCGACCATAGATGTATGGATTTATTTCTGGGCTCTCTGTTCTGTTCCTTTGGTCTCTATGTCTGTTTTTAATGCCAGTATCATGCTGTTTTGATTACTGTAGCCTTGCAATATATTTTGAAATCAGGAAGTGTGATTCTTATTTCTCAGGATTGCTTTGGCTATTTGGGGTCTTAAATTTGTTAAGATTTGTTTTGCGACCTAACGTGTTCTATCCTGGAGAAGGTTCTGTATACACTCGAGAAGAATGTGTGTTCTTCTACTCTTGGATGCTAACTACTGTATATGTCTGTTATGTCAGTTTGGTCTATAGTGTTCTCAAATCAGCTGTTTCCTTCTGGATTTTCTGTCTGGATGTTCTATCTACTATCATAAGTAGAAGTCTCCTACTATTATTGTACTGCTGTCAGTTTCTGCCTTTAGATCTGTCAATATTTTTTCCAACTTAATTGATGTATGATTGACAAATAAAAATTTTGTATATTTAAGACATACAACATGAAGATCTATCAATATCTGCTTTATGTATTTAGGTGTGTCTATATTTATAAATGTTATATCACCCTGTTGAATTGACCCTTTTATCTTTATGCAATGACCTTCTTTGTCTCCAAAGACAGTTTTAGACTCAAAGTCTATTTTGTCTGATATAAGTGTAGTTACCCTTACCAGGCTGGAGAGGCTGAGCCAAGCTGGACAGGGCTAATATGAGAGCATCCCTTTGAGGGCCCACCCTGTAACCCCACCTTTTAAAACTATGGTGCTGCTCCACCAGGGTCAAGGACAGGAACTTGGCACTCTGCATGCTCCTACTACACTCCACCTGGTGCCAGCATCACGTGAAAAAAAAAAAAAAAGCCAGTGCCTAGAATTGACTCTTTTTTTTTCTCCTATAGCACCCTAAACATATGTCCAATAAATACATATCCATATCAACCAACTCTTGTGGGAGTAATAAGTTGACATGAGCAAAAGCTAATACGTGAGTTTCATGCTAAGGAGGCTTGAGAAGCTAATAGGCTTTTCTGGGGTTTTTTTTTGTTTTTATTATTTTACTAATATGTTGACCTGCACCTGTGAATCCATACGGCTCATGTATGCCACAGAATCTAACAGGAGGAAGGACGTGCAATGCCAAAAAATAAAAAATGGAGGAGGAAAAAAACGAGGCTATCAGAGGAGATATGAGTGTGGATTTATCGCAGTATTTTTGGGTGGCTATCAGTGGATCAGCTCAGAATTCAGTTCAAGATTTGGTATCTGGGCATTGTCCTACGTAGGCCCTCCTTACTTAGCTATCAGAGCTTGTAGCACTCCAAACAAGCTCACGATCCAAAAGATTTCAAAAAACAGCTTGTATATACTGATAAGAAATGCTTTCTGTGCTCCCTTTTAAGCATATACATTTAAAAAATAATAGACAATCTAGAACTGTTTCCTTAACCTTTGGGGTCCTTTTCTCATGTGTAAAATGAAGTGGTTGAAGCAGATTATCTGGCTTTGTGGACCAAGATAATTTCTTCTTTTCATTTGGGTTTTTCTTTTTTAAATTGAAATATAGTTGCTGTACAATATTACATATGTTATAGTTGTACAATATAGTGATTCACAATTTTTAATGGACCAAGATAATTTAAAGGAAGATTTTTTCATAAATATCTGAAAAATCTCGGTGTGAGGAGAATATAAAAGTATCATCTTAGTGATCTCTAACCAGAAACAAAGAGCTTTATCCTTTCATTCAGAACAAAATGAAGTTCTTCTACCTTGGAGATAAGCAGACTTTTTAGGAATTGGATCAATGCATTTAGAAAATAATTTACTCCTCTGTATTAAAGAGTTCCTGGTTTCCAGGCAGGGGTGCAGCTGCCTCCCAAAGTATAAGCCTTTTGCCCCATTGTCACCCAAGATTAGTGCTCTAAGGAAAGAGTTGTTTGCTCTCCTTTTAAACAGTCACCTTATTGTTTCTTTCTTTCTTTTTTTTTTTTCGATCCAAACAGTAGTTGAATGAGGCACTCATTTATCTGCAGTTTAATTGTCATTACCATCTTGCCTCCAAGAGTTTTCAATGTTCAAATGGGTTACTGAAACAGCACTTTCTGTTAGGGAAAAAGGGTACATTGACTGCCCCCTCCCTCTCAGAACATATCAACTCTATGTATTAAGGACTGGCTGGAGTTTTTTTTCCTAGTCAACAGCAAGAATGGCATGGATCAGTGGACACCTCGATAGGCTTGATAGCAAAAGTATTATACAGCCCTTAATATATATTTTAATATTTATCAACTATTGCTTGTCAATGTTGTGTCCCAGTATCTCTGTGATTCTTTCACTTACCCATGTAAACGGACCAACCAAATTCAACGGAAAATTTGAACAGAAAGCACTTTTTATTGAAATATAATTGATGTACAATATTATTTAAGTTACAGGTGTACAATATAGTGATTCACAATTTTTAAAGGTTATACTCCATCTATAGTTATTATAGAATATTGGCTATATTCCCTCTGTACAATATATCCTTGTAGCTTCTTTTATACATAATAGTTTGTACCTCCTACTCCCCTATCCCTATGTTACTCCTTCCCCCCTTCCCTGTCCCCACTGGTAAACACTCGTGTCACTAGTGTGTTCTCTATATCTGTGAGTCTGCTTCTGTTTTGTTATGTTCACTAATTTGTTGTATTCTTTAGACTCTACATATAAGTAATATCATACAGTATGTGTCTTTGTCTGACTTATTTCACTTAGCATAATACCCTCTGAGTCCATCCATGTTGCCCCAAATGGCAAACTTTCATTCTTTTTTATGGCTGAGTAACATTCCATTGTATGAGTGTATATATGTATGTGTATACACACACACACACACACAAACACACACACACACACTACATCTTCTTTATCCGTTCATCTGTTGATGGACACTTAGGTTGCTTCCATATCTTGGCAATTGTAAATAGCGCTGCTATGAACATTGAGATGCATGTATCTTTTCGAATTAGTGGTTCTGTTTTTTTTTTTTTTTTTAACCATATGTCCCAGCAATTCCCAGTGGAATTGCTGGGTCATATGGTAGTTCTAGTTTTAGTTTTCTGAGAAACCTCCATACTATTTCCCACAGTAGCTGCACCAATTTACATTCCCTCCCACAGTGTACAAGAGTTCCCTTGTCTCCATATCCTTGACAACATTTGTTATTTGTGTTCTTTTTGATGATAGCCATTCTGACAGGCATGAGGTGATATCTCATTGTGGTTTTGATTTGTATTTCCCTGATGATTAGTGCTGTTGAGCATCTTCTCCTGTTGGCCATCTGCATTTCCTCTTTGGAAAAATGCCTATTCAGGTCTTCTGCCTGTTTTTTTTGTTTGTTTGTTTATTTTGTTTTTGTTTTTCAATTTTTTGTCTGTGCGGCATGTGGGATCTTAGTTCCCCGACCAGGGATCGAACGCGCGTCCCCTGCATTGGAAGCGCAGAGTGTTAACCACTGGACCGCCAGGGAAGTCCCTTCTGTCTGTTTTTTAGTTGGGTTTTTTTAATGTTGAGTTGTATGAGCTATTTATATATTTTAGATATTAACCCCTTATCAGTCATATGATTTGCAAATATTTTCTCATTCAGTAGGTTGTCTGTTTGTTTTGTCGATGGTTTCCTTTGCTATGCAAAAGCTTTTAAGTTTAATTAGGTCCCATTTGTTTTTTTTTTTAATTTTATTTCCTTAGGTTTAAGAGACAGATCAAAAAATATTGCTATGATTTATGTCAGAGAGTGTGAGCAAGAAGGACTTTGAATTATCACCAGTAGAATGGTAGACTACATTTTAACATTATGAAACTGTCTTTAAAAGCAAGAAAAGAAGATCTAATTAATTGTCAATCACTAATAAATGTTTCTGGTTTTTTCAAAAATAAATTTGTTTATTTATTTTTGGCTGCGTTGAGTCTTTGTTGCTGTGTGTGGGCTTTCTCTAGTTGCGGCGAGCGGGGGCCTACTCTTTGTTGCGGTGCGCAGGCTTCTCATTGCCGTGGCTTCTCTTGTTGTGGAGCACAGGCTCTAGGCACGCGGGCTTCAGTAGTTGTGGCACGCAGGCTCAGTAGTTGTGGCTCACGGTCTCTAGAGCGCAGGCTCAGTAGTTGTGGCACATGGGCTTGGTTGCTCTGCGGCATGTGGGATCTTCCCGGACCAGGGCTGGAACCCATGTCCCCTGCATTGACAGGCGGATTGTTAACCACTGCACCACCAGGGAAGTCCCGATGTTTCTGTTTTTAAATACACTCCTCGGTTCCTGGTCCCCGCTGACCCCCTAGCCTGGCATTGCTGCCCAGATCTTGATTTCCTTAGAGAGTGAGTAAAGATGGGGGCTAGAAGGAATCCTAACAGATCCTGAGGAAGAAAACCAGTGAATGTTCTTTCTGGTTTTGCCACTGGTATGCAGAGTGCATGCATTTATACACATAGAAAAGTGCCCAGAGTCTTCACTTAGAGTCATTCTATGTCTGATTGCTTTCTAAAGGAATCTGTGTAGCGACATTCACAGATTCACTTTTTTGTTATCTGAAAGGAGAAAATGAATGCAGTAGTGCAATTAAGAGCTCACATGTTAGGTATGAAAAGAAAAAGTGCCGATGGTGATATTTGATTTGTTGCATGTGTTGGAGAATGTTTGATTTTATTTCTGAGAATAGAGTTTAAATAATAAGGTTGGTCATTTCATTTCATAATTATGTGATTTTTACATGGGTTTGGACATCTACATTAAGAATCTCAAAGCATTTTTTAAAATATATTTTCTTGGCCGCTGCGCCGCTCAGCATGTGCAGTCTTAGCTCCCCGACCAGGGATCCAACCTACGCCCCTTGCATTGGAAGCACGGAGTCTTAACCACTGGACCACCAGGGAAGTCCCTCAAAGCATTTTAAAAAGTAGGTTCATTGGCTCATTCATATTGGGAAACGAATTAGGGACAACCAGTTGTCAACCATCACCTGCAAAAGATGTTCACATAAAAATAGCAAAAATTGGGAACTCCCTGGCGCCCCAGTGGTTAGGACTCAGTGCTTTCACTACCGAGGGCGTGAGTTCAGTCCCTGGTCGGGGAACTAAGATCCCACGAGGCACACACAGCAAGGCCGGAAAAAAAAAAAAAAAAAAAGCAGAAATTGTAGAAGAGGGAAAAGCCTAAAGAAAATACACAGTGACTGCGGAGGGGACAAAGATGTAAAAAACTGGGGTATTGTGTGATGTTGGGACAATGCAAATCACTGGACTTTTGTATCCCATTTATTTTATCACAGGTCCCTTGGTTAAGAAAATCTTTGCACACGGTCACTTCTATCTCAGTGTGCGTTCTTCAGACAGTGACCCCCAGGCAAGTCTTTAAAGGAGCAGTTGCACAAATTAGTTACATTCAAGGACTTTTCATTTCTTCGGTTTAGCCCAAGGCTCTTAATCTCAGCAACAAAGTATATCTGAGACTGGTGCACTCAAGGAGTGTGTCATCTCAAGACAAAAAAGCAGAGTGCCATTCATCCATTGCTTTCTGTGCCACTGCCCACCTTCTAGGTCTTAATACCTTTGGCCTATGGCCAGGGCTCCTTATCTGGTTGACTTCCCTTTAGTCTCTCTCTCACCCCTCCAATAAATCCTCCATACTGACTCTAATTGTGCATCTTTCCAGAACCAAGACCCAGCATGGCATTCTTCCTTCATTGGGTTTCTGCAGCTAGAAAAAAACCCAGCTTCTCAGCTGGCCATTTAAAACCTTCCCCAGTCTTCTCCTGACCTGCCTTTTCTACTTTGTCTTCTTTACTCCCTGCGTTCTGTACAACTCCATGCTGTTGTAGCTACTGTTTCTGAATGCATCCTGCCCTCATCCACTTTCTGGGTCAAGCTCAAGCTTGCTTCTCAGCCTTGCTGCTAACCCCATCCCTTTACTGCCATTCTGACAATGGAGTCCTACCCGTCCTCCATGACCTTGTTCAGATAATTCCCTAGAGAACCCTCCTAGATGTCTGCAGTTGGAAGCAACCTACCTTTTGCTTATATTCCCAGAACACTTTGCACCTTTTTCAGAAAACTCTTCAACAGCTGGCCTTTTTGTCAGTTACTACCACTGCCTCCCTCTCGCTAGATGATGAGCGCCTTTGGGGCAAAGCCTGTGCTCTAATCATCATTGTGTCCCTGATGGTACCTAGCACGGTATGAATATTTGATGGGCATTCAGGAAACATTTGGTGACAACCTAAGATAAGATTACAGTATGAATATTTGTTGGGCATTCAGGAAACATTTGGTGACAACCTAAGATAAGATTACAGCAAGAATATCACACAAGTAATATCCAGGAGGTAATACTGAACATCCTGTTAGTTTTAATGGTAACTTTATCTCTGGCCCTATTTGTAAAGACTGTTAGGCAATAAAGAACTTGGTAGATAAAACATTTCTATCCCCTTTACTGAAGATTGTCATTCTATCTATTTGTGCTAAATCTTTGTTAGAGGGGTCAAAGTCAAATAGCAGAAACAGTTGAGATTGGCATTTTAAATAGAATTTGGTGTTACCCAGGTGTAACGAAAATTTCTAGTATATGATTATTGAAAGTCAGTTCTCCTGCCATTGTGTAATATATTTTTTAGCTCATTGGTCAAGTGTTCTTCCTTGTTTGTTTTTAGAACCCTCTCCCTCCCACGTTCCGTGGCAAACAGACCAGAGAGAGTTCGTAAAGAGTACTGATAACTATCACTTATATATCTTTTTATCATGTTCTGAGCACTTTACTGTATTTTAGGTTACTTAAACTTTCTAAAATCTCTTCAAGGAAGGACTTGTTTCCTTTCTATGAATGATGAATATTAGGCTCAAAGAGCTTAAAATTTCTTGTCTCAGATCTAACAGTCAGCAAATGGCAGAACCAGGTTCCGGTCCAGATTTTCTGACTCGGGATAGCCTACTCGACCTTGGACGAGAGAACGAAGAAGAGTTGGTCTATAGAAATATCATTTGCAGTCCATCCCCAGGCCCAGCCAATATTCCCAGAATATATCTAACCTCGAAAAAGTCCTTGTAATGACTAGATTTCCCTGTATAACCAAGCTTATCTATTTGTGTTTCAGCAATACCTGTATTACACTAAAAAATATCTGTGACCATTTTCCAAGATTAGTGTGGTTTGTTCTCTGAAAGAAAGAAAAAATTATACCAGAGCTTATTAGAGCCCCAAAATGGGGAAGATGGGGTTAATGCAAGTCTTTTTTTTTGTAAATTATCAAATTGTCTTGACCTTCAAGAAAAGTTCAGAAGGAGCTTCCTTCATTCTCTCTTTCTATTATTTTACATTCTCACCTTGTTCTCAATTCCAAAGAAATGTCCCTAAGGAGCTCCACTCTTGAGAACAGCCTGTCCAGGTCCTTTTGCTCCGTCTTCTCCTGTATTCAGAGCCATCCATATCTTTGCCTTCATGAGCCTCAAATTCAGTATTTCTCTCTTTTTGTTCTTCTCCTGACGGGACCAGCAGGTCATTAGATGCCCTCTCTGTGTGTCTGCCAACCTAGCTGTATTTCCCAAGTCAAAATTGGGCTGTGTGGGTTGACAAATACAAGCGTGCTCTTCGAGATAAGGGAAAAGGATATTAAAATTGAGATGGTCCCAAATCCTTTGGATGTATGGCACCATACCTATCTATGTATACTTTGTGTTCCTTTATTCTGTAGCTGTAACTTACCTTCACGTGAGAGCAGAGGAGAGGGACTTGGATACCCCCATTCCTGACTAGATATGCGATTTAATTCTGTTATTTCTTCTAATTCGCAACACCTCTCCACAGATTCCCTTGGAAAATAGAGACTGGCTAATTTAGAAGTGTTTCACGGATATGTCATCCCTCTCTTTAGAGTGATCTTACTCCAAATTCTTGCACATAGCATTCAATAAATATTGTTGAATGAATGAATGAACGAGTTGAAATGAAACTGAGTTTAACTGTGGCACACAGGTACTCTTTGTGGTTAATATTCTCCTGTTGTCCATTCTCTGGTTCTTGGCATGTGCCACAAAGGTGAGGCAAAAGCTAACCCAGACTCTGAATTTTCCTGATAGTGTCTCTGATAAGGTTGGGCTACTTAGTGACATTAGTGAGATGTAAAAATCTCAAATGCTTCTGATCTGCATATCTCTCCCTCATCACCACAGATGATTCAGCCCCAGTTTTATTTGATCGGGACCCCTTGGATGTTGGGAATTTCCCCACTATGCATCTTTATCACTGCAGCCTTACCCCAAGACTCAAGGTGCTTTTGTTTTATGACTTAAATCTGTAATATCCAGATCCTGACATATTCTTCTCTGCACTAAGTGAGCTCAGACTTGCCCTGAAACTCAAGATATGACCCTAGGAATGTAAAAGGAGCCTTTATGAGAGGCAAAAACACATCTTCATTCTGCTGCCTGCACATCAAATTCATTAGCTTGTTCCCAAGTCTAAAAGCAGGGTAAATGCTGAAGGTAGATGATTCACTGCGAAGTGTGAAGTTAATTAAAGTCGTTGGTAGATGTTATATGACAACAGGGGACTCTATGGAGTCTTAGCACCTACTCAGTACCTTTCATGTGTCTTGCGGTTGGGTGACCAGACATGATGCAGCCTAAACTCGAGTTGTCTCTTGCTCCTTTTCATTTCTTCCAGTGGTCAAAGAAATTCTAGATCGGTTACTTATACCACTGAATTAAACTAGCTGGAGATCATGATCCTCTTGCTTTCCCTTGTCAGTGATGTTACGACTGGGCCCGAGGCTCACAGTTTGCAAATATTTGCAAATATGTTTGTGGTTGTTGGGATTATTTCACACAGTGCCGTCTAGTGTTCAGTCTGGTCGAGCTGCGGTCCTGGGGACCCACCCATGTGCAGATGTCTAACAGTTAGTGAGAAATAGACCTTCGAGGCTTGCAGGAGAGGTGTCAGCCAGAGATAACAGATTTACAAGTCATCAGCTCACAGGTGGTAGTTGAAACTGTGCGAGTGGATCATCTAGTCACAGAGTGTTTATTTCCTCCTAGAAATGCAACAGAGAGGAGAAGAGAGGAGTGAGCAATAGAAAGAAAAAGGGGGAGAGAAAGGGTGTGAGCCTGAGGAGAAGGGAAGAAGAGGAGGGACGTTATTGCTTTTAAGAAAATAAATTATTAGAGGAAAAAAGAGAACAGTTCAAGTTGTGTTTTGTTCCAGGTGGGTAAGGGGGTGGGAGAAATAAAGCATTATGATAAAACGGCAAGCATAGGGCTTTTGGAAGAGGTGGAGGGACACCCCAGAGACACACTTTCTCTGCTTGTTTAATTTCCTTAAGACTTACATTCTGGGAAGTCTCGCGAAGCCTTAAAAACTAGAGGCCTCTCAGTAGTATGCACTGAAAATACATGGGACGTTTTCCTTCTAGAAACATTCTAGCAGCGTCTTCCTCCTTTTGAACGAACCGGCCTCGTGATGTCAGAAGCAGCGCACTCCAGCTCGGAGGTTCTCGGCTGTGGCTTGCTGGCCTCTAGTGGCCAGGAAGGAACCTCGCCGCTCCCGGCTCCGCCTGGCTTCGCTGTGACTTCAGCGAGGAGGGGGGGGGATGTGGACAGGGGTTTATGCTAAGGGTCTTACTTACTAACCACGTGGGGGGCTTCTTGGGAATACTGGAGACTATTGGCTTCTTTATCCAAACCCCCATTTACCTGGATAACAAACTTGCTTTGGCCCAGAACAGATTATGGAGGCAGCATTTAGGCCCAGACTCGAATTCCTTGTTTCTAAGATGTAGATAATATTCTAAAGATAGTGCTTTCCAGTTTCTCTGGTGAAAGGTGCAAAAGTAGATGGCAGGTAAGATAGGTTTGGAGCAGACTCGTGAGCATGTGAGGAGGAAAATCAAATGGAAATAACGTAAAGCAAACAAGTGTGTAAACTCTCAAGGAGGATATACATAGACAGCATTATTTTTGGGAAAACTCAGTGATCATGTGGCCTCCGTAATAGTTTCTTGAGCAACCTTTGCAACTTCTCCGAGCTTCAGCTTGCCCATCTGGGAATGACGGTCCATCCCGCGTGTATGCGTTGCCGAGATGACACGAGTCAGAACGTGAAGGGCTTACTTTACCTTTCACTGTGCACGAGTGACACTTATTAAAGTTCTAATAAATTTAGCTATTATCATTATTTTACTGTTTTAGTCTTATTATTCTCTAGGAGATACAGTCCCATCTTCAGTTTTATGACAGACCGGGAGAATCTTTCCCTAAATTGAAATTCTGCTTGACAGTTTATACAGGTCTTCAAGTACATGTTGATCCCACTTAATTAAGGCAGCGCCTAAAATTCCTCATAACGTTCTCCTCAAATAGATGGAATGCTCCTTCTTCTAAGGGGAAAGATGTACTTGAATGGCCTCTTGATATGAAGATACTACAGAAGGGATCTAAGTGGACTTTGAGGGGGTTGACAAAATGGACTTCAAAGCCCTTGCAGGCCTAAAATTTTAAATCACATGACTCTCTGACCTGCTTATTGCCTGCAAATTCATGAGCGGAGGTAGACAGCAGAGGAGACCAAGAGACACGTCTCCGCATAAGCCCATGGTTGACCCCGCCCTCCACTCTGGAGGGAAACTCCATTCTTTCCTCCTCAGAGACGGGCACTCCGGTCCCTCCCAGGCACACAGGGATGCTCCTGCAATGGCACAGAGGATGCCCGTGACAGCAGCCCCCCTCCCAGCGTCACGCGCCAAGCATGCTTTCCAAGTGGAGGAAAGATGGGCATCAGGCTGAAGTAAATCAAAATAGTAAGACTTTGCAGGATGACTGGAAAAACGAAGAGACCTAAGTAAATAACTGATAGTAGAAACAAACTGGCAAGGATGATTTAGATGTCAATCTGATCTTTGCATGATATAAACATTATAACTTCTAGTGTCTTGGCAGAAAACAATACCAATAATGTCACATAATTTGTCAGTTCTGTCTGATGGCAATAGCGGTAATAGAACGCTGTGATTAGTGTGCAGAGGGAGAAACTATACGTGCTTGTATTGTGACATAGAACCCACATATACTTCATTCTTCTTTATGGAAGGGTAGACTAACAAGTTGGTGGATTGACTGTAGTAAACAACAATAATGGAGTATGAGTTCCTAAGAAGAATCCATCACTGTAAATCAGCAAACATTTCAATATAGACGATATTAGAGGCTGGAATTACAGGGCAGAATCATAATGGTATCAGAAGAGCTCATATTATTGAGCATTTACTGAACACCGGATGCTGTGCCAAGTGCTTTCCATGCATCATCTCATTTACTCCTTGAGACCTAGAGCACATTTTCATATTTTACAGATGTGGATACTGGGGTTCTTTAGAGAATGTCTTTCTTTCCCTTCATATAATTTAGCACAGTTCATAACTATATATTTATTTGTTTGGGTATTTGATTGGCGTCCAACATTATAACGGCGATGTAAGTGAAGCCTTTTCGTGTGCCATGTAGCTGGGTCCATTTTCCTGGCTGGGGAGTTGGGGGGAAGCAACACAGGTGTTTGCACCAAGTTTGACCCCTGCTCAGAGCAGCACTAGCCTGGGTTTTGCTGTCCGCAGACTGAGGACTGTCTACCCCTCCCGGTTCCCAAGTGCTGCCTCTGAATACTAACTGCACTGCAGTCTAATGGCCTCTCCCTCCCCCGCCTCTACCCTCACCCTCAAGAAGAACAGAAGAGCTTCCTCTTCAGCAGCCATTCTTCTCATACGTTCAAGTCCAAGAAGAATGTCCCTGAAGGAGCTCATCGGTACGAACACTTAAAACCTGCAGAAGCACCGTAGGAAGTGGGAACATGAAGGGAGCTGTCATGTTGTCCTCAGGAAGAGGACCTGAGTCAGTGGATGACAGTTAACACTGTGGATTTCTTCAACCAGATCAGAACTCTGCACTGAAACAAGCTGTCTAGTCACGGCTGCAGGTCCAAGATCGGAATGTCATTAGGAAGATGGTACTAATTTTGACACCAGGCACACGTTCTGCTCCAAAATATATCGACCCTTTGATGATTTGAGTTCAGGATGAACTTGATTGTGCAGCTCTTTTTCCTTCTAAGATTGGTGTCGCATTTCCCCCAAGTCTTATATCGGTGGTAAAGACTATTCTAAAGCATCTGTTCAAAGTTTACTACCCATCTTTCTTACCAGCACTGTGATTCTGTGATGCAGCTGCCAGAAAAGGCCCACCATAACGTGTCCTTTAAGTACTTTATTTTATTGGTTCAAGAGTTCAATTTGATTGATAGATGAGAGTTGGCACCACTTCAGCAATTCATTGAGAAGCTTGCATTGAAAGACAGATTTCTTTAACACAGTTACCCTCTTGCTTCATGTACTGCTAGAGTTACCTTATTGTTAATCTGTCCTAGACTTGTGTTAGAGGTTGAATCGCATCCCCCCCCCGCCCCCCGCAAAATCATATGTTGCAGTCCTAACCCCCAGTACCTCAGAATGTGACCTTATTTGAAAATAGGGTACTTGCAGATGTAATTGAGTTAAGATGAGGTCATTAGGACGGGTCCTAGTCCAATACGACTCGTGTCACATAAAGGGGAAATTTGGACATATAGACGTGCACAAAGGGAGACTATCCTGTGGACTTGAAGACAGAGAACAGGGTGATGTGTCTACAAGTCCAGGAGGGAAGCCATAACAGATCCTTCCCTCACAGCTCTCAGAAGGAACCAACCCGGCCCATACCTCGATTTTGAACTTCCAGCCTCCAGAATTGTGAGACGATGCATTTCTGTTTTGCTAAGCCACCTGGTTTGTGGTACTTTGTGTCCTGGCAGCCCTAGCTAATACAACTGGTGATACAGACTTTGAGAAAACAAAGACACCCATTGTCTGTGTTTACTGATAAAAGTATTCCCAAGGTAGGTTGGCTTCAAAGCAAGAACTGAAGAGCATAGCTAACTTTGACGTGCTCTAAGACCTGTTATTTCACAAGATCACACTTGGTTGTAATACGTGGTGACTAACCTGTACTTTATTAGTTTACCCATTGTTCCTTTGCTGAAGAAATTGATTGACTCTGTTTCAGGTGACAACATAATGGATAATGAGCATTTCGGCCAGTAATTTATTAGTTTCCAAAAGTTTCCAAAGCAAATTTCCTAACAATGCAGTCACACAATCAGATAGGTTTTTATTGCACTTCAATTTAGACATTAAAAAGAGACATTTTTAGGTTTTCTTAACATTTAGAACATTTGTATTATTTTGTATTTTACTTTCAAGTTTGTATGGCAGTGCTTTTATAGATAAGAATCTACCTATTTATCTCTATCTCTCTACGTATCTATCTTAAAAAAAAATCCATGCTTGCCATTTTTTTTTAACATCTTTATTGGAGTATAATTGCTTTACAATGGTGTGTTAGTTTCTGCTTTATAACAAAGTGAATCAGTTATACATATACATATGTTCCCATATCTCTTCCCTCTAATAATCATCCTATGGCATGTATGGTGTAGGAGCAACCAAAATTTTTTCCTAAAATTCCTTTTTTATTTTATAATCTTTATTTGAGATTTGTATCAATATGAACCTATCTGAATTGTTAGGAGGGCATATATGTATATATCAGAAATGCTATCTTTTACGTCTTCTAAGGATCATCTTATAGATTTTTATTTTGAAATGCCTCACTCAAATTAATTTTAACATATGAAGAGTTTGGTTAAGAAAAAAAATCTTCCAAAAAATTATCACAAACATAGTTTGTCAAACAATAGCTTGTCATAGCGTCAAAGCTACTATTTTCATTCATGTTGTAGTGTGGGAGTCCACAAGCTTTATCCCAGTAAAGATAAATTAAGGAAAACCACAGTAAAAGTCATGAAGGTGTGCAAAACTCATAGCACAGCTAAAGTGTTTATTTATAGAAGAAGAATAAGTAAAATATCTTCCTTCATGTTGGTAATATAAAAAGGCTGAATTGAGCCCTCATAGGAGGGTTCTTCTTTTTTAACTGTTTTTTGTATCCAGAGCCAATTTACTTTATTTCAGTTGAGATGAAAAGGATCTTCCCCTTTAATAAGAGAACACCTACTTTTCATTTGGGTCCTAGGACTTGGTAAACTCCAGCTAACTGTTTCGAATATATTGAGGCACAGCAAGTGTACTGGAAGATGTGCCAGACAGAAGAAGCTTTAAATTCCCCTACGTTCTCTATTTGAGAGCTGTGATTTTTGTATTCACTCACGGACCTCCTTGGTGGCTTTGGTGAAGATTCGATTTGATAGTATTTTTTGTTATTTATTTTTATTATCCCACTAGACTATAAAGAAAACGGTTGTTTAGAAAACTCCATTTTTAATAACTCAATTTTAATAAATTCTCAAATACATATGGACTTTAAAGGAAAAACTTTTCATCTAACTTATATCATTATTTGTGGAGGTAAAGAGTGGGTTATCAATTGTGAAAAAAGAGAAAAGCCCTACCTGAAACATTCCACGATGAATGTTGAAGCTAATCCAAGGTTCCCTGTCAGCCGTTCTGTAGGGTTCCATTGGTCACTTAGGAGCAAGAAAGCGAGTGTGTGGATACTGTTTAGAATGTTACTGCCTTTCGGGACTTCGCTGGCGGTCCAGTGGTTAACACTCCGCCCTTCCAACGCAGGGGGCGCGGGTTCGCTCCCTGGTTGGGGAACTAGGATCCTGTATGCTGTGTGGCGTGGCCAAAAAATAAAAAATAACTAAAAAAAGAATGTTACTGCCTCTCAACTTTAAATAAACCTTGTTAATTACCTTTATTTTTCCAGAAGAAATTAACTTATATTTTTCAACTAGCGTTGCATTTTCATCTTCATTTCTAATATTTCCGGAATTCTCAAACACAAGGGTCCTCACTTTTCTCCATGTCTTTTCAGAATAGAAATCCTCTCTCTCCTCATGACTAAGCTTCAAACGACACGTCATAATATCCCAAAGACAGATTCATTCCTAGTTAGACACAAATCAAAGGTTTGTTAGTAATTTGACACTTATAATGTCCTTTATGATTTTTAATAAGTACATTATCACCAGGTACACCAAAACACTGATATTAACGTTACTTGTTTGCATTCAAGGCCACGGAACCAAGAGTAGGACGAAAACTGGAAGTGGAGAGAATGGGAGAGGATGACATCTTCCTGACTTGGCTAAGGAGCCAAACTTGGAGGAGTCGCAAGAAATGCGTCTGTCTTTGACTCCTGTCTCACTTTCCATGTATCTCCCAGTGCCCTAAGCCAGAGTTTCTTGTTCCCCAACTCACACTCCCCGGCCCCCTTCAAATCAGAAGTCCTCTATTCTCAGTACCTGTGATCTTTGCTCCTTGTACCTAATCACACTCATGGGGTGGATAGTGCTTGCTACATTGTGCAGTTAATCTATGGTGCTTTAATCTTCAGGCCTTTAGAAGAAAATCAAAAACTTGCGGATAATGATGCCATCGTGGATCTTTGTTTGAACATGGGCAATTCCTTGTGCTACAGTGTTTGTTTTGGCAGCCAAACGTATCTTACTCTTCTTCAGACTGTGAATAAATCTGGAGGTTTTGCAGGGCTGCTAGCTCACGAAGTGTTTCACGTTAGACTTGTAGAGTCCTCGCTCAGGTAACTTCCTAGTTACCCTAGAAAAGCAAATCTGCGCTCACCGTGACTTTCATGACAGCAAAGGGAAAGTTTTTCTAGTATGGCAGAGGCCACAGGGACAATTCTACTGGTGATTTTAAGTTTTCCGAACAAGCACTGTTGAGTTTTCCTTATTATTCTCCTGGCCATCTCTCTGAGTGGTGAGGTTAAACTAGAAGTGGAGCTTCTTAATCATAACCTCACTGCCTCATTAGCAGAAACAAATCAGGCCCAAAGAGTGTAAGTCCTAGGAATTTGTCTCCAGGCAGCCTCAGTAGCGGTGCCGCTGCTCCTGCCTCTCCGTGTGGAAGCCCAGCCGGAGAAGTCCTGGCCTGGACGGTAAATTAAACCAGGAGCCCACTGGGCTGAGGGGGCTCTAAGGCCACTCTAAGGTTCACTTCTAAGGAAGTGAACTAAAGTCTAAGCCTGCATATGCCTCAAGGCTACTAAATTGAGACCTAAGGGCAACCAATCACAACAAGCCAGCTAGGCTTTAAGCTGTAACCCATCGAAGCATTTCCTTTCTTTGCTTCCACACTTCTCTGTATAATCTTTCAGCAGAGCACCCCTAACGACTTCCGGTTTGGCACTGTGCCACTGGAATCAATTTTTGCTCAGATAAGCTCTTAAAATTTTTCATATACCTCAGTTTATCTTTTGACAACACCAAACACTGAACACCTTCAGACAGGGACATTTATTTCCTCCCGAACATTCAGTTCAGTGAGCAGATTTGATTTCTGCTACGGTTCAGTTCTGGCAAACAGGGAAAATAATCATCCTCTGTTTTCAGTCTTTCTATGTTTTGCATTATATTTTGATGTACCCAGGGCGTAAAAGTCTTCCAACAGTAATAGGGACATTACATGAGGTGGCAGTAATTTTACTGAAGCAAGTGCATTGAAATTCACTTGAGGTTTTTCTCATTATCAAATTCTATGCCAAATGAATATTCCATAAATCCAAATGGATTACCAGTGGGATAGACACTTGTTATAGAACAACATTGCATATTTGGTCTACATCAGAAATAGTAAGCCTTGTTTGCCATCGAAAATATCTTTAAATGTTCTTTTTTAAACTTTTTAAACCATTTTTAATTGAAGTATAGTTAATTTACAATGTTGTGCTAGTTTCAAGTGTACAGCAGAGTGATTCAGTTATTCATATATATATACATATACTTTTTCAGATTCTTTTCCCTTATAGGTTATTACAAGATATTGAGTATAGTTCCCTGTGCTGTACAGTCGGTCCTTGTTCGTTATCTGTTTGATACATAGTAGTGTATGTATGTTAATCCCAACCTCCTAATTTATCCCGCCCCCCCACCCCCCCATCCCCTTTGCTAACCATAAGTTTGTTTTCTATGTCTGTGAGTTTATTTCTCTTTTGTAAATAAGTTCATTTGTATCATTTTTGTAGATTCCACGTATAAGTGATATCATATGATAGTTGTCTTTCTTTGTCTGACTTACTTAATATGATAATCTCTAGGTCCATCCATGTTGCTGCAAATGGCATCATTTCATTCTCTTTTGTGGCTGAGTGGTGTTCCATTGTGTGTGTGTGTATGTATATATATACATACACACATACACACGTACCACATCTTCTTTATCCATTCCTCTGTCGATGAACATTTAGTTTGCTTCCATGTCTTGGCTGTTGTAAATAGTGCAGCTCTGAACATTGGGGTGCATGTATCTTTTCAAATTAGGGTTTTGCCTGGATATATGCCCAGGAGTGGGATTGCTGGATCATATGGCAACTCTATTTTCAGTTTTTTTGAGGAACCTCCATACTGTTTTCCATAGTGGCTGCACCAATTTACGTTCCCACCCACAGTGCAAGAGGGTTCCCTTTTCCACACATCCTCTCCAGCATTTGTTATTTGTACACTTTTTAATGATGGCCGTTCTGACTGGTGTGAGGTGGTACCTCATTGTAGTTTTGATTTGCATTTCTCTAATAATTAGCGATGTTGATCATCTTTTCATGTGCCTGTTGGTCATCTGTATGTCTTGTTTGGAGAAATGTCTATTTAGGTCTGTTCTTCCCGAGATGTGCGTCTTAACTATCTAGGGCCCATTTTTCCAAAGCGCACAATGCCTCATCCTGTTTTCTCATCCTGAATTCCCCTCAGGGTGCGCTGTCGGTGGGCGACTGCAGTGCGTTGTGTCTTAAACCTGGTATAATGGACGATGAGCTACACTCTTTGTTCTTTTTTGTTGTTCATGGTCTCTTCATCAGAATAAAATACACTGTAAGAAAAAGATTGCTAATATATGCTTCTTGAGAACAGCGGCTATTACTGTTTTGCTAATCTACGTACTCAGCGCATAGCAATAAATACTTACTGAGTGAACGAGACTCAGAGAATCAAGTAAAGTGCTCATCGTCATTGAAGTGGACCCGAATTTGCCACCCCAACATGTGCCTCTTTAGCATAAGGATTGTCTTGAGCTGATTATTTTTGACATGGCAGGCACAGGAGAATCTCAGAAAACAGAGTAGAAGTTATCCTTTTGTAACAGACATTTCCGTTTGTAAGGGAAATGTCCATTTCTAGGGGTGTCTCCCTCACTGTACCAGGAAGAGGAGGGTAACTAAACCTCTAGAAACTCTCATGAGAGGAGACGGCATGGACTGAAGTCTGCATAACCACCTTACCCTTGTTTACTGTGCTTTTCCTGATAGCCTCCAGAAACTGGCTCCCCTGCCCCTCCAATAACTTCTTTTGTCTCTAGCTGGAGATGGTATTTAAGGTGGTGGCTTGGGCCATTTCAGGGAGCTATTCAGTTCTCCTGGGTCTCTCCCATGTATACAGGAGGTATCCATGTTATTGAACTTCTGTTTTGTTTGTCTCCTGTTAATCTGTCTTTTATTATATGGAGGTTCTCAGCCAAGAACCTAAAAGGGTAGAGGGGAAATTAATTTCCTCCCCTACATCACTTAGCTTTGAGAAACCTTGTCTTGGGAACCATTAACTTTTGGATCCTCTCTTTATACCACCTTGGGTCAGCAAAATATATGGAGCTGGGGCAGCCATCTTATCATCACAGGAGTCAACCAGGAGAAAAAAGTCAAATGAGTACGGGAGGCTGGTTCTGAAATTGTCAAGTTTCTGGATCAAGGCCAGCAGTTACATACCTTCAGACTCTCTGTTATGGGAGAAAAATAAACTTCATCTTTGTTTGAGCCACTGTAAGACAGGTTTTATGCTGCTTGCAGCTTGACGTACCGATGGACTCGCCTTTCCCCAGGCGAGCCGCAGCTCTCGCTCGTTTAGCTGCTCACACGGAGAGAAGGAGTCTGGAGCACTGGCTTGGAACAACCGTACCGTTCCTACGTGGTCAGGACAAAATGGTTTCACGTGACAGGTAGGGAACTAGAGGGCTCCTTGCTCTGTGTGCTTTTAAGATCAGGAGGCAGGGAGGAAGGAAGGGATGGAGATATTCTAGATCAAAGTTTAGGACTCATCTCTAAAGACTGAGACGTAAAACTCGCAGGTGTGTTCCAAAATCTCCAATGCAGCGCTAGATTGACCAAGTGTTGACTCAACACAGAACCCGGAGGAGTACGGAGAAAAAGAGACGTGAGGGAGGTACGTACAAGGGGATGTGGAATTTGCCTGGAGATGAGGAATTTACTCTCCAGCTGAGTGGCTTGATTGGCGTGGGCGCCATCGGGGGTTGAGACAGTGAGGGGTGATGGCCCAATGCCGGTCAGAAACAGGAAGGAGTGCGAGCGGTGAGCCAGACGAGCTGGTGTCCCTCGGCGCCTGAGCCCCAGGAAGCCGGCTTCATCATGTGTACGCGTGAGGTGTGTCCACGTGCGCGTGCGCATCGCGCTGAGGACTGGCTCCCCCTGGAACCGCACAGATTTTCAAAGGGATCTGGGACCCAAAACGTGGTGCAGACTCCTGATCTGGTCAGCCCGACGGAGTACAGAAAGCAGGGGCGCGGTCATTTCAGCCACAAGGGGATGCTGCCCAGAAAACACAATCAAGGCTCAATTATGGAACTGCCACCAGTCGCAGACGACTGTAACCTTTTGGTGTACGTGAAGCTTTGGTGGATTCCTACCCTGCTATTATACCTGTGTCACTTGAACTTGGGATTTGTGTCTGCAGGGTGGTAAACGTGTTAACTAGGTGCCGGTTAGGATTGCTCCTGCCTCCTGTTTTAACCAGAATTGGGGGTGTTCAGGGTCCCTCCTCCGTTTCTACGGTCAATAAAGTGTGGATTCTGTGGTACCGGCAGAGCTCACATGGACCCAGAGCCACAGGTTGAGAGAAGACCTTAAAGGCAAATCTCCCGTTTTCCACGTGAATAAACTGAGGCCCAGAATTGTTACAAAGCTAATTTGAGTGCAGACCAACAGCGTGTGTCTCTGCAGTGCTGTGCTTATACCACATTCTGCCTCTCCTGGCAGGAAATGATCCCTGTTCAGCGTTGTCTAAGAGGCCCCTTATTGGATTGCACCAACCCACGGTTGTAGGAAGCTTTGGTGACGTATGGGATTGTCATGCTCCTTGTCATTGCAAGTGACCCCTTGGGAGGCAGCAGTGACGGGAATCAGTCAATTAGCTGAAAGGAGGTGGCTTGGCAATGCAGTCATTTGGAAAGCCATTTCATTTCACTTGCTGCTAACTTCAGATAAGCGCATGTACACAATCACCTAAGACAGGAGTACCGCTTAATATGTTTTCCAAGTGTGTAAATATCACCACTGAGTGGTGATGACCTCTTTGTCATGTTTGTAAGAAAACACACAATCAGATGTGTTACTGAGCTATTAAATGGGATTGTGTTATAAGGGTTTTAAAATAAATTGGATATTTTAGTGTATCAATTATGTTGTTTCTCTTCAGTTTTCAAATATGATTATTTAAAACAATCATAGGTTTGTGATCATTGTTTTGATTAATAGCAAAATCACTAAAGTACTGAAAGAGAATGATTTCCCGCAAAATAAAATTTTTATTTAAGTAATTAAATAATTTCCCATGTTATACTAAGAGAAGAAAAGAGAGGTAGAAAATAACTTTGAGGTTTGTAACATGAGCAACTCAGAAGATGAGTTCCTATAATTAGAAATACCATAATAGTTATGGAAGATTACAGGCATACCTCATTTTCTTGTGTTCTCTTTTTACGGGGCTTCTCAGATACTGCATTTTTTACAAATCGAAGTGATGTGACAACCCTGCATCGAGCACGTCTGTCGGCACCATTTTTCCAACAGCGTTTGCTCACTTCCTGTCTCTGTGTCATCTCTTGGTAATTCTGAGAATCTTTCATACTTTTTCATTATTATTATTATATTTGTGATACTGATCTGTGATCAGTGATCTTTGATGTTGCTCCTGTGACCTGCTGAGGGTTCAGTTGATGGTTGGCAGTTTTTAGCAGTAAAGTATTTTTAATTAAGGTATGTACACTGCTTTTTAGACATAATGCTGTTGCATACTTAATAGACTCCAGCATAGTGTAAACATAACTTTCGTATGCATGAGGAAACCAAAAAGTTTGTCTGACTGACTCTATTGCAATATTGGCTTCATTGCAGAGGTCGGGAACTGAACCTGCAACATCTTCGAGGTATGCCTGTGTTTGTAAAAAAGACTGCAGTAATATCCTCCCACTGTCCATACCCATGAGCACTTCCCTCCCACACTGGCTCTGTGCTTGCCCGCGTGACTTACTTTGGTTAAGGGGACAGTAGCAAATGTGACCTAAACGGAGACTTGAAAAGTGCTTGCCCTCTTTTGCTGCTCTTGGGAACCCTGTAATCACCACCATGGAACAGGCCCAGACTAGCCTGCTGGATGATGAGGGACACATGGCCAAGTCATCCCCTGCCTCACCTGACATAGAGCCAACAATCAGACACGTGAAGGGGGCCATCTGGAACTAACCAGAGAAAGAAAATTTAAGATAAGATCTGAAGCCTAATAGGAGTTAGCCAGCAAGTCTCTCTGTGCCAACCAGTGCCCAATGTCAAGCCAGGAGCTGCCTCTCAAATCAGGTGGGCTGGTGTCAGACGTGTAACAAGACCCTCCTCAGGAGGATAATAGTTATGTATAATGCCTGCACTAAAAGATCCTGGTAGATAACCTTTGATCAAGTGGCCACCTGGCACAGTCATGTGTGTAATACTCATGTGATAAACTGTATTCAGCATTTGACGCTGTAGTAAAACGATGGCCCAAAATTAACTTAAATTTGAGATACTTTATTTATTCTTTAATAAAAACACAGGATCATGCTATAAAGAATTTAAATATGCGTGAATCTGAACAATTTCTTTTATCACAGTGAGCATGCAAGTGTCTACAAGATGAGCACTCTTAAAATTAGGGCCAGATGATGGCTTCAATTAGCTGGTTCCAAGTTTCTTTTAACTCTTAATGTCTTGGAATAGAATCTCGAGTGAAGAAGTCCTATACTTGGCAATATCTTAACACATTTATTTCTATCCCAAGAGATCTAGTTACTACTACAGATGTGAATAATTCTAAACAGCAATACATGATTTACTTAGCTTCTGTACTTGTAAACTGGGAAAGGGAAGAAAAACAAAAAATATGGAATCATTTTAACATCATTAATTGTTGGTTCTTAGTAAAAGTTACATATGGCCAGAAATATGCATGGGATACAAGAACAGTAAGAAAAAGACCTGCATCTTATTCCACTTAATCATCACACGTGTAACAAATAATTGTAACTTTTACTGATATTTCATAAAACCAACTCTTTCACTCCCTTTTAAGTCCTCAACTTCATTTTCTTTTTTTTTAAGGGAACTTTATTTATTTATTTATTTATAAACATCTTTATTGGAGTATAATTGCTTTACAATGGTGTGTTAGTTTCTGCTCTATAACAAAGTGAATCAGCTCTACGCATACATATATCCCCATGTCCCCTCCCTCTTGAGCCTCCCTCCCACCTCCCCCATCCCACCCCTCTAGGTGGACACAAAGCACCGAGCCGATCTCCCTGTGCTATGTGGCTGCTTCCCACTAGCTATCTATTTTACATTTGGTAGTGTATATATGGAACTTTATTTTTATTTATTTATTTATTTTTGGCTGCGTTGGGTCTTCGTTGCTGCACGCAGGCTTTCTCTAGTTGCGGCGAGCAGGGGCTACTCTTCGTTGCGGTGCGCGGGCTTCACATTGCGGTTGGTGGCTTCTCTTGTTGCGGAGCACGGGCTCTCGGCGCGCGGGCTGCAGTAGTTGTGGCTCGCGGGCTCTAGAACGCAGGCTCAGTAGTTGTGGCGCACGGGCTTAGTTGCTCCACGGCATGTGGGATCTTCCCGGACCATGGCTCGAACCCGTGTCCCCTGCACTGGCAGGCAGATTCGTAACCACTGCGCCACCAGGGAAGCCGTCAACTTTATTTTCAATCCCTGCTGTTAGCTTCATGCTTGGGACTTGCCAGATTAATAACTTTATAACCATAATCTTCTCAGAAGGAATTGTGACTAATTTTGGTAGATTGTATAGTGGATTACCACCATCTTTATTTCCTCTCCCCTACCGTTTAATTTCAGTTAGGCCATAAAGCTTGTGAAGGATATGTTTGCTCTTTCCTTTTTGGCCTCTTCAGCGCTTAATACAGTGTTTGGTAGGAGCTTAGTAAATGATTGTTGAATACTCAGATGAAGTACCTAATCTGTCCCTTCTTTTCCCTGACTTCCTCCTAGTCCTCAGTAAGTTTTGGCGAATATGACTGAGACATGCTCAGAATCTGCGAGGGGGTTTAAATAGGGATGCTTTAATGTCTCTGCACTTTGTCTCCATATTTTACTGGCTGTAATTCCATGACTAGTGATACTCCCCTAGAGATCTGGACAGTATGCTTTCGTCTTGCTATTTCTCATGCTCTCTCTGTGAATCCCCATCCATCCTATGCACCAGGGCCAGGGCTGAATAACGTGTGTATCTTTACCTGGGTCGATTTTGCAAATGGTAAGGAATTTGTTGCTTCAGTGATTTGGACCAATCACTTCAGGTGGTTTCATGCACACATCCGAAACTGTGCCCAAGTAATCATTGGAAAGGGTTAGCAAGGAAGGAGGCAAGCCTGGGAGAGATGGAATGCACTTAAATTTTTCATTTCCCTCTGCATAAATACATTTCATAAATACATTTTCTAAAATTTCTCTTGAGACTTCCTCTTTCACTGGATTGTTTAGCAGTGTGGTGTTTAACTTCCAAATGATTGGAGATTTTCCTTTCTGTTAATGATTTCTAGTTCAATTCCATTACGGTCAGAGATTTTAATTCTTTTAAATTTGTTCATGTTTTATTTATGACCCCGGATGTGGCCTATCTTAGTGAATATTCCCTGTGTGCTTGAGAGGAATGGGTATTCTGTTGTTATTGGGTAGAATGTTCTGTAGATGTCAGGTGGATCCCACTTGTTGATGTTGTTCGGTTCTTTTATGTACTGGCTGATTTTTTATCTAGTAGTTCTATCAGTTACTGAAAGAGAGGTGTTGAAATTGTCAGCTATAATGTGGATTTGCCTATTTCTCTTTCAGTCATGTCAGTTTTGGTTTTGTGTATTTTGCAGCTCTGTTGTTTGGGGTATACATATATGTAGGATTGTATGTCCTCCTGGTAGACTGATCTTTTTATCATTATATAATGTCCCACTTTATCCCTGGTGATTTTTTTTCCTCTGAAGTCTACTTTGTCTGATATTAGTAGGTCACTTCTGCTTTCTTTTGAATGGTGTTTGTATGATATATCATTTTGCATCCTTTTATTTTTAACCTACCTATATCATTCTATTTGAAGTGAATTTCTTGTAGACAGCATGTATTTGGGTTTGGGGAAATTTTAATTATTCTTTATTCTGCTCTTCCTTCCTGTTCATAACCTCTCAATCTCCTGTTTTCCCATTGTACTTTATTTGTACTTACGGTATAGCAGTTTATCACATTTTGTCTTATGTACGTGTTCGAATGTGATTATAGAAGCAGTTTCTTATGTATGTGAATGCGATTATAGCAGCAGTTTCTTATATCTTTGATCCCCCATATGGAAGACAGGCAAATTTTGGTGACTAGAGTTCAGTATAGTACTATTTTTAAATTCGCTGTGCTCTATTACCTGGTTTTCTTTCATTGAAGTGCAGTTGATTTACAATGTTGTGTTAGTTTCTGGTGTACAGCGTAGTGATTCAGTTATACATATATATACACATTCTTTTTCATATTCATTTCCATTATGGTTTATCACAGGATGTTGAATATAGTTCCGTGTGCTTGTTGTTTATCTCTCTTACCTGTTAATGGTAAACTTAAAGTGTAAAATCCATGAAAGAAATGAGACTTTACATTTTGAAAAATCTCATCCTTAGTTTACTTTAGGAAGGCATATTGATGTTTGGTTGCTACACATAAAAATGCTTATGTAAAAGATTTAAAACTTTATTTTTAATTCCATCAAAGGGAAATATTATATCAGAGAGTCATAGTCTCGAATTCTGAAATCTGGGAAATCTAAATTTAAGAAAATACAAACTAGAGTGTATTTGACATGAGAACTTCTTGGGTGAAGTAACGTAAGATTGTTAGAGGATGAAGAACTGTGGTGAAGGAGGGGAGTAGGTGGGAAGAAGCAAGTGAAAACTCCTTTCATTGCCAATTCATACCCATTCTCTGCAACAAATCAAATATTCTTACTCCCTAATTTAATGTCAATGCTAACATTGCCCCTCATATATATATATATATATATATATATAAATTTTTTTTGGAGTATAGTTGATTTACAATGCTGTGTTAGTTTCAGGTGTACAGCCCTCATGTATTAATAATAGCAAAATATAGGGATTTCTGTTGGCTCATAAAACAATAGCCTCATTGATGAGAATTAATAATTTTCGCAGAAGTGTTTTAGTAACATGTAGACTATGGTTACATCAGGGAACATTTTGCTTTTAGTTCAAGGGTTACAAACTCCACCGCCCACCTGGGTCAGGGAGGTCATTTAAATGTGTGAAATGGGTGAAGGGTTTACCAAGGAATGTTGAGGACTGTGGTAAAGTAGCAAGCGCACGCCCCATATAAAGGCATTCCATTTAAAACATTTAAAAAATATTATGAAGGACATACAAAACATGTCTCCTGGCCAAGCCACCTTTGTGCGACCTCCAGTTAAATTACTTAGCCATTTCAATGGAGAAGAAAACTAGCCTGTCTTTATCACGTTCAGGGTGCCTTTACCTCACCTGTAACTTTCTCGTTTTGGAGTCATGTGGAATCTCTGAATATGGACTCATCATATGGGGAGATTTTACAGTACGCAGTGACTGACTGTAAGACATGATGCTATGCCTCAGGAATTTCTGACCCCTAGAATCTTAAAATCAAGAGGCAGATTAAAAAAATCAGGGTTCCAAAAAGGTCTAAATAAATAGTCATTTTTACTTTAAAACTTATTTTGTATATGAACATGTATAATCTTTCTTTAGAATTAAGAATGGGACTTCCCTGGAGGTCCAGTGGTTAAGACTCCATGCTCCCCCTGCAGGGGGTACACGTTTTATCCCTGATCAGAGAACTAAGATCCCACATGCTGCGTGATGCGGTCAAAAAAAAAAAAAAACAAAACCTTAGGCTAAAACAGCAGATAATTAAAACACTTAGCAAAACAAACAAACAAACAAGAGAATAACAATTATTTTTAAAAATTAAATTAAATTAAGAATGGCATCACTAATTCAATATACATTTTGCTCTAGATCGGGGCCAGCAAAATTTTTCTGTAAAGGTTCAGATAGTAAATATTTTAGGCTTGCAGGCCACATGATCTCTGTCACGAATAGTAAATTCTCTCATGGTAGTACAAAAGTAGCCACAGACAATATATGTGTGTGACTGTGTTCCAATAAAAGTTACTTATGGACTTTGTGATATTTTCAAAGAAAAAAATTGGGGAACTAGTTTTTTAAAAACAAATGGGTAAAGCCATTAATAGTTACCCAAACCTTTAATGCTCAGCCACAATTAAGTTGATACGAATCTTGTTTCTGCACTCTAAAGTGAGCTCAATTTACTTTCAAAATCGCACAGGATATTTTCCAGTTGTTTTGGAAAGAAGGCAATATCATGTCTCAGAGCCAGCCCAGTGGCGTACAATGACCAGGCAGTGGGAGTGTCTGCCCACATGGGAAGGCTTATGACTTGCACTGTTTTGCTGTGCATAGTGATAATAAAATGCAGACAGATTTTAGTCAGGTTTTTTATTATTCTTGAAATTGTCTGTAGTCAGTGAACCCTATTGTTGGCTGTACTCATTGCCTGCACCAAGGGGCAGACCGCATCCACTGGCCCATCCTTGGAATGCCACATGGGGCCAGCCTACATGATGTTTGCCCACATGGTATCATTGGAGGGCTGTAGGAAAGCCTCAGACAAGTCTACCATAAAACACCTGAAATTCTGCCATTCATAACAGAAAGAATAATGATAGAAGTGGAGAATTACCATTCATTGACTGTCTACCATGTGCCAGAAATTATGTGTTAAATGCTTTATTTATATTTGAAAGATGAGGCAATGGAGTTTCTGAGAGGCGAAATAACTTATCCAAGGCCACAGAAGGGGGCCAGATTCGGGGGGATTCGGGACTGGGTGCAGGGAGTGAGTAGGGTGGAGAAGGCGATGTGAGGAACCTCAGGAAAGAGGGTGCGTAAAGTCATGAGAAGAAATGGTTCTGAAGGACCTAGGGGCAGGACAGGAATAAAGACGCAGACGTAGAGAACGGACTTGAGGACACGGGGAGGGGGAAGCGTAACCTGGGACGAAGTGAGAGAGTGGCATGGACATGTATACACTACCAAATGTAAAATAGATAGCTAGTGGGAAGCAGCCACATGGCACAGGGAGATCCGCTCGGTGCTTTGTGACCACCTAGAGGGGTGGGATAGGGAGGGTGGGAGGGAGGGAGACGCAAGAGGGAGGGGATATGGGGATATATGTATACATATAGCTGATTCACTTTGTTATAAAGCAGAAACTACACACCATTGTAAAGCAATTATACTCCAATAAAGACGTTAAAAAAGAAAAAAAGAAGTGTATGTGAACAAACAGCTCATGAGACGGGAACTTGAAGTGGCTATTAAAAATTTGGGAAAAAAAAAAAAAAAAGAAAAAAAGTCATGAGAAGAGAGAGTTGCATGAGAAAAATATGAAAGGATAGGGTTGAAATGAACGAGTGTGTCACAAGTTTCCCATGGCTGCCTTTGTTCCCCAGTGTGTCCTTTCTCCTCATCTTGAGCAGTTTATTTACAGCTAACAATATGCAGAATGCTTCCAGATTGCTGCTATCACAGGAGCCAGAGTTTTCTGTGTCAGCTGAGCCTGCGGAATGCTCCCTTGTTCAGTTTGTCAGCTGTGCTGCAAACAAAGACTATGAACCATGTGACGGATCGTCATATAGAATTGCTCGAAAAGAAAACTTACTCCATACACATTGATAAAGAAGCTCAAGTAATCATTCAAGCCTTCTTCCTAGCACTTTGACACAATATTAAAAAAAAAACAAAAAACAACAACACTGAAACAGCGTTCACAAGCATCACCATATTGTAGAATAATTAATTACCATAGTTTGATTGTTATATAAGATCACCTTTTCTAACCCCTAAAAACTATTTAACACCTTTTGAAAAGTGAGGTGATTGCATAAGATGTAAAGGTAGTTTTGGTCTCATAGAAAGATTTCAGCATTGAACAGGCTCAGGGTCTTCCTCGTTCAAAAGAGGTGTGTCTTGTTTTGGCAACCCAGATCTTTTTCCTACGATTCTGTAAACATTTTAAGTATGGCCATAGCTGTCATGTAGTAAAAGACCTCAACTAAGATGAATACTAAAAGCACCTCTAGTGAGAAAAAGAAAAAGAAAAGAATAGAAAAAATAAGATGAAAAGCATGTCTACAATTGGTAAAAAGGGAGGGGAGAGACAGGGAAGTTATCATCATATTCCCTGAAACTGAAAGCAAATGTAAAATGGATAGAAAGTTTTAAAGTTAGGAGACTAAAAGTGGTCCTGCAACTTCAGTGTGCATCTCTATCACCTGGAGGGATTGTTAAAACACAGATCACAAGTCCTCACCCTGAAAGTCTCTGATTCAGAAGGTCTGAGGTGAGGCCTGATCATCTGCATTTTTATCAAGTTTCCAGGTAATGCTGATGATGCAGGTGTGGGGACCACCCTTTAAGAACTTTTGGACCAGAGCAATGCTGCTTACTCTTTCCAAACTAACTACTCCTGATAGCAGAGGAGAGCAGGCAACCACGGGCTGCATGTGTGAATCCTGTATCTACCATTCACCAATTGTATGACCTTGGCCTAGGTACTTGACTGCTCTGTGAATTTTGCATTCTACTCTGTGACATATCCCTGTTTTTTTTTCATATAAGAAGGACAGCCCCTTGATTCTTTCGAGTAAAATGTTAAGTTCTAGGGTAAGGCACTGATCTTCAAACCCCACAGCACGCTAGAATCACCAAGGAGACTCGAAAAAATACCGATGGCTGGTACCCATCCCCAGAGACTCTAACGTATTAAGTATAGGGTTAGCTTGGGAAGAGGCATTTTAAGAAAGCGGTTGGTGTAGTTATAACAGTACATGGTATATAGATCAGTGAAAATATATAAGCCGAGGCTACATGCATCTACATGGAGAAATAAACCCTCAAAAAAGCAACAGGAAATAATCACATTATAACCCAATAATACTTCTGTAAGGATCAAACACATTTCAGACAATTCCACATACATAGATGGTAAAAGTGTGAGAACTTGGACAGGAAACATAACCTACACCCCCAAGGTAATATTCACCTCTTGTTAGGAAGGGGCTTGGAGGATGCCATTGAAGCGGCATACAAAAGAAACTTCTGGTGCAAAAATATTTAGTTACTTTTAAAAAAAGAACGGGAGCAAGTGTGACAAAATGTTAACATCTAATACGTCTAGGTGGGAGTTAGATGAGTAATTTTTATATCGTTATATACATTTCTGTTGTGTATTTGCAAGTCATAGAAAGGGAAGCTACATCTTCTATGTTCAGGGAGTGTGTCAGTTGTGGACCCTGCTGTGTGGTACTGAAGAAGACAGAGGGGAATCTATTGCACTGAGAAGTCTCAAAAGTACTTGACATGGGGCCCTTTTATTCAAGGAGAGTCTTGTAGGATGAGAGCTGTCAGAACACATTTGGGAAGCACTGCTTTATTGAACGGTGGGCACCATCATCCAACATTCGGTGTCATTATATGTCACCCCCAATGAGTGAAGACACAGACTTAAGCTTGTAAAGGATGGACTGTCATAGTCATCCTTGAGCTCCCACCCCTGCTTGACGGCAGGAATCCGGCAATTTAGATCTGCAAGTAGTTCAGAGTCAGGAGGTAGGTCACGGGTCCTCAGTATTGCACCCACGTTCAGAGATTCACTAGGATTCTTGGAAAAGGATTCTTGGGAATCAGCATATAGTTGCAGTCGGGGCTGAGATTTACCACAGCCATGTCGTTAAGGATACAGAGCCAGATCCTAAGGGGACAAACACAGGCGGAGTCTGGAGGAATCCATGTGTACGCCTCCCATGAGGGGCCACACACAACATCCTCTTCCCCCAGAAATTAAAATGCAGCATCATGTGTGCAATGCTTTTGCCCAGGGAAGCCCTTTGAGACTCAGTTTAGGGTTGTTTTTTGTTTTTTTACTGAAGGCTGGTCCCATAGGCACCCTCTGCCTATCATGTAGCAGAAGTCCAGACTTCCAGAGGGAAAGTAGGTGTCAGAATAAAAGACGTTGTTTGTATACAGTCCAGGCACAGTAAAAATTCGTATCAATTAGGGAGTATTAAGTACCCTCCCCCCCGAAATCGAAGCTCCCAGACACCAGCCAAGGGCCAAGTTTGCAAACAGGCCTTTCTGAGGGTACCAGTCTCAGGACTGCTATGTTCTTGTTTCTGCAGAGGACAGTTGGCGGAAAACTCAGATACTACCATCGGTAGTATTAAGGAACCCTACAGGATTAGAATGATGGGGTGAAACCAACAAGGTGAAGCCTATTAAGGGAAAACAAGAGCTTTGCCTTAAAGTCCAAAAGATCAATTCCGAGTACTGGCTGGAGGAGACCCAGCTTGACAGCAATTAATGTGAAAAACCCCCAGGGGGGTTTGCTGCTCAATATCAATTAACAGTGTTAACTGAGCCATTGGAAAAACTAATTGAAACTTATTCTAAATTAATGGGCGTGTCATGTCCAGATCAATGGATGTAGAACTCCCATGGTATTCTGAAACGACCAAACATCAATTGGAAAATGTATGCACTTCTAAGGCTTTTATTCTAATACATGGATGAATAAATAAAAGATGTGCAGTAGGTAGTGCGGGCTGCTAGAGTGACACTGATATATGAGCAGCCTTATCATTTTTGAAATGAGGTTTTGAAAATTTTGAAATGAGTCTGGGAGATTCTCTTTTGCTCCATTTGGCAGAATTGAGACCAGTGGAGGCAGCTTTAGGAGACAGATACGGAGACAATATAAAAAGGAATGAGAACAGCCCAGCTACGGAATTAGCTGACTTGGGCAAGAATGTCTTCCCCAGTAATGGAAGCATACACACAGCTGGATGAACATGTGTCTCTAGACTGGATGAGACACTGAAACTGAAGATCTGTAGAGTCTCTTTCTACTCTACAGTGCTTGACCCTGCGGTCCTATTAATTTAGACGTTTCCACTGTGCCCGTGGCTCAGAGGCTGCTGGATGGACGGTCAAAGGAAGAACAGGAGTCATGACCTTTGCCCGGTGTCTCAATCTCATTTTGAGTGTTGCTGCAGGAACCCCGGGGATGCTCCCAAGCCCTGGGGGCTCATTTCATAACATTGCCTCATACAGGCAGGCCCTAAATTTGGAGACAAAACTTTTCACTGGCAAGATTCATGCTTGAAATTTCACCTCTAGAATTAATCTTTTAAGGATTCTGTGACAGACATCAAGGCACTACCTCAGTGAAGGACTCTGTTAAATTTTAGACGCAATTTCAATATACACCAGGGAGTTCCTTAGTCCCAACTGACCAGAGCGCCTCACGTTATACCATTAAACATTCATTTTTCTGCATCTTACTAATATGTCAACTTTCACAAAACACCCACTAAAAATAAATACCCCTGGGTGAAGTAGTGCTTTAGCTAATCTCATGTAAATCGGGGTTCTCTAAATGTTTCGTATTATGTAAAAAATATTGATTTCTATCAGGAAAAATTCAGTTGTATCAGTAAAAAAAAAAAAAAAAAAAAATTGTGTCCCCACCATGCCTATATCTATTTTATTTCCTCATATACTTGACTCCCTGGACTCAGTCTCATTCAAACATACTTCCTTGAAACAAGCAGAACCCTAGTCACAGCCAGCTCTCTGCCTGCCCTGCAGCTGTACCCTGCTAGTACCTTTGTCTGGAGTAAAACTCACCGCCATGCAGACGGGTCTCTCTTGAAATTCAGAGTGCAAACCTCACGTGGGCCCTTAATGCAGCCGGGCCTTCAGACTCTTCTTCCCCAACCTAGTCACTCTCCCGAAAGTATATCTCAAACTTGAGTGTGCTGTCAGTCACCCGGGGGCCTTGATAAATACACTTTCTGATCTTGCCATTGAGTATGAGAGCCTGTGTTTCTAACAGGCCTCCAGGTAAGGTGCAACACTGGTGCCCCTCGAGTAGCAAAGTCCTAGATGACTATTTCATACTTTATTATCTCTCTTCAAGCTTCTAACACTTGCTCCCCGACCCCTACAACCAGCTAGTGACCTGCTTCTTACCGTACCGAGAAAGGGGTAGGGATCAGAAGAGGGCATCACAGACTCCGTCACCTCACCTACTGACCTGCCAGCACCTGGACCCACACCTTCTGCCTTCCCGTCTGTTAACAGACATCTCAGACATGCCTTGCTCAAGAGTGAACTTCTGATGTTGTCCCTACTGTCTCTTCTACCAAGTTCCAGGCACCCATCTCTGCTGATGTCCTTGTCATTTCTCCCGTTGCTGAAATCAAAAGCCTTGAAGTAATCCTTCCTCATGTTTCTTTCCTTCATACCCTGTATCCAGTCCTATTTGCTTTACCTTCAAAATACATCCATAGTCTGACCACTTCTCACTCCCTGTACCGTTACCACCCCCTCCAGGATATCTGGATCACCATAATCATCTGGTAAATGGCCTCCCTGCTTCTAACCTTGCCCCATTAGGGTCTATTTAAAACTAAGCAGTGAGAGTGATCTTATTAAACTTACCATATGTTATTGAATCTAAGATGCCATCAATTGTAGGAAGCAGCCTTATTTTATGTGTAAGTAAGTGAAGTAAGGGACATTGCCATGAACTAAACTATGACGCTTTGCCTTAATAATAATCTTGTGCAGAACATCACTTAGTCTCACCAGAATCTGTCTGCTTTGAAGATACTTCACAATTCCAGGATATTTGACACTCTTTACCGCATCCAGATTCATTCATTGCTTGATGGAATGGTAGGCAATCCTTTCGGATGTATATCATGAACAAAAGAAAACCCAAGTCCATCTACTCATTGATACATTTTTAAAGCACTTACTTGGTAATTGCTTTGCGAGAAATTATGGACTTTCAATCATTCCTCCAACGATGAACATTCATTTCACTAGTGTCCAGTTTTTACGCTGCTGCTGTGTTTCCCTGACTTTCTGTTGCACCTTAACTTTTTGTTTCAGTACCAAATCATCATGTAATCTTTTGGAAGGCACTTGAAAAAGCAATTAGACTCAACATGGGTAGTACGGATAATGCACAGAACTCGCCTAAAGGGAGGAAAATGAGAACTTTCCTGAACAAGTTCCTCTGTGCAGGCAATGACAACTATGCCTGAACTGCCAGACAATACTTGCCAGACAAGTATTCTAATACAATTTCTACAAGGATAATCCCGATAACCCCAGTGATAAAACGTAGGGAAAAGGTGATAAAATTCAGTACGTCAGATCATGTCCCTCCTATACTCAGAACTATCAAAGGCTGTCCATTGCATTTACCAGCATCCGTACCGTACCCTACAGGGTGTTATGCGTGAGCTCCCTGGCCCCCGCCACAAGCACCTGGGTCTTTGCCCTAGAGGGGGTTTGTCATTAGAGTAACCAGGTGGGTGTTGGGAATCTAGCCACGAGGATACTGAGTTGAGGATATATTTAGTTTGGATTTCTGAGCTGTATTTCAGTGGTTCACAGTCCTACCTAGAGGTAAGCTACTGCTAGCTTTCCCACGTACGGAACGGCTTCCAGAAATTCTCCTCATGTGCACTGTGCTGACTCACCTGTGTTGGGACATGAGGATGCAAGGCCAAAGGCTGTTGGGTAACCTAACCACGTGCTCTGGCTCCTGGCACCTGGAACAAGGGACGGACTGGCAGAGAAACAATTATTGAAATGGACGGTGCCAGAAGCTAGACCGTGGGAAACTCTTCTAATCACTAGCATATAAAATTGTAGGCAGAGTGGTTTACTCACATCAATGCTTGTCGAAACAGAAGTTCTCTCCTACCAGGAGCGTACATGAAACTGCAGCCATAAACGCCACCACATACTTCAGGATTCTCAATGTGTGTGGTGTTGGTTGGCTTTTTAAGGTCTGTAATATATTGCAGTTTCCTTTTTCATTCTACATAAATCTTTGATTTTGTGCCTAATTTTGTATTTCTGCCTTTGAATTCTTTTTTTTTTTCTAACACCTTTATTGGAGTATAATTGCTTTACAATGTTGTGTTAGTTTCTGCTGTATAACAAAGTGAATCAGCTATACATACATACACATATATCCCCATATCCCCTCCATCTTGCGTCTCCCTCCCACCCTCCCTATCCCACCCCTCTAGGTGGTCACAAAGCACCGAGCTGATCTCCCTGTGCTATGCGGCTGCTTCCCACTAGCTATCTATTTTACATTTGGTAGTATATATAAGTCCATGCCACTCTCTCACTTTGTCCCAGCTTACCCTTCCCACTCCCTGTGTCCTCAAGTCCATTCTCTAGTAGGTCTGCATCTTTAGGATTCTCTGTGTATAGCATCATGTCATCTGCAAACAGTGACAGCTTTACTTCTTCTTTTCCAATTTGGATTCCTTTTATTTCTTTTTCTTCTCTGATTGCTGTGGCTAAAACTTCCAAAACTATGTTGAATAATAGTGGTGAGAGTGGGCAACCTTGTCTTGTTCCTGATCTTAGAGGAAATGGTTTCAGTTTTTCACCATTGGGCACGATGTTGGCTGTGGGTTTGTCATACATGGCCTTTATTATTGTTGAGGTAAGTTCCCTCTCTGCCTACTTTCTGCAGGGCTTTTATCATAAATGGGTGTTGAATTTTGTCGAAAGCTTTTTCTGCATCTATTGAGATGATCATTTGGTTTTTATCCTTCAGTTTGTTACTATCGTGTATCAGATTGATTGATTTGCGTATATTGAAGAATCCTTGCATTCCTGGGATAAACCCCACTTGTTCATGGTGTATGATCCTTTTAATGTGCTGTTGGATTCTGTTTGCTAGTATTTTGTTGAGGATCTTTGCATGTATGTTCATCAGTGATATTGGCCTGTAGTTTTCTTTCTTTGTGACATCTTTGTCTGGTTTTGGTATCAGGGTGATGTTGGCCTCGTAGAATGAGTTTAGGCGTGTTCCTCCCTCTGCATATTTTGGAAGAGTTTGAGAAGGATAGGTGTTAGCTCTTCTCTAAATGTTTGATAGAATTTGCCTGTGAAGCCATCCGGTCCTGGGCTTCTGTTTCTTGGAAGATTTTTAATCACAGTTTCAATTTCAGTGCTTCTGATTGGTCTGTTTATATTTTCTGTTTCTTCCTGGTTCCGTCTCAGAAGGTTGTGCTTTTCTAAGAATTTGTCCATTTCTTCCAGGTTGTCCATTTTATTGGCATATAGTTGCTTGTAGTAATCTCTCATGATCCTTTGTATTTCTGTACTGTCAGTTGTTACTTCTCCTTTTTCATTTCTAATTCCATTGATTTGAGTCTTCTCCCTTTTTCTCTTGTTGAGTCTGGCTAATGGTTTATCAATTTTGTTTACCTTCTCAAAGAACCAGCTTTTAGTTTTACTGATCTTTGCTATTGTTTCTTTCATTTCTTTTTCATTGATTTCTGATCTGATCTTTATGATTTCTTTCCTTCTGCTAACTTTGGGGTTTTTTTGTTCTTCTTTCTCTAATTGTTTTAGGTGTAAGGTTAGGTTGTTTATTTGAGATGTTTCTTGTTTCTGAGGTAGGATTGTATTGGTATAAACTTCCCTCTTAGAACTGCTTTTGCTGCATCCCATAGGTTTTGGGTCGTCGTGTTTTCATTGTCATTTGTTTCTAGGTATTTTTTGATTTCCTCTTTGATTTCTTCATGATCTCTTGGTTATTTAGTAGCGTATTGTTTAGCCTCCATGTGTTTGTATTTTTACGGTATTTTTCCTGGAATTGATATCTAGTCTCGTAGCGTTGTGGTCGGAAAAGATACTTGATGTGAACAACCAAACCAAAAAAGAAATCCACCAATGATAACAAGCGCTAAAAACTATACTAAGAAAAAAAAAGAAAAGAAAAAAGGACAGACAGAACCCTAGGACAAATGGTAAAAGCAAAGCTATCCAGACAAAATCACACAAAGAAGCATAAACTTACACACTCACAAAAGAGAAAAAGGAGAAAAAATATATATATATATAAAAGGAAGAGAGCAACCAAAGCAATAAACGAATGTACCAATGATAATAAGCTCTAAATACTAAACTAAAATAAACATAAAACCAGAAACAAATTAGATGTAGAAAGCAAACCCCAAGTGTACAGTTGCTCCCAAAGTCTACTGCCTCAATTTGGGGATGATTCGTTGTCTATTCAGGTATTCCACAGATGCAGGGTGCATCAAGGTGATTGTGGAGATTTAATCTGCTGCTGCTGAGGCTGCTGGGAGACATTTCCCTTTCTCGTCTTTGTTCGCACAGCTCCTGGGGTTCAGCTTTGGATTAGCCCCGCCTGTGCGTGTAGGTCACCTGCGGGCATCTTTCGGGAAGTCTGAGGTCTTCTGCCCACATTCAGTAGGTGTTCTGTAGGAGTTGTTCCACACATAGATGTATTTTTGATGTATTTGTGGGGAGGAAGGTGATCTCCACATCTTACTCCTCCACCATCTTGAAGGTCCCTCCCAATTCTTTCTTTTAATTGTGCAAGATTCAGGCCCCACGAAACCTAGATCTGTCCGTGCTCTGACATCTATACCATTACCCTTGGGCCCCAGTCCCCACACACTTGCCCTGAGCTCCTGCCATGCTGGCCTTCTCACCATTCCTCAGACAATTCTGTCATTCCCTGGTCTCTGCACTGGTCCCCCTGCCTGGAGCCCTCTTCCTCCAAACATCCACATTGCTTGCTTCTTCCCCTTTCAGAAGTCTTTTCTCAAAATTCACATTCACAGGGAACTATATTCAATATCCTGAGGTAAACTGTAATGGAAAAGAGTATTTTTAAAATGTATGTGTATAACTGAATCACTTTGCTGTACAGCAGAAACTAACAAAACATTGTAAATCAACTATACTTCAGTGAAGAAGAAAGAAAAAATATTCACCTTCTCCGTAAGGCCCTCCCTGTCCTGTCCTCCTCTCCTTTTGGATATGAAGTCCATATCTATACACACTCCTGAGACTTCTTATTCCACTTTCGTTGTCTCCTTTCTGTAGCATCTTTCACACTCTAAAGTAGATAGATTGATAATGATTGATCAAGCAATAGATAGATGATAGACACTATCAACAAACAATCAGGTTATTATGCTTCAAGCTAATTGCCTGCCCCTCCACAAGAATGTACTCAATAAATATTTGTTAAATGAATGAAATACTCCTTATATCAAAACCTGTGAATCATTTACTTAGGTAACACACACACACACACACACACACACACACACAATGCTCTTCTAAACCCAAATGATAACAACTTCTAGGACCTTAAGTGAAATGAAAATCAAGATGGAGTCACTATTGCTAAGAGAGCTCTCTATAATGGAGCCGGGAGGCCATTAAGGAGGTGTGACTTATGCATGTCTCAGCCTGGATGGAATCTGATCTTTTGACCTGATGAAGCCTCCCAGAACGCCTGCCAGAAACTCAAGATTCTTATCCGACCGTGACCCTAAAATAACTCGTGACAGTCTATCTGTTATCGGACCCCTACCCTAAAACAACTTGTGCTCCTTAAGGACAAATATTTTCTGACTCAAGTCAGAGTCAGTCACCGTTCTCTCCAGGCAACTTTTAACCAACCATCGTGTGGCTTTTTGTCTCTATAAGCCCCTGACTCTTTCTCTTCCCCAGAACATTCTTTAGGGGTTACCCGAATGTGGGGGTCTCCCAAATTGCAACTCTTAAGACCCCAGATAAACACTTTTCTTATCTGCAGCCTCCTGCATTATTATTATTACTTTTTTTGGTTGACACCCTTTACTGTGCCTTGTAGAAGTGTAATATCAACATGATACTCTGTGCCCCAAAATGTGAAAGTGTGGAGAAAATGTGACTCTTTGATTGAAAAGGCCCAGGGAAATATTGTAGGGTCTAGTTGTAGTTGGTGGACGCATATTCTTCTTTTTGGATTGTGTGAGGATTTTTCTTTTAAGACGATTTTTTTAGAGCAGTTTTAGGTTCACAGAAAAATTGAGAAAGGTACAGACTTTTCCCATATACCCCCTGCCCAGAGGTTGCAGGTTCTTCCTACAGAAAAAGGACAGGATGATTTTTATAGTTGAATGACTGCAGGACGAAAGACAAAAGCTGCCTTTGAAATAAAGCTTCTCAGACGCATGGCTCTCGGTTCAGGAAACCAGAGAATTCTATGGTGGTCATTATTTAGAACAGTGAGGAAAATGAGTACAGCAGAAAATGTGGAATGCTGTGAGCATTGGATACAAGCCAAACGTTTGAAATGATTGTTTATTAACTTCTTTTCTGCCTGAATTTGTTTAGCTTTTCTTTTCTTTTTCTTCTTTTCTCGCCTGAGAAGTGAGGATCATTTTTCCACACCTGCATGATAGGGTAGCATCCAGGGCTCCATTTCCATCACAGTGCAGGAGAGGATGGCGGCAGGATCCTGACAGATGTTAATTTCGCTTCTGTCTCAGAACTTCACGTTTCAGGAAAAATCTTCCTCCTTGTCAACAGCAAATTAAGTTAGAGTTAATAGCTATGTTTCTTGTGTCTTCCCCTGGCTGTGGGTGGCTTCGAGCAACTTCTGTCACTGTGTGAGAGGCTGGATGAGAGGTCACGCTTCTCCTTCTTGCTGAAACAAAAGAAAGATTCAGTCATGATGCTTTCTGCTTGGCTTAGCACGTACCCTGGGATGCTTACATATTTTGCATGGCAATTCTAGGGAAATTTTAATGTCCAGAGCAGGTATCCCCTATGAGGATCAGCTGTCGGGGTGGTTAACCATGTTTGTTCTTCATTTGTATTTTACAGACCTATTTGTAGCTTTGGTTCATGTCTGATACTGAGCCTTGCCAGTTGCCAGAGAGCTGTAGCTTTCTCTTCACAGCGTGCTGAACTGGCAGGAGGGGGCCTCCAATGGGCGCTGATGGCTTGTGGGGGCCGAGGGAGGGGCCACACGTGCCAGGGCCTATGAGGGCTTATGAGGTTTGTTACTTTGTTATCCAAGTGAATAAGACACTAGTCTTACTGCCTTCGTCCTGGCGCCCACACAGCAGGCCGAGGGACCCTGTTGAAACCGGAATCAGATCATGTCACTCCATGGCTTCGCACGTTCCGTTGGGTTCTCATTTCACTCAGAGGAAAGACAGAGTCTTCACAATGGCCCCCAAAGCCCTCCTCGACCGGACCCATGCCCGCCTCTTACCTCTCCAGCCCCTTCTATTATTCTCCACCCCCCTCGCTCCATCCACTTGGACCACACTGGTCTTCTTGCTGGGCCTAGGACACACCAAGCCCATACCCTCCTTGCATTGGCTGTCCCTTGCATTGGCTGTCTCTTCTGCCTGGAATTCTCTTCCCCCAGATTTCCTCAAGGCACCCTCCCTCGTCTTCCACAAATCTCTGCTTAGAAGTCACCTTCTCACGGAGGCTTACCCTGACTGCTACATTTTAATTAGCACCCTCCAGACACTGCACTCACACATATATACCTATATATATGCACTCACACATATATACCTATATACCTAACTTTTCTCTTCTCTGCTTTCATTGTCCCATAGCCCTCTGTCATCATTTAACATTCTAGATTATCTTTCTTGATTGTCGTATCGTCTGTCTTTCCTACTGTGTACAACGTAAGCTCCAAGAAGGCATTGAGTTTTACCTTGATATGCTGTTCACTGCACTAGTCCAAGCCCCTGGAATAGCACTTGGAATATAGCCAGGTTGAGCATCCATTACTGGTTTGCCAGGACCGTCCCAGTTATGCCTGAGGTCCTGGTGTGATTATTAACGGCACTCCCTTCACTGTGCAAAGTGTTAGATGATTAGATTTATGGTCACTGTGCACAGAGGAGAGGCTCAGTAACTATATCTTAATTGAGAGGCTGCTCCCTCACGGGTAGAACCTTTTCTAGTTGTGGTTCAGGCAAATCGTCAGGACTGGGGAAAAAATCAGAGCGCTCACCAGGATAAAGCAGCTGAGGCTCAGAAATGGTGGTATAGAAGAGCAGCTGGCAGCTGGAAGGTCAGTCTTTGGGCTACAGTCCATCAGTCTCTGATATTCAGGAGCAGGGTACCAGTTTCCTACAAAGAGCACAGTGGAGTCACTGCTCCTGCAAGAAGCCTTGGGGACTAGAAAGTTGACCAGAGCAGAAATGTAGAATAGCATCCAAAACAGAAATCTAGCTTTAGAAACTGGGGTAGCAGCCAGGTAATCACACGTTCAGTTAAAAACTCAGCTAATGAAAAGGATCCTTGGGACTTCCCTGGCGGTCCAGCGGTTAAGACTTCGTCTTCCCACGCCGGGGGTGCGGCTTCGATCCCTGATCGGGGAGCTAAGATCCCACATGCCTCGTGGTCAAAAAACATAAAACAGAATCAATATTGTAACAAATTCAATAAAGACTTTATTTTGTTTTTTTAGTATTTATTTACTTATTTAATTTTATTTATTTTTGGCCGCGTTGGGTCTTCGTTGCTGCACGTGGGCTCTTCTCTAGTTGCGACGAGCGGGGGCTACTCTTCGTTGCGGTGCGCGGGCTTCTCACTGCGGTGGCATCTCTCGTTGCGGAGCACGGGCTCTTGGCACGTGGGCTTCAGTAGCCGTGGCACGTGGGCTCAGTAGCTGTGGCACGCGGGCTCAGTGGTTGTGGTTCGTGGGCTCTAGAGCACAGGCTCAGTAGTTGTGGCGCACGGGCTTGGTTGCTCCACGGCATGTGGGATCTTCCCGGACCATGGCTCGAACCCGTGTCCCCTGCACTGGCAGGCAGATTCGTAACCACTGTGCCACCAGGGAAGCCGTCAATAAAGACTTTTAAAATGGTCCACATCAAAAAAAAAAAAAAAAAAAAAAAAAAGAAAAGGATCCTTAATGCTTTTACTCTCTTGAATAAACCCTTTAAAGCCTTTTGATATATTCAGAATCATCCTTTTCTTAATGAAGACTGTGGCTCCCCTTCTCTTTGCCTTGTTAATCTGTGACTTTCCCTTGTTTCAAAATATATTCTTGAATATCTTTTTAAATATATCTTTCACTTTGATTTCTCTTATTCCCTGTATTAGTTTTCTATTGCTGACCTAGCAGCTGGCCACAAGCGTAGCAGCTCAAAACAACACAAATTTATCATCTCACGGGTCTGCAGGTCAAAAGTATGGGTTGGATCAGCGGGTTTTTCTACTCTGGGTCCCACAAAGCTGAAATCAAAGTATTGGCTGGCCTGGGCACTTAGGTGGAGGCTCTGAGAGCTATTCCCCTGCTAGGCACATTCAGGTTTTTAGAGGGATTCAGTTCCATGCTGCTTTAGGACTGACGCCCCCATTTCCTTGCCGGCTGTTGTCTGGGAGTCGTTTACAGCTCCTGGAAGCTGCCCACATTCCTTGGTTTGTGGTCCCTTTTTACCTTCAAAGCCAGCAAGAGTGGGTCGACTTCCTCTCCCAATTGGAATCTCCCTGACCTGTCCCTCCCTAGCATCTCTCCTCCATTCTCCCCTGCTGCTGCATCTGTCTGACTGACTTTTCAGCCTTCCCCTTTTGTTTCTCTGGATTCATTTGTTTATAATGGGCCCACGTAGATAACCCAGAATATTCTCCCTATTGTAATCGCTGTTAATCAGTTATTGATGAAGTGGTAATTGTAATAAACTGTAATAACAGTAATAAGCAGATTAATTACATCTGCAAAGCCCCTTCACAGCAGCGCCTGGATTAGTATTGGGTTGAATAACCAGGAAAGGGGACTCTTGGGGGAGTCACCTTTAAGAATTCTGCCTGTCACACTCCTCCTGCTTTTGAAAGTGTATATTTGAATCTCTCTTCAAAATGTTTACTGTCAGGCACTTGAGGTGTTTTTACTTGTGAGTATGAGGGCCTGCCTGCCCTGCAGCTCCCCAAATGATGCCTGCGAAGGTGGTAGAATGGGTGGGCAGAACCTTGGGCTGGACTTAAAAAGTAAACTCATTTGGTGAGAACTGATTTGTGAGAGTCCTGCGGCTTCTGGCTGGTACTCAGTAGCTTCATTCCTTCCTACCAGCAGAGTGTTTAGTAAATAGCAAAATTCAGTGTCAACAGTATGTCTCCAAGTCTCTGATTTGCAAGGCGGGGGAAATGGGTAGGAGGACGTGCACAGGGCTTAGAAAACTCCCGCACGGGAGCATAATTATCAAAACGGTGCACCCGGGAAGTGGAGGTGGGAGGATCCCACGTAACTGAGGCCCCCCAGATAGATGTGAATTGTGACAAGGGACATGTGGGTGATGATTCTGAAACTGCCGCAGTAACTCCGCTCTGGAGCTAGGATAGGTCAAAGGCGGTGGTTCTCCAAGTGTGAGTCCTAGACCAATCAGCGTCACCTGGGAACTTGTTAGAAGTGTCCGTTCTTGGGCCCCATTCCCGACCTGTTGAATCAGAAACGCTAGGGATAGGGCCCAGGTGTGTCCGTGTTTGAACATGCCCTCCAGGTGATTCTGATGCAGGCTGGAAGGAGTCCAAAAGTGATTTCAAAGGGATTCCAAGTGGTTCCCCTTTCTGAAGATTAGGCTGCTCTCAAGATAATGGAGAGAAGGGAAACGGGCTTGCTCCCTGGTTGGGGTCCCCTTCTGTTTAGCCATCACACTGCACAAGAAACGCAAAGAGACACATTATCTGCAGGAGGTAAGGGCGTAAGGTTAAAATATCACGGACGTTCTCAATTACCTTTCACGCATAACACCGTGTTAGTGATTTTCTAAGAAGACGTGAGCACAGAATTATTTCCTCTGGAAATTTATACGCAAGACGCAGTTCCTTGACACATCATATTTGAACATTTCCTCTAGAACGGGAGTTTTTGTTGCCCGGAACCTCTGGGAACATTTTCCAACTTCAGTAATCTAGGGCTATACTTAGTGCCCAGGGGCAAGAATATTTAAAATTTGAAAAGCATTCCCCAAGAGATTCTGATCAAGTTCAGCGTTTCTCTGGTCCTGGTGAAAGCCACGGAGGAAAGAGCGTTCACTTCACGGTTCCAGCCTGAGCTGAATGTATTCCTAAGTCGTTCAGCTGAAGCCCTTCAGGTCTGTCAGCGTTTCACTCATGGCCCAGGGTGTGGAGGGCCGAGTTACCAATTTGGCTGCTAAATGGCTGGTGCTGAATAAAAATAAGGGTCTAAACAGCCACAGTGAGCCCTGTCTCTCTACAGTGAGCTTCTCCTTTGATTGAACTTGGATGTGGGGCTGGCAAGTGGCCCAGACCATCAGAGAGTGAAAGAATTTATTGTGAGTAAATACTTGAGGCGGAGGGAGTGGAAAAGGTCAAGGACACGGTTGAACTCGGACATTGGCTGGGCTTCACAAGGAGAGGTGTGGGCCCTGTTAAAGGAATTGAGGCTTTGTCCTCTTTTTCTTTCTTTGCTAAATGCTGATTGACTCCCTTTTCACGGAGACGGTATGCTTTGGCTTTTGTTTTCCTTTGTTTTGTTCTTTGGTTGGCCTGGAAGCCCCGTGACCAAAAGAAATGGCTTTTCTTGATGTTTTGTCTTCAAGTTTTGACATACCCAAGTAGCAACTCCTGAAACTTGTTCCTTGAGAGCTGCCTGCCCCCCAGCTCTGCCGTTTCCAGACTCTGTAAGCTTGGGCAGGTCGCTTAGCACCTCAGCGTCTCATCTGCAACATACAGATATAATAGTCCTTACCTCACTGGGTGGCTCTAAGGGCTGAATGAGTTCGTAAATGGCAAGTGCTTACAGCCGCGCCCCACCTAGAATAGGCGCACAGCAGATATGAAAATTCTTATTGCTGTTGTGGTGGCTGTTTGCCCTGCCCTGGATCTCTTACTTCTCACACTTCCCGTCCTTCACCCAGTATGTACCACATGCCTGGTGGCCATAACTAGGGGAGAAGACAGACGCCATGGATCGGAGGTGAAGTAGTTCCCCAGAGGCCACATCCCATCTGCATTCATAGTACCTCCTTGTCTTCTCTGACTGACCGTGAGTTCCTTAATGAAATGGTAGGAGAGTGAAAGAATAGCAAAGAATTACTTTAATGACCTGAAAATGTGGCCTTTTAGCATCTAGAAATGTAAACAGTAGAAACCAGCACAAACAAATTTTAAATCATTCCAACATAACGTACAGACCGTGTCAGTCAGAATAGGCAACGTCTTGTGCAGGGAAGCCCAGCATTGTAAGAATGTATGACAACAAGGCCTTATTCCTTGCTCACATAACCAGTCTGTCCTGGGGAAGCTGGGTCCCTCCTCCATAGCTCTCTTCTCTGGCCGACTTGGGCTGTGAGGGCAGCCAGCATCTGGAGGGTTGCTGTATTGTCACTATGGCACATGAAGAAGGTCACGAGGGACTTCCCTGGGGGTCCAGTGGTTAAGACTCCGGGCTCCCAATGCAGGGGGCCTGGGTTTGATCCCACATGCTGGGAACTAGATCCCACATGCTGCAACTAAGAGCCCGCACACATGCTGCAACTAAAGATCCCTCCTGCCGCAACGAAGATCCCATGTGCCGCGCTAAGACCTGGCACAGCCAAATAAATAAATAGATAAAATAAATATTAAAAGAAAAAAAAGAAAAGTAAAGCTTAAAAATAGGATAAACAAAATAAAGAAAAAGGTCAAGAGGCAAATCATGTACTCGCTCTTAAAGCTGCAGCCCAGAAATCAGCCACTTCTCCTCACATTCCTTTGGCTAAAGCAAGTCAGCTGTCTATGTTTAACTTCCACAGGGTACATTTAATCTTTGAAGTAATATCCTAAAAACTATAAACATTGTAAACTATTGCTTCAAAAGAAATAATGAAAAATGTTTCATATTTAACAGTATAAGAACACAAATCAACCCGAAGTGAATCATCTCAACCCCAAGTGCAAGTTATATCAAGTCAGTTTTTTCAGTCTTAACTCCCTTTTTTTTTGGCTGCACTGTGTGGCATGCGGGATCTCAGTTCTTCGACCAGGGATCAAACTCGTGCCCCTGCATTGGGAGCATGGAGTCTTAACCACTGGACCGCCAGGGAAGTCCCTCATGTAATATTTACATGATTAGTATACTTTTTCAAAACTGTCACCATAAGCAGAATGATACAATTTTCAAACACTTCAATTGTCTAAGAAAGAACTGCATAGAAAGATCAGTCTTGGGCTCCCCTGGTGGCGCAGTGGTTGAGAATCTGCCTGCCAATGCAGGGGACACGGATTCGAGCCCTGGTCTGGGAAGATCCCACATGCCGCGGAGCAACTGGGCCCGTGAGCCACAACTACTGAGCCTGTGCGTCTGGAGCCAGTGCTCCGCAACAAGAGAGGCCGCGATAGTGAGAGGCCCACGCACCGCGATGAAGAGTGGCCCCCGCTCGCCGCAACTAGAGAAAGCCCTTGCGCGGAAACGAAGACCCAACACAGCCAAAAAAAAAAAAAAAAAATCAGTCTCATTCTGAGTTTAGGACAATAGAGAGATAAGTGGAATTTTTCTCCCTGAGTTATTTGTATTATCCTACATTTGTAGATATATAATTCCTAAAGTGTATTTTTCTGTAATGTCTTTTGTTCCTGGTGTTCAGTGTATGGATATATGTATTCCAATTGCTTTAATTCAAAGTAACTACTTAAAATTTAACTAAGGAAATATATTTTTGAGAAAGTCTATCAAGTTTACTAGGTGGTAAGCATGGACTACAGTCGTTTTTCTTTTAAGTTAACCTTGGTAATTCCAGCTGTATAATTCAGTGTTTGCATTTAAAGCCAACTCTGAATTATCCACAGCCATGAAATGAGAATAATAATAAACAATATCTTAAATTACTAAGTTTTGTATACTTATTTAATCCTTTCAATGCTCAGAAGGAGGTGCTATTATCCCCCTCCCCCCATTTTACAATTTTAGAGATTGAGGAGAGGCTAAGAGACTTAACCAGGGTCACACAGTAAGTGGCAGAGAGAGCATGCAAATCCTAGTCTCCCTGGGCACCAGGGTCGGTGCTCCTAATACCACTCTATGCTCAGGTGCTGACCAAGCCCCCCCAAAGTGAAATAAGACCATTTTGATTATCGAACTGAACCTATCCACATGGAATCCCTGAATATATAAAACAAAAACAGGATTACTTAGGGCCAGATAAAAATACATCCCAATGAGTTAAGAGTAGGTATAATTTACCCAAAAGCATAATGATCACCTACCCACACTAGTAGAATGAGTCCAATACAACGATATCTATGTTTAAAGTATATAAGTAGGGAGTAGCAGGCTTTTGTAGGCTAAACGGATGAAAAAAACAGTTGTGCTTATAGATAAGCAGCTGAATTCTTAATATTAAAGGAAAAACAACTATTTAAAAAATTGGGTTAAACTGGTAGGTATGTCAAAGGCTTCTTTAGTAAAAGTAGAGATGAACAGCAAGGAATGTGCAATAGCTTCAACTCACCTATTAACACATGAACCTCCAGGCCTGCCGAGAGACTTAGAGTGGCCAAATGTGTCATAATAGGCTTTTAGTTTTCAACAGGATCAGAGAGAAATCCCATTTTAACTCCGATTAATTCCAACATCCTGTTAATTGAATACCTTGACAAGCTGGTTGATGAGACCGTGGACGGGAGAATGTAAGATCACTTGTTTCTTATTGTGGCTTTTCAGTTTACATTTCCTTCGTAAAGAAAAGCTGATAAATTACATTGGAAAATCTATATTTGTAACCAGAAAATAAATTGCTTTGCTGCGGTAGGTAGGCTACAGCGTAAAGGGCATTTATTTTTAGGTAGGTTGCTGGTGTTCAAAAATGTTCTATTTGCAAGGCTAGCTTGGTTAGCCACTATGCAGAAAAGAGTTAAGATAACATGCCTGAGACTGCTTTCCTAAGAATGGTCTGTTAGTAAGGTTGGACCTTGCCTGGCATCTGGGAACGTGGATTTTGGGAGGGTTCCCACCAGTCCCAGAACTGATGAGGGTGACTCACTGTGTCTAAGTGGTTTGTGCAGTGTAGTTCCTGCTGAACTCTGCTTTCCTTCTGGGGGGAATTTTGATATATGATTGACAGAGGGTACCTACGTGACCAGCCCCCAATGAAAAGCCCAAATGCTAAGTCTCTAATGGGCGTCCCAGGGCAGTAACATCACACACGTGTTGCTGCATTTTTGTTGCTGGGGGAAGAGTGCGCTCTGAGTGACCCCTCATGGGAGGAATGAAACCAAGTAGGACCCTGTGGGCGCTCCCTGGTAGAAAAGCCTCTCTGTGTCCCCCGTTTCTTGTCTGTAGAAAAAGGCTTTAGCCTCCTAGACCCTTCTTGAGTTCCAAAGAGCAGACTCAAACATTTGCTAATTAGGGAAGTGAGGGAATGCAGAAACAAAGGAAAAGTAGTCAAGCAAGAAAAGTAATGACAGCTTAAGCAATAGTTCAGCAATAAAACAGAGTCTTAGTTCCTCCTCAAGAGATCCACATAATAATAATCTGACGTATATGTTTGAGTTGTTCTGCAAAAACTAAGACTCCCCACCCAGGCGGAGGATGGTGACTACACGCTGACCACAAGCAAGTAGACCTCAGACTGATTGGAACCAGAAGTTTGAGGATTGATTAAGGTTACCGAAACATCACCCTGTTACCTCACCACCAACCAATCAGAAGAAAGTCTTGCATCCTGCAGCCCTCACCCCAAATGTTGCCTTCAAAAACCCTCCCCTGAAAGCCACCAAGGAGTTCTGGTCTTTTGAGCATGAGCTGCCCATTCTCCTTGCTTGGTGTCCTGCAAATAAATGCTGTACTCTCCTTTACCACAGCTGGTGTCAGTAGACTGGCTTTGCTGCTCAGTGGGCACGCGGACCCAAATTTGGTTTAGTAACAGGAAGAGAGGAAAAGGAAGCCTGCATGTGGATTCCTCTAGATTCTGCTTGTGTCTTTTCCCCTCGTGATCTGGCTGTATATCCATACTGTATCACCGTAATAAATCTTAGCCACGTGTGCCACTATATGCTGAGTCCCGTGAGCTCTTCTAGTGAATCTCTGAATGTGGGGATGGTCTTGGAAACCCTTCAGCACAGCTACTTTCTACAGGCATTTTACATCCACAGGCTTTAGTTTGAAAAGCAGTACTAAGTACATGTGTTTCATCAGAAGGTTGTAGAAAGATGATGTCTTGCCCCTGTTCTGACCAGATAAATAAAACTCCAAATATATTTGCAATCTTTGATTTCAATACATCAGCCCGCAACAAACATTTTACACAGTAAGAAGCTCTGGAAGAGAATCAGGAAGGCAGTGAACACACACAGCAGAAACAATAGTTCACTTTTAAAGAAAAGTAAGCAGAAATGTCATTGTTCCTTTAGCCTTGGGGCACAATTATTCTTTGTTCTGAGAATTGTGAAAAAAAGAAAAAAAAATCCAAGAAGCCGTATGAAGATCTCCTGTGGACTTTAAAAAATATCAGCCAAGGGAGAAAGTGGGCAGAGATAGAGGGATCATGTTATTAACAAATGTTGTCTTTTTTGTTTGTTTGTTATTTTTTAATGTTTTTTTCTTCTTTTAAAAATTTTTTGCGCCTTGTGTTTTGTGAATGTTGTCTTTTAAAATTACAGTAACATTACCTTCACTACAATAACAGTATGTGTTTTATCTACTCTTCTTTTCAGGTACTGGAGGGCTGTTAAATATTTGTGAACAAAGGAAGAAAAAACATTCACACAGTATGTTTTGAAATGGAATTGAAAACAAAAGAAAAGAACAAAGCAGAGCGTTCACTGAGATCATCACATGAAAAGAAAAGATGCCTGACAGGATTAAAATGCCAATGCCTGGCATCAGGTAAAATTAAAATGTCAATTTCATAATAAATATGTCATGAAGAGATCCTGTAACACAGTATGAAATGTTGGAAAACGACAATGCAGTGCAATGTACATCTTCTAAGCATCACTGTAGTTTTTTTTCCTCATCCTTTAAAGCAGTGTGATTTTTCAGAATGCATAAAATACAATGTTAAGACAGCGTTTAACACGTTTCATATAGTTTCACAGGGTATTTCCAGAATATGAGTAATAATTTAAGAAAGATATTTCATCTATTGAGAGTATGGTTTGAAACGCTCTTCCTTTCCTCTACGATTCCTGTAACATTTATGCATCTTTAGCATCGGCCTCCCTTGTTTTTCCGCTTGCCACCCACTGACTACTTTGTAATTAACTTTATTTTTTTTCTCCACAAACTGAAGATTTCTTAATGGAAGAAATGGTAAAAGACTGGCCTTAAGGGGCAATGGGTTTTGCCAGAAAGTTGCAAGAGGATAAGGTTAAAAAGAAGAAAGATAGTGAGAGTAATGAATCGTTTGAGGACTAGAGATGGCATGGAGTTACTCTAATTGCAATGTGAAGCCTATTGAAATGATCTGTCGTTAAAATAGAAGTGATGTGACAAGTAACTATGTCTATCAAAGAACTTTAATATTGTCTCAAAAAGGATTATTTTGCAATACTCTCAGTCCAGTTAGAATATATAAATCATTTGTAACAAAGATATTTTTATTTCTGTTACATTCCTCATAATAAAGGTGAGTAGGTTTGGCTTCACAAAATTATTTCTAAGACTATAAACTCGTTTAAGGAAGGGAAGTGAATCCATTATTCCTTACTTATAGTTTTCTCCCCACACCCTCAGGCTCTTCTCAATGCTTACTTCAGAAAAGGAATTTGGAGAAAAGTGGAGGGGGTGATGGGGGCACTTTGCTCCTTTTGTTGATAGGCCGACTTGAAGAAAAATGCACCATGTAAGGGTTGTGAGTTTGGTGTTTGTTTTTAACTTTTTATTTTATACTGGGGTATAGTTGATTAACAATGTTGTGTTAGTTTCAGGTGTACAACAGAGTGATTCAGTTATAGATATTACATGTATCTGTTCTTTTTCAAATTTTTCTTCCCAATTAGGTTGTTACAAAATATTGAGCAGAGTTCCCTGTGCTACAGAGCAGGTCCTTGTTGGTTATCCATTTTAAATATAGCAGTGTGTACACGTCAAGACCTTACTGGGGACTGTTGCCCAGGAGACAGCCTCTCAGTAGTTCTGAGGGAACTGCTCTGAAGAGGAAGAGGAAGAAGCCTAGTTTATATATGATTTTTGGCTAGGGAATCTGTGCAGTCAAGCATGCATCTTGGTAAGAGATGACTGCTATTCACAAAGAACAGGTATCTCAGGTTAATGATTTTAGTGCTTTTCTATGTATGGGTCTAACTATCTAAGGGGCTTGGTTTTCTCCAAAGCACAGAGTGCCTCATCCTGTTTTTTCATCCTGAATTCTTCTCAGGGTACACTGTCAGTCAGTAACGACGTAGAGCTGGGTGCTGAGCAATGCTCTTTGTTCTTCTTTGTCTACAGCTGTGTTATAAAAAATTAATTTTACTTTGTAATTCGTAATGGAGAGGTGGACTGCAACTCTATCTGATTTCAGTTCTAGAATTTCCACTGGGTTCTATTTATAGTTCGTACTTCTTTGCTGAGAGTCCCTGTCTGTATATTCATTGTGAGGGTATTTTTATTTACTTCCCTGAGCATAATTAAAATAGCTCCTTTAATATCCTTGCCTAATAATTTGGACAACTGAGTCATCTTAGGGTTGATCTCTGTTGATTATCTGTTCTCCTAAAAATTGGGCCACGTTCTCCTGTTTTGTTGTGTAATTTTGGATTTTACCCTGGATGTTGTGAATGTTATATCATGGAGACTCTGGATTCTGCTATGGTCTCCTGAAGAGTTGATTTTGATATTTTGCTTGTTTGTTTGTTTTTAAGTCGGGTATGTCATTTGGTTGGTTTCAGACTTCATGGTCTGAATCTCCTGAGGTGGCACCATCTCAGATTTCAGCTCTCTTAGATTTAGCTCTTTTAATTTGAGCCTACCCTAGCACCTGTGCAGTTCAGGGGTCAGCCACAGAACTGAGCAAAATTTGTAGAGAGAAATCGATGCACCCCCCCCTTGTCTCCTTTATTTTTTATTTTATTTTTTTTAACATCTTTATTGGAGTATAATTGCTTTACAATGGTGTGCCAGTTTCTGCTTTATAACAAAGTGAATCAGTTATACATATACATATGTTCCCATATCTCTTCCCCCTTGCATCTCCCTCCCTCCCACCCTCCCTATCCCACCCCTCTAGGTGGTCACAAAGCACCGAGCTGATCTCCCTGTGCTATGCGGCTGCTTCCCACTAGCTATCTATTTTACGTTTGGTAGTGTATATATGTCCATGACACTCTCTCACCCTGTCACATCTCACCCCTCCCCCTCCCCATATCCTCAAGTCCATTCTCTAGCAGGTCTGTGTCTTTATTCCCGTCTTGCCACTAGATTCTTCATGACCTTTTTTTTCCCCTTAGATTCCATATATATGTGTTAGCATACTGTATTTGTTTTTCTCTTTCTGACTTACTTCACTCTGTAGGACAGACTCTGACTCCATCCACCTCACTACAAATAACTCAATTTCGTTTCTTTTTCTCCTTTACATTGTCACCCCCTTGCTTTCCAGTGGCTGTGGTTGCCCTGGATTCTATCCTCTATTTCTTCAGGCCAGAAATTCTGCAGATTTTCTGAGTTTTAGCCACTCCAGGTAGAGATATCTTTGTTTTTGCCTCAGTCTAACGGATGGAAAACTGGTACTGTGCTCTGTTCCTTCTTCCGAGTTTCGAATTCCCTCCAAGATCTACTGTTTTTGTTTATTCTCCTATGCCTCCCAGTCACTGTTTGTTTTATATTATTTTTGGTATTTTTTTTCCAGCATCTTAAATTGTTTCCTGTGGCAGGGTTGGATCTAGTAGAGCTACTCAGCTGTACTAATAGCAAAACTGATAGCTCTATGTGATTTCAAATATGACAACTATAAAATGAACTTTGTGACTGTAAAAGTTTCTATGGTGTTTTCGCTAGTGGGATATTATAATAAAAATAATCGGCCTGGCTATTAAAAGTGAGCCTACCAAATATAACTTTTCCATAAGCTATTTAAATATTTTAAAAAGAGAATTTTCAAAAGACAGTAAAATAAAAATAAGAAGTAAATAGATCAATAATTACTTGGAAATTCATATTATAAATTAAGGATATTTGAAGGAAGAATAAGTGACATTACAGAAGACATAAGGTGAGAAGTAAACACAAAGGCTGTGACCTTGATTCTAAGTCATTATAGATAAAGACATTGGACTTCAGTATAGGTTTTCTCCCTCAAAGTCTGATGTGGGTTGGCAGGGGCTCTCGTCCATTTAGTGACTCAGGGATCCGGGTTCCCACCATCTTGTGATGTTGCCATGTAAACACGTGGCTTGCATGACCTCTGCTATAGGGAGAGAAAGAGCCAGAGAGTCGCTTGCACACAGGCTTTTTATGGCCGGACTTGGAAATGGCGTGCCATTTTTGTCTACATTCCATTGGCAAGAACTCAGTGAAATGCTCCCAATCCATCTGCAAGGGAGGTTGGGAATGTTGTCTTTCTGTGTGTCCAAGAAGAGGAAATGGTACGGTGAACACATGGCACCGTACGTGCAACGCTCTCCTTCTAATCTAGGCTACAAGAGGGAAAAAAACGATATGGTTTTTAGTCCACATTTCTCTTCTTAATGGGGAAGAAAGTTGCTACTTCTTGCATATTACAAGAATACTGATAGGATCAAGATTACCTCAGAAAAGTATTTATGCAGTTGATCCAAAAGGAGCAAAGGGGCCCACTTACAGTAAAGAGTGATACCTTTAGTTATAGACAGACTGGTATTTGCGTGCGGGGGCGGTGTTTTATAAGATGTTCTCTCTGCTCCCTTTTCTCAGTAGTTTTAGCAACCTGCTCTATATTATAAGGGCAATACGGAGTCTGTAGTTCTTGTACAATAAGAGATATAGGATATGTAGCTTTTATATACAAGAAGGTAGTCTACAGCCTATATGGAGGGTAGGAGCACTGAGAGCTTGCCACTGAGGGTTGGCGCAGCTGGGGCTACCCTCATGCTGATTGTCCTTCAACCCCAGGGAGGCTGGTGGGCTGGGCTTTGACCTTTCTCTCGTGGGGCTCTCTGCCCTGACATGTGGGAGTGGCCTACATGTAACCCATTCAGGAATCCCAAAGCTTGAAAAGTTCTCCATTGATTACTGATTGTCCCTTCAAAAGTATTCCCTACGTCAGATTTGGGACTTACTGTGCATGGTTTGTTTTATTGTTACAGTTGGGTTTTAATTTTTTTTTTAACTTAGACTATCTTAGCTGATCTTTCATAGTTTCTCTGGTGGGGTTCTTTGTATTATTGTAACGAACTTTAACCTCTTTCCTCAGTTTTACTGAGTAAATGTTTGACACAGTTTTTTTTAGCTCCTTTCATACCTATATACAGACAGGGAGAGAAGTGGAGCGAGAAGCCAAAAGATATAGGAATAGATGGCAATTTCTGTATACGATACAGGATTTTTGTGCAGAAATGATCAAAAACTATTTTCTGAAAGAGCCAATATCTCTGTCACAATCACTTCGTGAAGAAATTATTTTATTATTTTAATACAGTACATAATATTTTCTGGAATTTATAATATATATTATAATAATATATTTCTAGAATTATAATACGTTAATATATTATTGTATATTAGTATATTATATATCATATTTTCTAGAATTTATACAATATAAAGTATACGGAAAATGCCCCAAAAGATCAAAAAGAAAAACACTGCTCACAGTCCCATCATTCAGTCACTGTTTACAATTTAGAAAATGCATGCACTGAAAACTTGATGATATTTGTAAGGAGATAGGGGGCAAACCCGTTACAAAATCATGAACAGCTGGTTAACTGAGGAGGCAGTCTGTAGACATGGAGAGAATGGAAGATTTGAGACAGTGATATTAGAAGAGCATGAAGCAACTAAATGAATGAAGAGGCGTCAGAGAGGAAAAATTTTTCCTCTACCCTTCTGAGTTCTTCTGGCTGGTCTAAGAATTATCTGACATGAGACAGGTTAGCAGCAGAAAATCAAACAAAAATTGAGTAACATGTAGACATGGGAGAGACCCAGGAAAATTGAGTAACTTGCCGAAATGTTTGAAGCCCTCACCTTAACTACCATCTTCAGCTAAAGACAAAAGAGGATGTTGGGGGCAGTGGTTTGGAACTTCAACGGGGAGGAAGGCAATTCACACAGGGATGCAGAAGCAAATGTTTGCTCAACAAATGTTTGCTGGGCCTTGCAGAGATGATGCAGAAACAGAGTGGACCCTGATCTCTAGGCCCTGCTGAGTTTCCCCACTACATCTAGCCTGTGTTCTTTAGATATCTCTAGTGATAGCTCTATTCTGGGAACAGGACTTCTGTCTAAATTCTTTTAGGCAGTGAGGTGGAAGGTCAAAGATTCTTCCAGAGTCTTTTGGGTCTTGATGGTTTTCAGCTTGAAATAATCCGCATGTCAAAGAGACACATTTTGGTGTGGTGGATTTTGTTCCCCTATAGAGTAAAAGTGTTAAAAAGGTATAGTGTTAATATTTTTAAGGGAAAGAAAGCAAGTGATAAGCCATAAGCAAAAATCTCTTAGATCAAGAAAAATCCCTAATGCTAGTTCCCTGATAGAAAAAAAAGCTAGAGATAGCTCATAAGCCCCCAATGTAGAAAAACTAATGTCACCCCAAAGACTGATAACATTAGCCCTAAAAGCCCTGTGGGACTTCAGAGTAGCCAAAATGCTCCAGAAATAAACAGGATGAGGTCAAACTAATTAATCTAATGTATGGCCCACGTTGGGAAAGAGCAATCTGGCAACTTCCTCACTGGATGCAAGAAAAATAAATTATTCTGTTTATATTTATTTTGGTTATATATTTTATATGTAAGTCTAGCATCTTTTTTCAAGTAAGTACTGCCCTTCCATTTAGGACTGATAACAGAGAAAGTCAAGCTGGGGCTTTATTTCTTATTGAGTTCAAAACTGAACAAGAAATGACTATAAAAGCTCAAGAACTTACAGTATAGACTCATGAAATAAGTTACAGAGGCGTGTAACTGAGAAAAGGAAGGGGAGAAGAGTGAGAAGAAGATAAGAGCAAGGAGGGAAAGAGGGAAGGCAGAAGAGAGGGAGGATTTTTTTCTTAGGTTTAAATAGATTTTGTTTTTAAAAGAAATGAGCCACATATGCTACAAGTTCTCGAGTTCAATCTGAGAGTCTCCATTACCAAAATTCTTAAATTGCTTTTAAAAGTTAAATTAACTGTTTAATTCTTCACAGTTTAGGCGTTCTAGGCATCCCTGTGGAGAACATTGACCTGATTAGTTCTTCAGTTTACTTTTGGAAATTAGTTCTTTAGTCTGTAATTAAGCCACGTGTCGTAGACTGAATAATGAACCCCAAAGATATTCACGTCGCAATCCCTGGAACCCGTGAACATATGACCTAACATAGTGAAAGGGTCTTCGCAGATGTGATTACTTTCAGGGCCTTGAGGAGGGGACGTGAGCCTGCGTTATTTAAGTGGGGCCTTAAATGTGATCGCAAGGGTTCTTACGGGGGAGAGGCGGCGGGAGATGTGGCAACAGAAGAGGGAAGGCAACAATGGAAGCAAAAGGTTGGAGTGATGTGAGGAAGGGGATGAAAGGGACCACTAGCCAAGTGATACAGGAGACGTCTGAAGATTGGAGAAGGCAAGGAGACAAATTCTCCCCTGAAGTCTCCAGAAAGAACACACCCTTGCCAACACCTTGAGTTTAGACTTTTGCAGATTTTAGACATTTCTGATCTCCAGAACTATAAGAAAATAAGTATATGTTGTTTTCAGTCAGTAAATTGTGGTACTTTGTTACAGCAACAATAGGAAACTAATATAGCAAGCTGGTTTGAATGGATCTGAAAGTAAAAAACAAAACAAAAAAAAACAAGGCTCTATATAATGTATATATATGTGTGTGCGTGTATACATGCATATATATGTTCATATTCATATATACGTATATAAACTTACATATTAAAAAGCTATTGATATATATCCATATATAAAAGGCTATTCATACACACACACACACACACACACACACACACACATATATGTATGAAATCAAGTATCTGACATGTTAGACTTTTAATAAAAATGGAAAATACAACACATTCCTCTGGAATCATGTGAAGGTGATGTGCATAATCACTGTACCACTTTTACTACACTTCATCTCAGCCAAACAACCGAGAAGCAATGACTATACTGCTTGTGACTGTAGTGAAACACAGATGAGATTTAAATATGGCAGAAACTCTCTTCACTGACCTCCTCCCGAAGGAGTTGTGGATGAATTGATGACCATTTTAACTGTAAAACGTACTAACCCATGTCCACAGCACAATGAATACTCTTGGGCAATAATACTCATGCCTACTTCTATCCCACCAGTTAAGTGGTCTGCTCTTCGTTGGGTTTGTTCCCAAACCTATTTATTTCAAGTACAGATCCGTAACTTGATCCCAAGTATTGTAATTCTGTATGTACAATTTAAATTCCAGAATTTGACTAAACATTTCATAAAACGGATGAAATATAAATTGGAATTCATGAAATTCCAATTGTTGTTTTCATGAAAATACTTTGGAAAGATTTAATGCAGATGAAGAGCTCATAAAATTGCTGTTAAAATATGCATGGGGGAGACAACTTAAAAGTTTTGGATAAAAATCATAAACGTCTAGGATTCTGTACTTAGACTGCTTCACAAATGCCTTTAGTTTCTTAAAAGCTCTTCTCTAAGGACACCCAGAAGTGGAAATTAGAGATGATGTTGTGCTGGTTAAGAGTGTAAACTTGGAAGACAGACAACATGTGTTTTAATCTCATCTCCACCGTTTACTGACTGCGTAATCTTAGGCAAGTTTCTTAACCTCAAATGTAAAATGAGGATGATAATAATTGCTACCTCAAAAAGATACTGGGAGGACTAAAAGTACATGACACGTTGTAAGTGCTCAAATGTTATTATTAATACTGTTACTGCTACTATGTATATGGTCTATTCAAAAATGACTACGGGGACCATCTATTGATGGAGCCATACTCAAAGAAGACCCCTGGGCTTTAAGTCAAAAGACTGATAAATAAATGTACATATAGCTGTATGTTAAAATGAAGTTTTCGGTTCTCCACTTTAGCCAGCTTTGCCAATTACCAAACCAATTCCAATCCTGATTGCTTTTGATGAGGGAATTCTCCTACAAGTTGGTTTCTTTGTCTGCAAGTTATTAGCTTAAAAACACAAAAATAAGACCCAAATCCTATGAAAATACAAAGCTCCCATGACAGATAAGTATCACTTCACTCAACCCTTCCTTCCATAGTTTTTTAAAGATTAAGAGTTTAAAACAGTAAAGCCGTGTGCCTGTGGCCCGTGGCATCCTGTACCAGTCCGGCTCCACCCTTCTGTCCCTATGCAACATTCATCTTATAAAACAAGGGCCAAGGTCTTTTCAAGCTGAGGTTGCCTTCTGTAGCTGGTGCAGGATTCCCGTTGCACCTTGCTTTCAAACATTTCAATGTTGCATCTCTCTTGTTATCTTACCTTAAAAACTCATATTGAAGTAAATGGTGTCGGAACTATCCTGAGACCTAGCCTGTTGTATTGCCCTAGGTCACCCAGAGGGGTCTACCCACGAGAAATGAGGGAAATTAATCACTACCTCCCGGCAAAATAGACAGAATTTCCTTTTTCTCGTTCAAGATCATAATAATAACTACTTCTGGTTAGACTATAAAGGGCTCAAGTGAAGAGGGCAATGGAATCCCAGGTTGCTTCTGATAGAATCATCTCAATGTTTTAGTAATTAGCAATTGGGCTTTTCTCAAATGTCTTGTATGGAAAATTTGTAATTATTTGGGGGAAAAATGTTCCCTATTTTGGGGGTCAGATTGGGAAAAGATACCCCAAAGTCTACAGCTATTGATCCAAAGGGAAGACAAATAAGAAGGAAGCAAATATCATCCAGTAATATTTATTAAGGTAGGGCTCTGTTGGGCTTCTTCCCAAAGGTAAAAAGAGACTCGGCCCCTCTTCTCCCGGTGATAATAGATTTAAGAAAATCAACTCAGATTGTGATGAATTAAAAGACGTATTAGAGCTGAAGACAAAATGGCCAGCAAACACTCAGACCAAACAGAGAGCAAATACAGAATCACTGAATGTTGTATGGATTTTTCTGTCTGAAAGCTGGATATATGTTTGACTATAGGGTTTCAGAATTCAATCAAACGTCTTAGATTAAGAATCGTAACTTTTAGCCTTAAAAGGGATACTCATGATTTAGAGGCAAGAGCACAAAATGAGGTTTCAGAAGACCTGAATTCTAGTCCCAAGTCCATTCTGTATTTAGGTGAAGACACTTAACCTCTCAGAGCTGAGTGAATTAAGATCAGACACTTATTGGATTCTAGTCTAGTCCTTGACCCTTAGCAGCCATGACCTTGGGCACAGTGCTTAACCTTCCCTAGCCTTGGATGGGCTATTTGCAAAACAGGGATAATAATAGAACTACACTGTAGTAGGTAGAAGTGATGATTATGTGGAATAAACATATGTAAAGAGCATAGCACTGTGGCCAGCATAAAAGTGCTCAACAAGTATTAGCTGGGATTTACTTATTCACTTGTCTGGGAGGTGGTTAGAGAGACTGGCAGGAAGGAATGAGTGTCAGAATCGGGGGCGTTAGCTCATTGAAAGGGAGCTGTTTTTTTTTTTTAATTATTTACAATTTTTCAGCCTCTAAAGAAATGCTGGTACCCTAAGGCATAGTCCTGGGTGACCACACCCTAGTCACATCTCTCATAACAGATCTTGCTCTTTTGCATGAAGATCCAGGGTCTGTGAATGCCTTCTGTGCAGTACTCATTCTGTTTAACCAGAAACTAGACAATTAGCCTGGGGAATAAAAGAGTATGCAGAAGTACAATTTATATTTATAGTAATTATTTTAGCTCTTATTCCAGTATTGACAATGCCATATTAATAGTATCCTTTTCCAACAATTGAGAACTGTTTAGCCACCAAAAAGATGATCCAAATTTAATGCACTTAGGGCTTAGAGAGTGCCTGTTTGAGACCTCCAGGAAGTCAACTCTGAGACAATCAGGATTAAAAGAGGTATGGGGGAAGGATGGAGAAGTAACATCTCTGAAAGGCAAATGGCGGGGGAAGGCTTGGGCAGAGAAAACCTTGATCCTGAGATGCTGATTTGACACTTCTGAAAGGAAAGCGAGGAGCTTCAGACCAAAATGCAGATGTGATCAAGTTTCAGCCAACCCAAGAGGGAGCTCCAGAACAAAGATTGCTCCTTAGAGGAGTCCCACGTTGGGCAGGAAGGGCCAGGTACCAGTGACCCACCATGCTCATTCACATGGTGGGGATTGCCCATCAAGCATGCATAGCCTCTGCCCCCACCTCCAAAGTTGAGGCGCATCCTGAAGGTGATATAGCTGGAGGCTGCCCGCTAAGCCTACTGTTTGTAGCTGAGCAACAATTTTCTTTCTTGAAGGAAGATCTGAGAGGCATACCTGAATGGCTGCCAAAGAGAGTTCCCATAATATACACTCCCTCAATATATTTTATTAGAATACAAATTTTTCCTATTTTTATACCTTACATCATTTAATGTTTTGTAATTTAAATCTTTATATTTTTTCTTGAAAAATTTTTACCAAATTCTTGAGTAGTTAAATTGAAATAGCAAATTACAAATTATAGTAAAGGACTTTAAAATACATATTTAAAAATTGATTTATTTTATTTTTAGAGGCAACTAAGTCCATATTCATTCCTGTGTTCCCAAGTATACCGATAAAGTTGGCATTTAAAATGCTGAGGTACCTAACCATAAAATTCCATTTATATTTTGTATTGAATTAAAATGTATACTTTTGAAGTCATATTTTTGATATTGCAAGCACATGTTAGATGCAAAAACAGCATTCTCTTTTAGTTTTCAGGTTCTTTGAGGATAGGCATTGTATCCATATTGCCAAGTATTTTCCAAGAGGTTCTGTAGCCCAATTATAATGAACAGAGAATCACCTCATTTCTTGAATGGGATGAAGGATTATTTAAAATAGACCTTTAACATTAGTGAGATATATAAAACATTCATTGAAAATGAAATATGTTTTTTACGTAACCTTACCTTTTACTGAATTCAGGAGGATGATAGACTATGCTTTTGGATTACTCTGTGATATAATGAAAGTTGTAAACAAAATGAGCCATGGACATTAGAAATGAAAAGCTGTACTCTCTCCATCATGACAGTAAACCAGAGGATATTCTTTCACATATATTTTTACAGGCATGTATGGACAGACAGATTGAATTCTGTAGATATACATTGGAATTTCCAATGTACGTTAAGACCTTTTAAAAAATGTGAATATTGGCTCCCTGGATTATCTAAAGATTTAAATAAGTTACCCTGCACATACATGGCAGTCATAGTTATTATGTAACTAACTTTTGTATTCTGCAGCCAAAAGAAATTCCTGTATTCTGATGAGACTCAGTCAATATGGATAGAAAAAAATGTTTATTTAACATCTCCTAATTATATCACATTTTGCTGAGTATTTTTCCAATATTTTACTATAAAAATTTTCAATGATACAGAAAAGTGGGAAGGATTGTACAGTGAACACTCACCAAATAGATTCTACAAATAACATTTAACTTTACTTGCGTTTATCTGTCCATCTATCCATTACTTCATCCTTGCATCAGTCCAAATGATTTTCAACACATTTGAAAGTAGATCGTACACATCAGTATATTCCCCCTAAAATAAATTAGAATTCATTAGAGTTTAATATTTGGTTGTATTTTTTTCTTTTGAGGTAAAATTTCGATACAATGTAATGCAAATGTCTTGAGTGTGCCATTCAGTGAGGTTCCACAGATGCACAGATCTGTGCACCCAGAATACAGAATGTTAATATCATCCCATAAAGTTTTCTCATGCCCGCGTACCACTTCCCAGTCAATCTCCCAACACCCCACAGGGAAATACCATTGCCTTTTTTTTCCACCATAGATGAGTTTTGCCTGCTCTAGAAATTCATGTAAATGGTATCATACACATTCTTTCTTTTCTTTTCTTTTCTTTTTCTTTTTTTGGTTTGGTTTTGGTTTTGGTTTTGTATTTTTTAAATTAATTTTTATTGGAGTATAGTTGATTTACAATGTTGTGTTTGTTTCTGCTGTACAGCAAAGTGAATCAGTTATACATACACATGTATTCACTCTATTTTTAGATTTTATTCCCCTATAGGTCATTACAGAGTATTGAGTAGAGTTCCCTGTGCTATACAATAGGTTCTTATTAGTTTTCTATTTTATATATAGTAGTGTATATATGTCAATCCCAGTCTCCCAATTGATCCACCCCCCCCCTTCCCCCTTGGTAACCATAAGTTTGTTTTCTACATCTGTGACTATTTCTGTTTTGTAAATAAGTACGTTTGTACCGTGTTTTTAGATTCCACATGTAAGCAATATCATATGATATTTGTCTTTCTCTGTCTGACTTACTTCACTCAGTATGATAATCTCCAGGTCCATCCATGTTGCTGCAAATGGCATTATTTCATTCTTTTTAATGGCTGAGTAATATTCCATTGTATATATGTATATATGAGGAGTACAGGGTGGCAGTGCTGACCTTCTGTGCAGGTTACTCTCTGTTTTGCCTTCCGCAAACCAGTTGCTGTACTCTCCTCCTAGGCTCTGAAGCTCCCCCTCTGTCTAGGCTGATCTCTCTGCTGGTGAGGAGACTTCCCAGAGTGCAGGAACCTTTCCTCCTTCACAGCTCCCTCCCTGGGGCACAGGGCCCATCCCAATTCCTTTATTTTTCTTTTTCCTTTGTCCTACCCAGTTACGTGGAGGTTTTCTTGCCCTTTCAGAAGTCTGAGGTCTTCTGTCGGCATTCAGTAGATGTTCTGTGTGAATCGTTCTACTTGTAGATGTATTTTTAATGTTTTTGTAGGAGAAGGTGAGTTCCACATCCTACTCCTCCACCATCTTGATCCCCTTCAGCATTAATTTTTTAAATGTCTGGTAAAATTCAAATGTGAAGCCATCTCATCCTGGGCTTTTCTTCTTTGGGAGATTTTTGATTACTGATCCAGTCTCCTTACTAGTAATTGGATTGTTCAGTTTCTATTTTCTTCCTGATTCAGTCATGGTAGATTTTATTTTTCCAAGAATTTTTCCGTTTCTTCTAGGTTGTCCTGTTTGTTGGCATAAGTTACAGTAGCTTCTTAACATTCTTTGTATTTCTGTGGTATCTGTTGTAATGTCTCCATTTTCATTTATAATTTTGTTGATTTGGATCTCCTCTCTTTTTTCCTTGTTTAGTCCAGCTAAAGGTATGCCAATTTTGTTTATACTTTAAAAAAAACTACTCTTAGTTTGCTTAATTGTTTGTATTGTTTTCCTGTTCTTAATTTCATTTATTTCTGCTCTAATATTATTTTCCATTGTCTGCAAACTTTGGGCTTAGCTTTCTTCTTTTTCTAGTTCCTTAAGGCATAGAGTTAGGTTGTTTATTTGAAATTTTTCTAGTTTCTTAATGTAGGTATTTATTGCTATGAACATCCTCTTAGAACTGCTTTTGCTATATTCTGCAAATTTTGATATGCTGTGTTTCCATTTTCATTTGTCTCAAGTTACTTTTTATTTCCTCTGCAATTTCTTTGATCCGTTGGATGTTCAGGAAAGTGTTTTTAAATTTCCATGTATTTGTGAATTTTCCAGTTTTCCTCCTGTTATTAATTTCTAGTTTCGTACAGTTGTGGTCAGAGAAGATATTTGGTATGATTTCAATCTTCTTGAATTTTCTAAGACAGCTAAACATATGGTATGTCCTAGAAAATGTTCCATGCATGCTTGAGAAGAATGTGTATTCTGCTGTTGTCAGATAGAATGTTCTGTTTTTATCTGTTAGGTTCATTTGCTGTATGCTGTTCTCATCCACTGGTTCCTTATTGATTCTCTGTTTGGACGATCTATCCATTGTTGAGAGTGGATAATTAAAGTCGCAATTATTATATTGTTGTTTATTTCTTCTTTTAACTCTGTTAGTTCTTGCTTTACATACTTGGGTACACCAATGTTGGATGTATAAATATTTAAAATTGTTATATGTTCTTTGTGTCTTTTTACCATTTTTAGTGTAAAGTCAATTAGGTATTCCTGCTTTTTCTGGATACCATTTGCTGAAATATCTTCTTCTATCCCTTCACTCTTTGTTTGTAAGGCTAAACTGAGTCTCTTGTAAGCAGCATATCACTGGATCTTGTTTTTCTTTTTATCGTTCTATGTATTTTTTTTTAATTTTAACATCTTTATTAGAGTATAATTGCTTTACAATGGTGTGTCAGTTTCTACTTTATAAAAAAGTGAATCAGTTATACATATACATATGTGGCCATATCTCTTCCCTCTTGCATCGCCCTCCCTCCCACCCTCCCTATCCCACCCCTCTAGGTGGTCACAAAGCACCGAGCTGATCTCCCTGTGCTATGCGGCTGCTTCCCACTAGCTACCTGTTTTACGTTTGGTAGTGTGTATATGTCCATGCCACTCTCTCACTTTGTGCCTGCTTACCCTTCCCCCTCCCCGTATCCTCAAGTCCATTCTCTAGTAGGTCTGCATCTTTATTCCCGTCTTGCCCCTACGTTCTTCTGACCATTTGCTTTTTTTCTTTCTTTTTTTTTTTTTTTTAGATTCCATATATATGTGTTAGCATACGGTATTTGTTTTTCTCTTTGTGACTTACTTCACTCTGTATGATAGTCTCTAGGTCCATCCACCTCACTACAAATAACTCAGTTTTGTTCCTTTTTATGGCTAATATTCCATTGTATATATGTGCCACATCTTCTTTATCCATTCATCTGTCGATGGACACTTAGGTTGCTTCCATGTCCTGGCTATTGTAAATAGAGCTGCAATGAACATTGTGGTACATGACTCTGTTTGAATTATGGTTTTCTCAGGGTATATGCCCAGTAATGGGATTGCTGGGTCCTATGGTAGTTCTATTTTTAGTTTTCTAAGGAACCTCCATACTGTTCTCCATAGTGGCTGTATCCGTTTACATTCCCACCAACAGTGCAAGAGGGTTCCCTTTTCTCCACACCCTCTCCAGCATTTATTGTTTGTAGATTTTTTGATGCTGGCCATTCTGACTGGTGTGAGATAATATCTATAATATTAATAATGTCTATTTAGGTCTTCTGCCCATTTTTGGATTGGGTTGTTTGTTTTTTTGATATTGAGCTGCATGAGTTGCTTGTATGTTTTGGAGATTAATCCTTTGTCAGTTGCTTCATTTGCAAATATTTTCTCCCATTCTGAGGGTTGTCTTTTCGTCTTGTTTATGGTTTCCTTTGCTGTGCAAAAGCTTTTAAGTTTCATTAGGTCCCATTTGTTTATTTTTGTTTTTATTTCCATTTCTCTAGGAGGTGGGTCAAAAACAATCTTGCTGTGATTTATGTCATAGAGTGTTCTGCCTATGTTTTCCTCTAACAGTTTGATGGTGTCTGGACTTACATTTAGGTCTTTAATCCACTCTGAGTTTATTTTTGTGTATGGTGTTAGGGAGTGTTCTAATTTCATTCTTTTACATGTAGCTGTCCAGTTTTCCCAGCACCACTTATTGAAGAGGCTGTCTTTTCTCCACTGTATATTCTTGCCTCCTTTATCAAAGATGAGGTGATCATAGGTGCGTGGGTTTATCTCTGGGCTTTCTATCCTGTTCCATTGATCTATATTTCTTTTTCTGTGCCAGTACCATATTGTCTTGATTACTGTAGCTCTGTAGTATAGTCTGAAGTCAGGGAGCCTGATGCCTCGAGCTCCATTTTTCTTTTTCAAGATTGCTTTGGCTATTTGGGGTCTTTTGTGTTTCCATACAAATTGTGAAATTTTTTGTTCTAGTTCTGTGAAAAATGCCATTAGTAGTTTGATAGGGATTGCATTGAATCTATAGATTGCTTTGGATAGTAGAGTCATTTTCACAATGTTGATTCTTCCAATCCAAGAACATGGTATATCTCTCCATCTATTTGTATCATCTTTAATTTCTTTCATCAGTGTCTTATAATTTTCTGCATAGAGGTCTTTTGTCTCCTTAGGTAGGTTTATTCCTAGATATTTTATTCTTTTTGTTGCAGTGGTAAATGGGAGTGTTTCCTTAATTTCTCTTTCAGATTTTTCATCATTAGTGTGTAGGAATGCAAGAGATTTCTGTGCATTAATTTTGTATCCTGCTACTTTACCAAATTCATTGATTAGCTCTAGTAGTTTTCTGGTAGCATCTTTAGGATTCTCTGTGTATAGCATCATGTCATCTGCAAACAGTGACAGCTTTACTTCTTCTTTTCCGATTGGGATTCCTTTTATTTCTTTTTCTTCTCTGATTGCTGTGGCTAAAACTTCCAAAACTAGGTTGAATAATAGTGGTGAGAGTGGGGAACCTTGTCTTGTTCCTGATCTTAGTGGAAATGGTTTCAGTTTTACACCATTGAGGACCATGTTGGCTGTGGGTTTGTCATATATGGCCTTTATTATGTTGAGGAAAGTTCCCTCTCTGCCTACTTTCTGGAGGGTTTTTATCATAAATGGGTGTTGAATTTTGTCGAAAGCTTTCTCTGCATCTATTGAGATGATCATATGGTTTTTATTCTTCAATTTATTAATATGGTGTATCACGTTGATTGATTTGCGTATATTGAAGAATCCTTGCATTCCTGGAATAAACCCCACTTGATCATGGTGTATGATCGTTTTAATGTGCTGTTGGATTCTGTTTGCTAGTATTTTGTTGAGGATCTTTGCATCTATGTTCATCAGTGATATTGGCCTGTAGTTTTCTTTCTTTGTGACATCTTTGTCTGGTTTTGGTATCAGAGTGATGGTGGCCTGGTAGAATGAGTTTTGGAGTGTTCCTCCCTCTGCTATATTGTGGAAGAGTTTGAGAAGGATAGGTGTTAGCTCTTCTCTAAATGTTTGATAGAATTCGCCTGTGAAGCCATCTGGTCCTGGGCTTTTGTTTGTTGGAAGATTTTTAATCACAGTTTCAATGTCAGTGTTTGTGATTGGTCTGTTCATATTTTCTATTTCTTCCTGGTTCAGTCTCGGAAGGTTGTGCATTTCTAAGAATTTGTCCATTTCTTCCAGGTTGTCCATTTTATTGGCATATAGTTGCTTGTAGTAATCTCTCATGATCCTTTGTATTTCTGCAGTGTCAGTTGTTACTTCTCCTTTTTCATTTCTAATTCTATTGATTTGAGTCTTCTCCCTTTTTTTCTTGATAAGTCTGGCCAGTGGTTTTTCAATTTTGTTTATCTTCTCAAAGAACCAGCTTTTAGTTTTATTTATCTTTGCTATCGTTCCTTCATTTCTTTTTCATTTATTTCTGATCTGATCTTTATGATTTCTTTCCTTCTGCTAACTTTAGGTTTTTTTTTGTTCTTCTTTCTCTAATTGCTTTAGGTGTAAGGTTAGGTTGTTTATTGGAGATGTTTCTTGCTTCTTAAGGTAGGCTTGTATAGCTATAAACTTCCCTCTTAGAACTGCTTTTGCTGCATCCCATAGGTTTTGGGTCATTGTGTTTTCATTGTCATTTGTTTCTAGGTATTTTTTGATTTACTCTTTGATTTCTTCAGTGATCTCTTGGTTATTAAGTAGTGTGTTGTTTAGCCTCCATGTGTTTGTATTTCTTACCGATTTTTTCCTGTAATTGATATCTAGTCTCATAGCGTTGTGGTCGGAAAAGACACTTGATAAGATTTCAGTTTTCTTAAGTTTACCAAGGCTTGATTTGTGACCCAAGATATGCTCTGTCCTGGAGAATGTTCCATGAGCACTTGGGAAGAAAGTGTATTATGTTATTTTTGCATGGAATGCCCTATAAATATCCATTAAGTCCGTCTTGTTTAATGTATCATTTAAAGCTTGTGTTTCCTTATTTATTTTCATTTTGGATGATCTGTCCATTGGTGAAAGTGGGGTGTTAAAGTCCCCTACTATGATTGTGTTACTGTCAATTTCCCCTTTTATGGCTGTTAATATTTGCCTTATGTATTGAGGTGCTCCTATGTTGGGTGCATAAATATTTACAATTGTTATATCTTCTTCTTGGATTGATCCCTTGATCATTATGCAGTGTCCTTCTTTGTCTCTTGTAATAGTCTTTGTTTTAAAGTCTATTTCGTCTGTTATGAGAATTGCTGCTCCAGCTTTCTTTGATTTCCATTTGCATGGAATATCTTTTTCCATCCCCTGACTTTCAGTCTGTATGTGTCCCTAGGTCTGAAGTGGGTCTCTCCTAGACCGCATATATACGGGTCTTGTTTTTGTATCCATTCAGCCAGTCTGTGTCTTTTGGTTGGAGCATTTAATCCATTTACATTTAAGGTAGTTATCGATATGTATGTTCCTATTCCCATTTTCTTAATTGTTTTGGGTTTGTTATTGTACGTCTTTTCCTTCTCCTGTGTTTCCTGCCTAGAGAAGTTCCTTTAGCATTTGTTGTAAAGCTGGTTTGGTGGTGCTGAACTCTCTCAGCTTTTGCTTGTCTGTAAAGGTTTTAATTTCTCCATCAAATCTGAATGAGATCCTTGCTGGGTAGAGTAATCTTGGTTGTAGGTTTTTCTCTTTCATCACTTTAAATATGTCCTGCCACTTCCTTCTGGCTTGCAGAGTTTCTGCTGAAAGATCAGCTGTTAATCTTATGGGGATTCCCTTGTGTGTTATTTGTTGTTTTTCCCTTGCTGCTTTTAATATGTTTTCTTTATATTTAATTTTTGATAGTTTGATTAATATGTGTCTTGTTGTGTTTCTCCTTGGATTTATCCTGTATGGAACTCTCTGTGCTTCCAGGACTTGATTAACTATTTCCTTTCCCATATTAGGGAAGTTTTCAACTATAATCTCTTGAAATATTTTTTCAGTCCCTTTCTTTTTCTCTCCTTCTTCTGGGACCCCTATAATTCGAATGTTGGTGCGTTTAATGTTGTCCCAGAGGTCTCTGAGACTGTCCTCAATTCTTTTCATTCTTTTTTCTTTATTCTGCTCTGCAGTAGTTATTTCCACTATTTTATCTTCCAGGTCACTTATCCGTTCTTCTACCTCAGTTATTCTGCTATTGATCCCTTCTAGAGAATTTTTAATTTCATTTATTGTGTTGTTCATCTGTGTTTGTTTGCTCTTTAGTTCTTCTAGGTCCTTGTTAAACGTTTGTTGTATTTTCTCCATTCTATTTCCAAGATTTTGGATCATCTTTACTATCATTTTTCTGAATTCTTTTTCAGGTAGACTGCCTATTTCCTCTTCATTTGTTAGGTCTGGTGGGTTTTTGCCTTGCTTCTTCATCTGCTGTGTGTTTCTCTGTCTTCTCATTTTGCTTAACTTACTGTGTTTGGGGTATCCTTTTCGTAGGCTGCAGGTTCATAGTTTCCATTGTTTTTGGTGTCTGTCCCCAGGGGCTAAGGTTGGCTCAGTGGGTTGTGTAGGCTTCCTGGTGGAGGGGGCTAGTGCCTGTGTTCTGGTGGATGAGGCTGGATCTTGTCTTTCTGGTGGGCAGGTCCACTTCTGGTGGTGTGTTTTGGGGTGTCTGTGGCTTTATTATGATTTTAGGCAGCCTCTGTGCTAATGGATGGGGTTGTGTTCCTGTCTTGTTAGTTGTTTGGCATAGGGTGTCCTTCCCTGTAGCTTGCTGGTCGTTGAGTAGAGCTGGGTCTTGGCATTGAGATGGACATCTCTGGGAGATTTTCACCATTTGATATTACATGGAGCTGGGAGGTCTCTTGTGGACCAGTGTCCTGAACTTGGCTCTCCCACCTCAGTGGCACAGCCCTGACACCTGGCTGGAGCACCAAGAGCCTGTCCTCCACACGGCTCAGAATAAAAGGGAGAAAAAAAAGAAAGAAAGAAAGAGGAAGATAAAGTAAAATAAAGTAAAATAAAATAAAGTTATAAAAATAAAAAATAATTATTAAGAAAAAATTTTTTTCAAGTAATAAAAAAAAAAAAAACAGAACCCTAGGACAAATGGTAAAAGCAAAGCTATACAGGCAAAATCACACACGGAAGCATACACATACACACTCACAAAAAGAAAAGAAGGGGAAAATATATATATATCGTTGCTCCCAAAGTTCACCTCCTCAATTTGCGATGATTCGTTGTCTATTCAGGTATTCCACAGATGCAGGGTACATCAAGTCGATTGTGGAGATTTAATCCGCTGCTCCTGGGGCTGCTGGGAGAGATTTTCCTTTCTCTTCTTTGTTCACACAGCTCCTGGGGTTCACCTTTGGATTTGGACCCGCCTCTGCGTGTAGGTCGCCTGAGGGCATCTGTTCTTCACTCAGACAGGACGGGGTTAAAGGAGCAGCTGATTGGGGGGCTCTGGCTCACTCAGGCTGGGGGGGAGGGAGGGGTACGGATTCGGGGCGAGCCTGCGGTGGCAGAGGCCGGCATGACGTTGCACCAGCCTGAGGCGCGCCGTGCGTTCTCCCGGGGAAGTTGTCCCTGGATCACAGGACCCTGGCAGTGGCGGCCTGCACAGGCTCCCAGGAGGGGAGGTGTGGATAGTGACCTGTGCTTGCACACAGGCTTCTTGGTGGCGGCAGCAGCAGCCTTAGCGTCTCATGCCTGTCTCCGGGGTCCACGCTGATAGCCGTGGCTCACGCCCATCTCTGGAGCTCCTTTAAGCGGCACTCTTAATCCCCTCTCCTCATGCACCAGGAAACAACGAGGCAAGAAAAAGTCTGTTGTCTCTTTGGCAGTTCCAGACTTTTTCCCGGACTTCCTTCCGGTTAGCTGTGGTGCACTAGCCCCCTTCAGGCTGTGTTCACGCAGCCAACCCCAGTCCTCTCCCTGGGATCCGACTGCAGCCCGAGCCTCAGCTCCCAGCCCCCGCCCGCCCCGGCCGGGGAGCAGACAAGCCTCTCGGGCTGGTGAGTGCTGGTCGGCACCGATCCTCTGTGCGGGAATCTCTCCACTTTGCCCTCCGCATCCCTGTTGCTGCACTCTCCTCCGTGGCTCTGAAGCTCCCCTCTCCACCCCCCGCAGTTTCCGCCCGTGAAGGGGGTTCCTTGTTTGTGGAAACCTTTCCTCCTTCACGGCTCCCTCCCACTGATGCACATCACGTCCCTATTCTTTGCCTCTGTTTTTTCTTTTTTCTTTTACCCTACCGGGGTACGTGGGGAGTTTCTTGCCTTTTGGGAGGTCTGAGGTCTTCTGCCAGCGTTCAGTAGGTGTTCTGTAGGAGTTGTTCCACATGTAGATGTACTTCTGATGTATTTGTGGGGAGGAAGGTGATCTCCACGTCTTACTCTTCTGCTATCTTGAAGCTCCTCTCTGGATCTTGTTTTTTAATCCATTCATTTATTTTATGTCTTGTGATTGGAGAATTTAATCCATTTACATTTAAAGTAATTATTGATAGGTAAAGACTTGCTATTGTCATTTTTTTTAATTGTTTTCTGGCTGTTATGTAGATCCATTGTTCCTGCTGTCTTTGTGCGTGTGTGTGTTTTGATGTCTTTTGGTATCTGTATGCTTTGAATTCTTTATCATGTTCTTTTGTATAACTCTAAAGGTTTTTTCCTTGTCACCATGAGGCTCACATGAAATAGCTTAAAATTATAACACCCTGTGTTACACTGATAACAACTTAACTTCAACTGAATTTCTAAGCTTTACATTTTTACTTCTCCTTCCTCTCACATTTTTGGTTATTGATATTACAGTTTACATATTATTGTATAAGTAATAACAGAGTATTATAGTTATGGTAATTTTTACATTTGTTTTTTAACTTTTAAACTAGAGTTGTAAGTGAATTATGCACCACCATTATCATATTAAAGGGTCTAACTTTGACTATATATTTACCATGATCAGTGAGTTTTACTCTACCTTCTTACGTTTTTATGATGTTTATTATTGTCCTTTTACTTTCACTCAGAGAACTCCCTTTAGCATTTCTTGTAAGGCAGGTCTAGTGGTGATGAACTCCCTCAGCTTTTGTTTGTTTGAGAAAGTCTTTATCCCTCCTTCATTTCTGAAGGACAGCTTTGCTGGGTATAGGAATCTTGGTTAACAGGTATTTTTTTTCCTTACAATATTTTGAATATATCATGCTATTCTCTCCTGACCTGAAACGTTTCTGTTGAGAAATCCATTGATAGTGTTATGGGGGTTCCCTTGTACATAACTTCTCTTCTTTTGCTGCTTTCAAAATTCCGCCTTTGTGTTTGACGTTTGACAATTTAATTATAAGGTATTTTGGAGTAGCTCTCTTTGAGTTCAACCTGTTTGGGATCCTTTAAAGACTCATGGATCTGGATGTCCATTTCTCTCCCCTGGTTTGGGAATTTTTTCAGCCATTATTGCTTTAAATATACTTTCTGGCCCTTTGTCTTTTTCTTCCCCTTCTGGAATTCCTATAATGTGGATATTGTTTCTTTTCATTGTGTCCCATATGTCCCATCAACTTTCTTTACTCTTTTTATTCTTTTTTCTCCTCTGACTGGATAATTTCAATACTCCTGTCTTCTCAGTCACTGATTCCTTCTTTGGTATGGTTGAGTCTGCTTTTGAAGCTCCCTACTGAATTCTTCAGTTTATTCATTATATTTTTATATCTTTTTGCTCTAGGATTTGTTTTTATTTTTTGTTTTTGATGGTTTTTATTTCTTTGAAGTTTTATTTTTGTTCATGTATTGTTTTACTGATTTCATTGAGTTGTCTGTGTGTTCTTGTAGTTCACTAAACTTCTTTGAAAGGATTATTCTGAATTCTTTGTCTGACAGTTCGTAATTTATATTTCTTTAGGGTTAGTAATTGGAGTTTTCTTAGTTTCCTTTGGTTTCATATTTACTTGGTTTTTTATGATCTTTGATTCCTTACATTGGTTTCTGCACATTTGAGTAAGTGGTTTCCTCTTCCAGACTTAACAGGTTTACTTTGTCAGAGACAGTTCTTCACCAGTCAGCTGTTGGGTTCCTGTACATGTGTGCTGGTAACATCCTTGGGCCACTGGGGCTTGCTGGGTCTATTTTGGGGTGAGGCCACTACATGAGCTCCAAGGTTGGGGGTGTGTGTTGCTGGCTGAGAACTGTTGGATAGGACTGTTGGCTTTGTACCCTGCCCACATGAGGCTGTAGGATGGGCTCCACAGTTGCCTGAGTTTTCTCGTCAGGCTTCCTAGATGGTGGGGACTGGGTACTATACTGAGCAGTAAGGTGGAGCTATGAATTAATATTAAAGGATAGCAACTCTGGAAATCAGATTCTTCCCCCTCCTCAGGGTTTGTTTTTGCTACTTGTTTTAGTTGTTGTTTGTTGTTTTAGTAACATTTTAAACTCATTTTGTAAAGTCTGTATTCTTTGTCATATGTGGTTGAAGTCGTATGTGGCTGAAGTCTGTACTCTTTGTCATGTGATAGAAGTCTCATTTCTGTTATTGTAGTGGTCAGCTAGTGACTTGACAGAGTTCCCTAAATGCCTAGAATGCCCCCCCACCAAAAAAAAGTGTCCTAGTTTTGGCAGATGGGCTCTTTGTGTTGGAGGAAACCTTCAACTGTCAGCCAAATAATATACAACTCTATCATAACCTTCACTTCTTGCTTATGGAGAACCTGAAGATCAGACAAAGGTGAGAGTTTAAAGCCTCTCAGATTTTGTTTTAATTGATTGATTGATTGATTGATTTTTGGCTGTGTTGGGTCTTTGTTGCTGTGCGCGGGCTTTCTTTAGTTGTGGTGAGTGGGGGCCACTCTGTTGCAGTGCGCGGGCTTCTCATTGCGGTGGCTTCTCTTGTTGCGGAGCACAGGCTCTAGGTGCGCGGGCTTCAGTAGTTGTGGCATGTGGGCTCAGTAGTGGTGGCTCGCGGGCTCTAGAGCACAGGCTCAGTAGTTGTGGCACATGGGCTTAGTTGCTCTGCGGCATGTGGGATCTTCCTGGACCAGGGCTCGAACCCGTGTCCCCTGCATTGGCAGGCGGATTCTTAACCACTGAGCCACCAGGGAAGCCCTAGCCTCTCAGATTTTTTAGAGCATGTACCCAGCTTTGGATATGTGCTTGGCCTTCTATTAATAGATTCCTAAGACTATGTGGGAGTTTTTCAAAGTCCTTATTCTCTTCATTCCCTAGCCTTTCCTCCCAAGTTTTTCAGTTTGTCTCTTGTTTATCCCAACTGTTACTCCTTGTCCAGCAGGTAGCAGCTAATGCTTTTACCTTTTAAGTATTTTTGAATGTCCCCACCCCACCCTGGTAGCTGCCTCCATCTTGGGAAAGTTCCAAATGAGGTGAAATAAACATAAGCCCTTTGAGCTGGTACTTCAGGAAGCCAAAATAAAGGGCTAAACAACCAACCTCAATTCTTTGAGAATAAGGTTCATTTTTCTCCTTCTGGTACTAGGAACCTATACCTGGAATGTGAGCTGTTGTCTTCCAAGATGCCACTGAGAAGGGAAGCAGGGGATAAGGGCAGGGTAAGTTAAAGTTTTTTTCTTGATTGGTTGCTATAAACTTATTTCCAGAGTTCTAATGAAGTTGATTCTGACAGTTTTTGGCAGTTTATTTGCTGCTTTTGTGGAAGAACAGGCTTTTGGAGTACCCTGTCCATACTATTTTCATTGACATTACTCTATGCTTATTTTAAAATATGGTCTGTGGATACAATCAAACTGTCATTTCCACAAATGCAAAAGGACTGAGTATTGAAAATGTAGCAAAAAGTATGGTGATGATGGAAATGATGTAACCAAAGAATCAGAACTATTAACATTACATGGTGCTCTCCTCTGACAAAATTTTGATAGTGTTTGTTGGTGGCCAGTGCAGTATGCTAGGAACAGTTGGACCAGAAAGAACATTTTGAACCCTAAGCACTGTGTTAGTGGAGGAGATTCTGTAGATTGCTTTTTTGCGTGTGTGGAAAAATGAGGGACTAAGAAATTGGACATCAATAGGAGACGTTATAGTGGTTTTCCAAGGAGATGTTATAGTGGTTTTCCAGTTATGTTCATCAAATTCTAATGTTTGCAGAGGGAACTTGGACTGACTTGAAGTAAGGGGGATTGACAAGGAAGGTCACAGATGGTGAGGTTCCAAGCTTCCCACTTCTGTAGTCAACCACAATAGTCTCATCTGTTTAATATATTAGGGCTCTATGAAAAAAAATTTCAAACTTAGTTTCCATTGTTAAAAACTTATAAAAATCACAACATAGCCTGATATAAAGGAATACATGATAAAGATGACTGATTATAAATACCATAGAACTTTGGGCAAAAAGAACCTCTGTGAGATGGGGTAGAATTAGGGTTGCACTAAATTAGAAGATTAGAAAGTTATCCCAGTCTAATCCCCAGGGAGAAGGGCTATAGGCACCATTGCCTTCTAATCCCATTAGTGTCTAACACAAGGTAGGTACTTTTGTAAATATCTATCATCTGAGCTATGGAAGGAAATAAGGTTGGATAAGCCTGTGGGGCCAGTTTATAGCAGGTTTTGATCTAAAGGAAAAAAAAGTAGTAGATAAAGTAAATAAAATTCCTGAGAACAAAATGTCATCATACAAAGTTTAAGGAAATGGCATGTGATAAGAATTTTAGGACGAAGACAAGCATTAAGGGGACCAGCCAGAAAGGTACTGATGGTTTGGTCAATTTATAGTGTTAGAAGAGTCCTCACTTTTAGGTATTTGGTGTATTTGTGGAAGGGAGTTAAAAGCATTAAACATAATTTTGGCCCTCAAAGAGCTTCAGGGATGTAGAAAAGGCTTAGAATGAGTAGGTGATTTCAAGGAGGGCCGAGAGATGGAAGAGCAGCTCTGGAACTTCTAGCTTGAAGTTTTTGGAAATTCTTTAAAAAAGGAAAAGGGGCAAGTCCATATGGCCACAGACAAGTATGAAATTTTAAAAACTGATCTTTTATGATCAAAGTGAGAATAGTGTTCTCTTTGAGGAGGGGGCGGGGTAAGAGGGAGCCTTCTGGGTTGCTGGAAATGTCTTGATCCAGGTGTTGGGTTTCATGGATGTGTTAAGATGTAAGTTATGTAATTTTTAGAAATTGCTATATGTTTTTAAAAGTACCTTTCTATGACATTTTGGACAATTCTCTGAAAACTTATGCTTATAAAATGTATATTTAGGCATAATTTATACTTAAAATTCTTCCTTGGATATAAGTAAATAGTTAAAATTTTTTTATACCATAAAGCTCAAGTCATATTTACATTTGCTTGGTTAATGACATGGCACATCAGCTTTTAGTCTTTGAGGTAACTGCACTTAGGGAGATGCCCTGTGGTCACATATGTTTCTATCCTTTGCTTTCCTTTCTCATTTTCTCCTGTCAAATGCAAGCTAGTCTGCTAAGGAGGAAAAACCCAGCTCCTTTGTATCTGCAGACAACACTATTCCCAGTAATTGACAAACTACACTATAGCAGGGAACTCAGTGTATCCCTTTGGAGCAAGTGTTCCCATTTTGTATCATTCCAGCATCATTCACAACTAGTACAGATGGTTCTTTCTTATGCTGAGAACAGCCTGAAGTTTTCACCAGGTAATTTTTGATTTCTTTACTGACCAATATTCCCTAAATTCATAAGAAAAAATGTAATAATTTTACCATGTTAAAAAGATCACAATTAATAAGAGCTTGTACAGCATGTTTATCACCTAACCATAATATAGTTAACACATGGCAGAAGAAATTGCTTGGGTTTAAAAATAGCTTTATTTAGCATACCAAAAACACAGAAACATAAGAAAAACCTTACCTAGAATAAACATAAAAATAGTTAAATACCATAATTTAATGTAAACCAAGTGTGTAAAAATGTGTAATATTATAAAATACATGCTATTTACACAGAACCAAGTTAAAGCTACCTCCACAGTTAATCCTATCAGATCATCAATCTTGAAGTCATCAGTAACAATGAATCAAACACAGCATCTGTATTTGTACTGGTCAATAGGAAAACAAGAAATCATTTAATTTACTTTAAACAGATACAGTTCATTGTAACATTCAAAGCAGGGAGGCAGAAAAGTGCCAGTTCTAGGATTCCAGACACAAGCAGTGCATGTGGAGGCCTGGAAACGGGTCCACTGGAAGACCCGGAAGCCCATTCTTTCATTTAAATGCACATTGGTTGATTCAGTTTAGTTACTGCTTAAGGAAGGTACTAAATATATCTGTAAAAATAAACCTTTATTAAAAATAATCAAAGGTGAATGTAATAATCAGTCAGGTAAGAAAGGCCAAAGCATAAAAAATATGTTATTCCAGATAAGCCCCTTTAATTATAACAAATGTTAAGAAACGCAGTTTATAAAACCAGATGGGGTAGCAAAAGGGTTTCTAAAAATGTCAAACCCAAACCAATATCAAACAAAACAAAGTAACCGAAGAGACTGTTTCTTGAAGAAAGTATTTATTTTGTTTATCTTAAAAATTATCCTGTCATTATCACCTGAATGCTGCCAGGAGACCTGTGGCTGATGCCAATTATCACTGTGGAGTAGTGTGGTCTGTGACCAACAGTCTAAAAAGCTGTAGTCATTGATCAGTTTAATCATTTGGCTTTTCCTTCAAGGATCAACATTCATTCTTATACTGAAATTCGGGTATCTCTAAGAGGCAGCATTAAGTCCAATACCAGGAGTTTAGAATGTAAAATAAAATTGCAAGAATACATACTTAGTAATAGAACATCCTGCTTCTTTGTCTAATCCTGTAATTCTCAAACTTTTGGTCTCCAGACCCTTTTATACTCAACATTTGTTGGGGATCCGGACACCAAAGAGCTTTTGTTTATGGAGTTTATATCTACCAGTATTTGCCATCTAAGAAAGTAAAACTGAAAAAATTTTTAAGTATTTATTCATTTAAAAAGTAAAAAGTCCATTACATGCTAACATAAATAACACTTTAAAGAAAATAGTTATATTTTCTAAAACAAAAAAAAATTCATGGGAAGATGGCTTTTACATTTTTAACTACTTTTTGAGAGAGAGAGAGTGGAAAGACAACTAATGTCTTGGTTATTATTATGAGAATACTTTTGATCCCACAGATGCCCTCAAAGGTTCTCAAGGACACCCAGGGGTTCATTGGCCACACTTTGAAACTGCTGGTTTAATCTAAGGCCTGTTATTAATGACAAAAAAGAAGTCCACACAAAAGAAGCCTTACTTTTGCTTTAAAAATAAACCAAAATACATACCTACACACATGCACACAAATCACTGGCTCAAACACTCCCACTCTCAGCTTTAAATAGAAGCCACAGATCACCATGTACTCATGACCAAATTCAAAATAATATTGTCATTTCTGCTGAGACCAGGTTCAAGATTTATTCATTTTTAGTCCATGAAAGCTATAAAACCTATTATCTAAACATAGACATCTTAGTTCCCTTTCCAACGTTTGCTTAATCCTGTTTGTGCTGAGCTGGCAGTCGTCATTAAGTAGACCCAGCATTGGTAGAGACCAGAGAATGACAGGTGTTTAACTAAGAGCCCACACACTCAGATTAGGAGCACGTTAGCCATTTATGGAGCCGCCTACTCTACTTCCTCACTATGTGAAAACTCAGATACATTTTAGGGAAACCGGGAGAAAATTCTCCCTTCATAGGAGCAATGGGAACAATGCTATGACCTTTCACCTAGAGAGCTCTTCACGTCTTACAAATGACTTTCAGGCACACCATCTCATTAGATACTTTTAAAGCCCCAGGAGAAAGGCAGGGCACACCATACTATTGCTGTTTCAGAGGGGAGGAATTTGAGGGTCAGATGTGGGTCTTTGCCAAGGTAGCCTGGCAAGTGTATGGCAGAGCGGAATTCGAATTCAGGTCATCTGACTCCTTAGTTCAGGGTCCTCCTTCCTTTGGTTTGGGGGAGTCTGGGTGGGCTGGAGATGGAGGCAGCAGGGTATGACACTTCCGAAACCTGCATTCCTTCTGCCTGCTCAACCATTTTATCCAACACTACGCAGTCATGGGAGTGGCACAGACATTTCCCTGACCGATATAATGAATTTTCCATCAGTGCATGTATAACTTTTATTTTTCCTTTCTGAGCCAGTTTATGTTGGCAGTTCATTCACAGCCTGTTCCCCCTGCTCCAAGGGAAAAGTAAAAATCCTGAAGTTAAAAAAAAAATCTGATGAAAATACAAAATGAAATAGCAACAATGAGGTCTGTGTGCAGGCATAACTAGATTTATTGTGCACCTGGCACAGCACAGACTTTGCAATCTTCCTCCACCAACTGGAGAACAATATAAAAATCACAGTTCTTAATTTAATGGAAAATTGCCTCCTAATCATCTTGAGACAAAGGCTTCACTCTATATAAAAACATTAAGAAAATAATTTCAGGAATTTTAACTAAATTCTTAGGTGCTTGAAGATTCTGTGGTGGTAGGAGAAGGAGTAGAGTAAAGGGCAATGAAACAACGAGAAAAAAATACTGTCGCCAATGGGCAAAGGAGAAATCTGCATCTGTTCCCTGTCATTAATACGTGTATCTACTTGAGAAATTATTCTTTTGCCAGGAAATCCACTCCATCAAGATGTTAATACAAATAGCATGAGACATGCAAAGATACTGAGCAAATACTGTTTAATTTTTGCAAGGGAGGCAGTCAATAACAGCAACAAAAATCCCTCCTACGAAACCAGCCAAATGCCACTAAGGACCCATGATTTTCTTGCTGTCCACTGTTAATAAGCAAGGTATTGTTTATTGTGCCTTCCTTCTCTGTCGCCTTCTGAGATGTTCCTAAAGTCAAGATTGACTACATGCATTTTTTTTTTCCTTTTAAGGTAGTTGAAGAAGGTTAACAAAAGCCTGTAAGAATTAGAAAACATGCTAAAAGTTCATCTTATTTTCAAAATTCAACAACATGTTGCTACCTGTTACACAACTTGTTGGTGCCTTCTCCCCCACCCCGATTTTGGTGAGTAATGTTCTAACTTTACAGGTGATTTAGGTAGATGTTAATGACTTTTTAAGACAGTTGCCCATATACTGGGCTGATGTACAAACACATATATGTGCATGTACATATATACATAAACATATATGTGTACACACATGTACATCTCCTCACATGAAGACCTCCACTAGTATTTTTCCCTCAACATATTTCCATTAGCAAAAATGAGCATGGATAATGAATTTATGGTAGGAAACAAAACTAATGAAAATCAAATCAGAGGATGTGAAGTGGTATGCTGTCAGAATCCAATAAGTCAAATGCACATTTATGTAGTGGTAAAGTGCTAGAAAGTTCTTTCATTAGTATTTTAAAAATGATTATAATAAAAAGAAGTGTGCAGTTTCATTTGATGGTGGTGACCACAGGCACCATAGCAATGGCACTGGCTGAGTTGGAGTTGATGATGTCCTCATACTCCGGGGGTGGATCTAAATGAGGTTCTGTTTCACTCCTCCGCAGGTTCACCTGACCAGTGGCTTCCTCGTAGGTCGGTGGGGGATCGCAGTTGGACAGGCGAGTGGAGACGGAATCTGAGCGCCCAACTACATATTCCAGAAAGCCTGGCGACAATCCGCTGCTATCAAAGACTTCATCTGGTGGGGGAGGCGGAGTGATAATATTGAGGTGCTGAGGGAAAGGAATATGGCCTTCAGTCACCGTCTGTCTGCGAGTTTTGTTTCTTAGGAAGCATCTCCAGATGAGGAAAATGACAAGGAGGATAATGAAGAGGCCAAAGATTAATGGAAAGGTAAGGTAAAACTGAAACCAGTCACTTCCTCTGTTACTCTCTCCTTGTTGTGCTTTTGTGTAAGTGTTCCAAAACTCCTTCTGAAAATACAAGACGAAATGAATTGAAAATCAGTGTAATCAAAAGATAGGCGATAGATAGCAAATGAACACATATCTGGGTTCTATTAACATGATGAAAACAAAACCCAAAACCAGACTCGCTAGTTCAGATGACCTACAGCCTATATTTTCCCTGACAAGAAATTACAAATCATGGTGCTCACTCTGGATCCTCCCCTAAAATGGTCAGTCAGAACCAAAAGTCTTCAAGACTTGGTGTTATTTGTATTTTCAGTTATGACATATTAGAAGGGGAAAAAAAGCATAAGGGATTTTCCTTTTTCCAAATATACCACATAATCTTCCCTTTAAAATATAAGTTAAATACCATTTTCCATGTCCAATTACGAGGTTCTCATTCACGGATCCCATCATCATTGTGCTATTTCAGGCTGTTGTAGGCTCTTAGTGTTCAAATGCTTCACAGATGAATGCCTTGTTTTCTAATGGTTCTGTTTGTTTGGGATCCTCTTCTACCAGATATTCCTCCCCAGCCCCAAAGTACACAGCTCTAATGCATCTAAGTAAGTCCCTAGCGTATAAACATTCAATAAGTAGTAGTGATTATAATGAATTCTTGTATATCATAATCAAGCCTCTGCTTCAAATTGACTGATTGATTAATCTATATCCCAAACCTTGGTACAAACACCACCCCCAGTGCTACTGACTTTGTTTTCAAGGCTTAAACTTAGCCAGTAATAGCTTTTTTTTTTGTTAAACAATATTTGCAGGCACTACAGGTCACTGATACTATTTAAATATCTGGCAGAAAGTAAGACGGTGGCCACTATAAAGCTGCTTGTTTTATAGTACTATATTTTATTAGTCATAAAGGCTTTTAAAATACTCTGTGGGTATAACAAATGACCCACAGTCATCAATGTTCCACCCCTAAACTCAGTCTCCTATAAGGTACATTATTATTCCAACATTCTGTGATTCTAAGATAAAATATGCTATAAGAAATATGGTATTTACTAAAGGCTATGTACAGATGAAAATACACAAGGTGCAATATTAAAACAAGCCAAGAGTAGAGGCAGTATAATCCCAAATCATACAGCATTTATTTTTATTAGTGAAACAATCACTTGATAATCACAGGTTGAAAACTCATGAAACACAGATACATGAAGCTTTTTTAAACAATAAAACTGTACACTATTAACTTTTTGTATAACTGTTACTTTTAGGATTGCCAACTTTATTACAGAAAATATATATTACGTAAAAATTTACTAATGCAGAAACATCTAAAAAAGAAAACCAGTCATCTGCAATTAATTACATTGCAAAGATATAATCACTATTAACATTTTTGGTTTACATCTACTCTTACTTCCAACTCACATTCGAATCCTTACACACACACTTTAGAAATTTGGAATCAAACTGTACTAAACCACAATAAACTTTTTAATAATGTACTTATAGAGACCTACCAAGTATCTGATCTGTAGTCGATTTTCTTTACCTATATAGATGAGGATTTCTCCTCTCTTCCTAATCTCTCAGATAACCATCTCCTTCCCCCCCCACCCCCGTGCCCTGCATTTAATCTTAACCACAAAACACAATAAATATGTGATTTCAGATAATTATCTAATGCTAATCTTAGATAAACACAATAAAATGTGGCTTTTTAATCTTGTCCAGTCACTTTGGGATAATCAAGCATCAATGATGCACATGAAAATGATTCTTTTTTTTCATGCTTGGCTTGTGTGATTCAATTTCTGTGGTTTCTTTGGCATGCTCAGAAATCTACAGACTAGTAATTTTTTTTCTTTGGGAGAAAAAAACTTTAAAACAAAGTCACACTTTTATTTTCCAGGGTTAAAAATAAAGCTTAGTCAAAAATGGAATTACAACAACACTGATTTTTACTTTACCTATAGCAACTCAGTTCTTAAGCCACACCCAATAATGAAGGTATAATTATCATCCCTACTTGCAGATGAGGAAATGGAGGCTCAGAGATGTTACCGAATAATAAAACCAAGGTCATTTAACACACAAATGTTGGGGCTGGGATTTGAATGCCACAGGCCTGGTGACAGAGCAAACCAAAAAGCAATCTGCCCTGATGTATAAGGTATTTTAAACCTGGACACTTTCCTAGTAAATTCAATCTTCGCATCATGTTAAATGTGGAGTTGAAAGCAAGTAACATTGATCTGAATAAAAGGTACTGACAGATTTATTTCTTGGGAAACTAGCCTTACTTTGTCTTTGAGGCAAGAGAATTGGAGAAATAGTCACATGGAATCAAGTAAAATACTATAACTGCCATTCAAACAAATAAACCCAGTTTATGTCTTTCTAAGCTCTTTAGATTAGATTATTCTCTATCTTACTGAAAACAGCCAGAAGATATTCAGAAAGAGCAAATAAATGATTTCAAGACTTGGTAAAAACCCTTAATCTTTACTGCAGAAGGTATTCACATGGATTAAGACTTGCCCACCAGGTGAGTGGCAAACAGCCTGCTTTACGAAGAAGATATTATTGATCTCCAACGTGAGGTAACACAGGTTTTGTTGTTACTGATGCTTCTGTTTTGTTTTGTTCCTTCTTTCCATGATGGCTTTTACTTTTGTCATGTCTTAACCCTGGGTCTGGATCGTTCAGATTACATGTAAGGATCAAATTTAACTTGCATGGAAAATAATTTATAACTAAATGTAATATAATAATAATGATATAATATATTACAATGTGATATTATAACTAATAAAAATATTATAATATAAAAAAGACTTGGTAAAACAGTGCTTTAGAGGGAATGAAAATTTGTTTGTTTAATGAAGAAAAAATTTTAATGAAAAAGATTAAAGGGATTCAGTAGTTTTAGATAAGGCTAAAATTACACAGATGATAATAAATGTAATCTGAAGGGACCAGACAGGTCTGACAATCATTTCAGATATGGAAAAACCCTTGCATCCCTGGGATAAATCCCACTTGATGGTGGTGTATGATCCTTTTAATGTATTGTTGGACTCAGTTTGCCAGTATTTTGTTGAGGATTTTTGCATCTATGTTCATCAGTGACACTGGCCTGTAATTTTCTTTTTTTGTAGTATCTTTGTCTGGTTTTGGTATCAGGGTGATGGTGGCCTCATAGAATGAGTTTGGGAGTGTTCCTTCCTCTGCAATTTTTGGGAACAGTTTCAGAAGGATAGGTGTTAACTCTTCTCTAAATGTTTGATTGATAGAAGTTGACTGTGAAGCCATCTGGTCCTGGACTTTTGTTTCTTGGGAGTTTTAAAATCACAGTTTCAATTTCAGTACTTATGATTGATTGGTCTGTTCGTATTTTCTACTTCTTCCTGGTTCAGTCATGGGAGATTGTGCCTTTCTAAGAATCTGTCCATCTTATTGGCATAGAGTTGCTTGTAGTAATCTTTCATGATCCTTTGTATTTCTGTGGCATGTGCTGTAACTTCTCCTTTTTCATTTCTAATTTTATTGATTTGAGCCCTCTCCCTTTTTTTCTTGATGAATCTGGCTAAAGGTTTATCAGTTTTGTTTGTCTTCTCAAAGAACCAGTTTTAGTTTCATTGATCTTTTCTTGTTTTCTTCATCTCTATTTCATTTATTTCTACTCTGATATCTATGATTTCTTTCCTTCCAATAACTTTGGGTTTTGTTTCTTCTTTCTCTATTTGCTTTAGGCACAAGGTTAGGTTGTTTATTCGAGATTTTTTCCTGTTTCCTGAGGTAAGATTGTATTGCTATAAACTTCCCTCTTAGAACTGCTTTTGCTGCATCCCATAGGTTTTGGATTGTCATGCTTTCATTTGTCTCTAGGTATTGATTTCTTCAGTGATCCATTGGTTATTTAGTAGCATATTTTTTAGCCTCCATGTGCTTGTGTTTTTTTACACATTTTTCCTTGTAGTTGAGTTCTAATCTCATAGCATTGTGGTTGGAAAAGATACTTGATATGATTTCAATTTTCTTAATTTTAAACCGAGGTTTGCTTTGTGGCCCAGCACGTGATCTATTCTGGAGAATGTTCCATGTGCACTTGAGAAGAATGTGTATTCTGCTGCTTTTGGATGGAATGCTCTATAAATTTCAATTAAGTCCATCTGGTCTAGTGTGTCATTTAAGGCCTGTGTTTCCTTATTGATTTTTCTATCATCTGGATGATGTCTATTGATGAAAGTGGGGTGTTAATTTCCCCTTTTATGGCTGTTAGCATTTGCCTTATATATGGAGATGCTCCTATGTTGGATGCATATATATTTACAATTGTTATATCTTCTTCTTGGATCGATCCCTTGATCATTATGTAGTGTCCTTCTTTGTCTCTTGTAACAGTCTTTATTTTAAAGTCTATTTTGTCTGATATGAGTATTGCTACTGCAGCTGTCTTTTGACTTCCACCCCCCTCACTTTCAGTCTGAATGTGTCCCTAGATCTGAGGTGGGTCTCTTGTAGACAGCATATATACAGGTCTTGTTTTTGGATCCATTCAGCTAGTCTGTGTCTTTTGGTTGGAGCATTTAGTCCTTTACATTTAAGGTAATTATAGATCTGTATGTTCTTATTGCCATTTTGTTAATTGTTTTGGATTTTGTGGTGAAGGTCTTTTTTTCTTCCCTTCCTCTTTTGGTCTCTCCTCTTGTGATTTGATGACTATCTATCTATCTGTCTTCAGTGTTGTGTTAGGATTCCTTTTTCTTTTTTTGTGTGTGTATCTGTCTATCTCTATTGTACATTTTTGGCTTGTGGTTCCCATGAGGTTTTGATATAGCAGTCTATATATAAACAAGATTGTTTTAAAAGTTACTGGTCTTTAATTTCAAATGCATTTCCAATATCCTGCATTTGTACTCTCCTCATGATTGCTGGTTGTGATATCACATTTGTGTGGTTTGAGAGACAACCAAGAGCTAGGGCAGGGTTGAATGATAAGGTTCATCTCCTACATGAGGCTACTCCTTTCTTCAAGACTGAGAGAGGTGGTTGTTTCACCTACTATATAGAAACCAATACAAAGAGTCAAGGAAAATGAAGAAACAAACAAACAGAGGAATGTGTTGCAAATGAAACAAGATAAAACCTCAGGAAAAAAATCCTTAATGAAACTGAGGTAAGTGATGACTTACTTATCTGATAAAGAGTTCAAAATAAATAATGGTCATAAAGATGTTGCTGTAGTCAGGAACATCAGGAAAGGAATGGATAAACTCAGTGATGATAACTTCAAAAGGAAGTCAGTCACAGAGCTGCAGGATACAGTAACTGCACTGAAGAATACACTAGTGGGGTTCAACAGCAGACTAGATGAAGCAAAAAAGGTCAATGAACTCGAAGACAGGGCAGTGGAACTCAGCCAGTCAGAGCAGCAAAAAGAAAAAAAAGAATGAAGATGATAGCTTAAGGGACTGTGGGGACAACATCAAGCTGACTTAACATTCACATTTTAGGGAGGTGCCAGGAGGAGGAAAGAGAGAGAAAGGGATGGAAAGATATTTTGAAGAAATAAAGGCTCAAACTTCCCTAACCTGGGGAAGGAAACAGACATCCAGATTGGGAAGCCTAGGGAGTTCCAAACTAACAAGATGAACCCAAAGAGATGCACAACAAGACACATTATAATTAAAAAGTTAGTTAGTTAAGGAGAGACTTTTAAAAGCAGCAAGAGAGAGAAAAACAATTTGTAACATACAAGGGAACCCCCATAAGACCATCAGTAGGTTTTTTTAGCTGAAATGCTGCAGGCCAGAAGGGAGTGGCATGATATAGTCAAAGCACTGAAAGAAAAACTTCCAACCAAGAATACTCGCCCCATCTAAGTATTGATTGATAGTTATTCAGAGTTGGAGACAGAAAGAGTTTTCTGGACAAGCAAAAGGTAAAGGAGTTCATCATCAGCCTTACAAGAAATGTTAAAGGAATTTCTTTAAGCTGAAAAAAAAAAAAGGGTACTAATTAGTAACAAGAGAACATATGAAAGGATAAATCTCACTGGTAAAATATATAGTAAAATGGTGGATTAAAGCTAGTATGAATGTTAAAGGACAAAAGTAGTAAAAATAACTAACTGCAGACAGACATTATAGTTGACCCTTGAACAACACAGGGGTTAAGTGTGCTGACCCTCCTCCCACTTGAAAATTCGCATATACCAGTTCCACATCTGTGGAGTCAACCAACTGTACATTGTGTAGTACTATAGTACATATTTAGTGAAAAAAAAAATCCATGTGTAAGTAAGTGGACCTGGGCAGTTCAAACCCATGTTATTCAAGGGTCAACGGTATGTAAGGGATATACAAGATAAAGAGATGTAAAATGTGATATGAAAAACTAACGTGGAGGGGCGAGGAGTAAGAATGTAGAACTTCAGAATGTGTTCAAAGTTAAAATATAGACTGTTAAGATATTATAAGTTGATAAGTTGCTATATGTAAGCCTCATGGTAGACACAAAGCAAAAACCTATAGTAGACACACAAGATAGAGAAAAATCATCAAATCACAAAGGAAAAGAACAACAGAAGAAATGAATAGAGAACTATAAAATGGTATGAAAACAAACAATTAACAAAACAGCAATAAGTATATACCTATAATTCATTACTTTAAATGTAAATGGACTAAAGTCTGTAATCAAAAGACACAGAGTGGCTGCATGCATTAAAAAAAAAAAAAAAAGACCTATCTATATGCTGCCTTCAAGAGACTCACCTTGCATGTAAGGACACACAGACTGGTGAAGGGATGGAAAAAGATGATACTTCATGCAAATAGGAACCAAAAGAAAGCTGGGGTAGCTATACTTAAACCAGACAAAATAGACTTTAAAACAAAGACTGTAATGAGAGAGAAAGAAGGGCATTACATAAAGGGGTCAGTCCAACAAGAGTATATACCATTTGTAAATATTTATGCACCCAACATAGGAGCACCTCAATATATAAAGCAAAGATTAACAGCCCCAAAGGGAGAAATAGCAGTACAATGATAGTAGGGGACTTTTATACCTCACTTTCATCAATGGATAGATCAACCAGACAGAACATCAATAAGGAAACATCAGCCTTAAATGATACATTAGAACAGATGGACTTAAGAGATATATACATACAGATCATTCCATCCAAAAGCAATAGACTACACATTCTTGTTAAATGCACATATAATTAATTTCTTCCAGAATAGTTCATAGGTTAGGCCACAAAACAAACCTTAATATATTAAGAAGATTGAAAGCTGCTATCAAGCATCTTTTCCAACCACAGTGGGATGAAACTAGAAGTCCGTTACAAGAAGAAAACTGGAAAATTCAGAAATAGGTAGAGATTAAACATATGAACAACCAATGGGTCAATGAAGAAATCAAAGAGAAAAAAAATTCCTGGGACAAATGAAATGGTAATAAAACATACCAAAACATATGGGATGCAGCAAAAGCAGTTCTAAAGGGAAGTTCATTGCAATAAATTCCTAAATCAAGAAACAAAAATTGTAAACAATCTAATTTTATACCTCAGTGAACTAGAAAAAGAAGGAAAAACTAAGGCCAAAGTTAGTAGAAGGAAGGAAATAACAAAGATCAGAGTGGAAATATATGAAATAGGGACTAAAAAGACAATAGAAGAATCAGTGAAACTGAGAGCTGGTTCTTTGAAAAGATAAAGTTGACAAGCCTTTAGACTCACCAAGAAAAAGGGAGGACTAAAATAAAATCAGAAATGAAACAGGAAACATAACAACTGATACCACAGAAACACAAAGTATGTAAGAGACTACTATGAACAATTACCTGCCAACAAATTTGACAACCTAGAAGAAATGGATAAATTCCTAGAAACGTACAACCACCAAGACAGGATCATAAAGAAATAGAAAATCTGAACAGACCAATTACTAGTTATTAAATTAGAGATTATTAAACAAAAAACCTCCCAGCAAAAGACAAGGACCAGACAGTTTCACTGGTGACGTATACAAAACATTCAAAGAAGAGTTAGTACCAATCCTTCTCAAAGGCTTCCAAAAAAAGGAGAGGGAACACTTTCAAACTCATTTTACAAGGTGAGCGTAACCCTGACTCCAAAACCAGACAAGGATGCTACAAGAAAAGAAAGTTACAGGCCAATATCCCTGATGAACACAGATGCAAAAATCCTCAACAAAATACGAGCAAACTGATTTCAACAATATATTAAAAGGATCACACACCATGATCTAACCAACTCAGGTGGGTAACCCCATCTGAGAAAGGGCACTGCTTACCTGAGGTCTGTTGAGCTGCTATGTGCTTTCACATACTGCCTCTGTTGCATGTTGCTTGCGTATCATGGCTGCTATAATAACTCAACAATATACCCAGAGCAGTGTGATCAAGGGCATATGGTCTAATAAGGTGATTAGACCACTAATTGTAGAGCCTTTAATTGACTATGAATGTGTGTGAGGGTACTCCATACCTCAAGGCCAAGGAGAACTTAGGAAGGTGGACTGGATCACCCGGCTATTGTCACTGACCAAGGAGAGGCTCTGGGTTAAAGGCAGGATGAAAGGTTTCCTATAGGTAAGGAAGATAGGAGACTTCTTGTGAAAATTGAGTTGGTGGGTCATGCTTGGACTGTGAGCCTTAACCCAGAACAGTGAAATAGCCTCCTGACAGGAAACTGATGGCACCACAAAAGGGAAAATACAACAGAGGCCTACAGTCTCTGTGTCACTGCTTCACTCACTACTATTGCTCTTTGCCTCCCAGACCTGATGAGATAATCATCCCTGCCATGATGTTGCTAAACAATTAATGGACAAATATTTATAAATGTCCTGTCCTGAACACCTGGTGCCAGCACCTCCTAACAACTCTAAGGAGGTGTACCAGCTCCTTGATAAATGTAAAACCCCATGGAAGCTTCCAGGGCGTTACTCAGTGCCAGCATACCAACACGCCAAGATTGTGGTATTTTGCTCCAGAGGCTTTTTCCAAAGACCTTGTGCATATATTGCTAGTGGAGGCACACCCTGGAAAGGAAAGCAGCTGCCCACAAAAAGGGCTCACAGTGATGTCATTCAAAATTTTCCAATAATAATACTTAAGACTGAGGCAATAGGAAAAAATCAAGAAGTACAATAGAAACAGATCAGAAACTATACCTTAACTAAATTCAAACCTTTCTTAAAGATTTTATGCAGCAGGAAGAAGGGGAAGCTAACTGGCCATTGCAGGTTTTCGTGTTTTTTGGGGGGGAAAAGCTCTGAATTGTTACTCATGGCTGCCAAAACGTGTTAACTGGTTGGTATCTCTGAAGATCCTAAAATCTATAACCTGCTCCTCTCCTCTATGATACCACAGATCCTGAGCCCCTCAGCTTTCCCCTGAATGAGGCAGAATGGAGAAACATGCCTCATGAGACATTGCTGCCACCAAAAGAAAAGCTGACGAGATTATCAGGGCCTCTATTGAGGAGGAGGAGGGAGAAGAGAAGGCAAAGGTTCCTAGAGCCACCGATACCTGTACCAGGGCCATCCCTCTCCTTACTTGGATATTTACTGCCTAGCACCATCCCCATCCTTCCACCACAGTGATCACTGCTAAGCATCACAGTGAATGGAAAACATTAAGACGAGAACCATCTCCTGCTGCACAAAATTGGCACAGTCCAATGGGTTGATGGTTTCCATGACCACAGTGACCCAAATGACCCCTTCTTCATTTCCAACCCTGAATGGGCCCCCTTTGATCCTGAGTCCAGAGAATTCTTTTTACAGGGTGCAGCCCCCTAATTATCGGGGGGGGGGTGCCACTACCTTTTATTGGGATTCCTGAAATGATCCAAAGGGCACTAAAACTCCTAGGAGAAAACTTACAATCTTTCTCTATCCCTTGAAGATGTAAATCTTAGCTCCTGGGGAGATTATATTTCAAAGACATGGTAACTAAAACACTGCTCATAATCCCCTAAGCCAGAAAAAAAAAGAGGGTGGGGGGGATGCTTTTAATAATGCAACTGCCTTAAAAGCTCCGTTGCACAAAATCTAGTCCATAGCCTCCATAATATTACTTGTCAAGGACAAATACAAACCTTTAAAGTCTTCTCCAAAAATATTAGTAAAAAGCTTTAGCCACTGGAGCACGTAATCCTAACTTGCTCCATCTGCCAGACACAATTTGAGTTTTGTATTGTTGTATCTTATTCATGGCTAAAATTTGGGGTCTCTGTGGGTATATGTATGTCTATGGATGCATGTTATGTATATGTGACCTTTTTTCTACCTCTGGACTATATTGCCAAAATTAATTTGTTTAAAAAAGCTCTATAACATCACCTCACACTGGTCAGAATGGCCATCAAAAATCTTACAAACAGAAAAGACGAACCAAGATGGCGGAGTAGAAGGACATGCTCTCACTCCCTCTTGTGAGAACGCCAGAGTCACGGCTAGCTGCTGGACAATCATCGACAGGAAGACACCACTGGAGCCCACCAGAAAGGGTACCCCACATCCAAAGACAAAGGAGAAGCCACAATGAGATGGTAGGAGGGGCGCAGTCACAGTAAGATCAAATCCCATAGCTGCTGGGTGGGTGACACACAGACTGGAGAACACTTACACCACAGAAGTCCACCCACTGGAGTGAAGGTTCTGAGCCCCACGTCAAGCTTCCCAACCTGGGGGTCTGGCAACAGGAGGAGGAAGTCCTAGAGAATCAGACTTTGAAGCCTAGTGGGATTTGATTGCAGGACTTCGACAGGACTGGGGGAAACAGAGACTCCACTCTTGGAGGGCACACACAAAGTAGTGTGCACATCGGGACCCAGGGGAAGGAGCAGTGACCCCAGGGGAGACTGAGCCAGACCTACCTGCTAGTGTCAGAGGGTCTCCTGCAGAGGCGGGGGGTGGCTGTGGCTCACCGTGGGGACAAGGACACTGGCAGCAGAAGTTCTGGGAAGTACTCCTTGGCATGAGCCCTCCCGGAGTCGGTCATTGGCCCCACCAAAGAGCCCAGGTAGGCTCCAGTGTTGGGTCGCCTCAGGCCAAACAACCGACAGGGAGGGAACCCAGCCCCACCCATCAGCAGTCAAGTGGATTAAAGTTTTACTGAGCTCTGCCCACCAAAGCAACAGTCAGCTCTACCCACCACCAGTCCCTCCCATCAGGAAGCTTGCACAAGCCTCTTAGATAGCCTCATCCACCAGAGGGCAGACAGCAGAAGCAAGAAGAACTACAATCCTGCAGCCTGTGGAACAAAAACCACATTCACAGAAAGACAAGATGAAAAGGCAGAGGGCTATGTACCAGATGAAGGAACAAGATAAAACCCCAGAAAAACAACTAAATGAAGTGGAGATAGGCAACCTTCCAGAAAAAGAATTCAGAATAATGATAGTGAAGATGATCCAGGAACTTGGAAAAAGAATGGAGGCAAAGATTGAGAAGATGCAAGAAATGTTTAACAAAGACCTAGAAGAATTAAGGAACAAACAAACAGAGATGACCAATACAATAACTGAAATGAAAACTACACTAGAAGTAATCAATAGCAGAATAACTGAGGCAGAAGAACAGATAAGTGACCTGGAAGACAGAATGGTGGAATTCACTGCTGTGGAACAGAAGAAAGAAAAAAGAATGAAAAGAAATGAAGACAGCCTAAGAGACCACTGGGACAACATGAAACACAACAACATTCACATTATAGGGGTCCCAGGAGGAGAAGAGAGAGAGAAAGGACCAGAGAAAATATTTGAAGAGATTATAGTCGAAAACTTCCAAACATGGGAAAGGAAACAGCCACCCAAGTCCAGGAAGAGCAGCGAGTCCCATACAGGATAAACCCAAGGAGAAACACACCGAGACACACAGTAATCAAATTGGCAAACATTAAAGACAAAGAAAAATTATTGAAAGCAGCAAGGGAAAAACGACAAATAACATACAAGGGAACTCCCATAAGGTTAACAGCTGATTTCTCAGCAGAAACTCTACAAGCCAGAAGGGAGTGGCATGATATACTTAAAGTGCTGAAAGGGAAGAACCTACAACTAAGATTACTCTACCCAGCAAGGATCTCATTCAGATTCGATGGAGAAATCAAAAGCTTTACAGACAAGCAAAACCTAAGAGAATTCAGCACCACCAAACTGGCTCTACAACAAATGCTACAGGAACTTCTCTAAGTGGGAAACACAAGAGAAGAAAAGGACCTATAAAAACAAACCCAAAACAATTAAGAAAATGGTCATAGGAACATACATATTGATAATTACCTTAAACGTGAATGGATTAAATGCTCCAACCAAAAGACACAGGCTGCTGAATGGATACAAAAACAAGACCTGTATATATGCTGTTTACAAGAGACCCACTTCAGACCTAGGGACACATACAGACTGAAAGTGAGGGGATGGAAAAAGATATTCCATGCAAATGGAAATCAAAAGCTGGAGTAGCAATACTCATATCAGATAAAATAGACTTTAAAATAAAGAATGTTACAAGACACAAGGAAGGACACTACATAATGAGCAAGGGATCAATCCAAGAAGAAGATATAACAATTATAAATATATACGCACTCAACATAGGAGCACCTCAATACATAAGGCAACTGCTACCAGCTATAAAAGAGGAAATCGACAGTAACACAATAATACTGGGGGACTTGAACACCTCACTTACACCAATGGACAGATCATCCACAATGAAAAAACATAAGGAAACAGAAGCTTTAAATGACACAATAGACCAGATAGATTTAATTGCTATTTATAGGACATTCCATCCCAAAACAGCAGATTACACTTTCTTCTCAAGTGCGCACAGAACATTCTCCAGGATAGATCACATCTTGGGTCACAAATCAAGCCTCAGTAAATTTAAGAAAATTGAAATCATATCAAGCATCTTTTCTGACCACAACACTATGAGATGAGAAATGAATTACAGGGAAAAAATGTAAAAAACAAAAATATATGGAGGCTAAACAATATGTTACTAGATAACCAAGAGATCACTGAAGAAATCAAAGAGGAAATCAAAAAATACCTAGAGACAAATGACAATGAAAACACGATGATCCAAAACCTGTGGGATGCAGCAAAAGCAGTTCTAAGAGGGAAGTTTATTGCTATACAAGCCTACCTCAAGAAACAAGAAAAATCTCAAATAAACAATCTAACCTTACACCTAAAGGAACTAGAGAAAGAAGAACAAACAAAACCCAAAGTTAGCAGAAGGAAAGAAATCATAAAGATCAGAGCAGAAATAAATGAAACAGATTTAAAAAAAATAGAAAAGATTGATGAAACTAAAAGCTGGTTCTTTGAAAAGATAAACAAAATTGATAAACCTCTAGCCAGACTCATCAAGAATAACAGGGAGAGGACTCAAATCAATAAAATTAGAAATGAAAAAGGAGAAGTTACAAGAGACACCACAGAAATACAAAGCATCCTAAGAGACTACTACAAGCAACTCTATGCCAATAATGCCAATAAAATGGACAACAACGTGGAAGAAATGGACACATTCCTGGAAAGGTATAACCTTCCAAGACTGAACCAGGAAGAAATAGAAAATATGAACAGACCAATCACAAGTAATGAAATTGAAACTGTGATTAAAAATCTTCCAACAAACAAAAGTCCAGGACCAGATTTCTTCACAGGTGAATTCTATCAAACATTTAGAGACGAGCTAACACCCATCCTTCTCAAACTCTTCCAGAAAACTGCAGAGGAAGGAACACTCCCAAACTCATTCTATGAGGCCACCATCACCCTGATACCAAAACCAGACAAAGATACTACAAAAAAAGAAAATTACAGACGAATATCACTGATGAATACAGATGCAAAAACCCTCAACAAAATACTAGCAAACAAATTCCAACAACACATTAAAAGGATCATACACCATGATCAAGTGGGATTTATCCCAGGGATGCAATATATGCAATATATGCAAATATGCATATGCAATTGCAGGGATGCAATATATGCAAATCAATCAATGTGATACACCATATTAACAAATTGAAGAATAAAAACCATATGATCATCTCAATAGATGCAGAAAAAGCTTTTGACAAAAGTCAGCACCCATTTATGATAAAAACTCTCCAGAAAGTGGGCATAGAGGGAACCTACTTCAACATAATAAAGGCCATATACGACAAACCCACAGCAAACATCATTCTCAATGGTGAAAAACTGAAACCATTTCCTCTAAGATCAGGAACAAGACAAGGATGTCCACTCTCACCACTATGATTCAACATAGTTTTGGAAGTCCTAGCCACAGCAATCAGAGAAGAAAAAGAAATAAAAGGAATACAAATTGGAAAAGAAGAAGTAAAACTGTCACTGTTTGCAGATGACATGATACTATACATAGAGAATCCTAAAACTGCCACCAGAAAACTGCTAGAGCTAATTAATGAATTTGGTAAAGTTGCAGGATACAAAATTAATGCACAGAAATCTCTTGCATTCCTATACACTAATGATGAAAAATCTGAAAGAGAAATTAAGGAAACACTCCCATTTACCATTGCAACAAAAAGAACAAAATACCTAGGAATAAACCTACCTAGGGAGACAAAAGACCTGTATGCAGAAAACTATAAGACACTGATGAAAGAAATTAAAGATGATACCAACAGATGGAGAGATATACCATGTTCCTGGATTGGAAGAGTCAATATTGTGAAAATGACTATACTACCCAAAGCAATCTACAGATTCAATGCAATCCCTATCAAATTACCAATGGCATTTTTTACAGAAGTAGAACAAAAAATCTTAAAATTTGTATGGAGACACAAAAGACCCCGAATAGGCAAAGCAGTTTTGAGGGAAAAAAACGGAGCTGGAGGAATCAGACTCCCTGACTTCAGACTATACTACAAAGCTACAGTAATCAAGACAATATAGTACTGGCACAAAAACAGAAACATAGATCAATGGAACAAGATAGAAAGCCCAGAGATAAACCCACGCACCTATGGTCAACTCATCTATGACAAAGGAGGCAAGGATATACAATGGAGAAAAGACAGTCTCTTCAATAAGTGGTGCTGGGAAAAGTGGACAGCTACATGTAAAAGAATGAAATTAGAACACTCTCTAACACCAAACACAGAAATAAACTCAAAATGGATTAGAGACCTAAATGTAAGACATGTAAGACAGGACACTATAAAACTCTTAGAGGAAAACATGGGAAGAACACTCTTTGACATAAATCACAGCAAGATCTTTTTTGATTCACCTCATAGAGTAGTGGAAATAAAAACAAAAATAAACAAATGGGACCTAATGAAACTTCAAAGCTTTTGCACAGCAAAGGAAACCATAAACAAGATGAAAAGACAACCCTCAGAATGGGAGAAAATATTTGCAAACGAATCAACGGACAAAGGATTAATCTCCAAAATATATAAACAGCTCATGCAACTCAATATTAAAGAAACAAACAACCCAATCAAAAAATGCGTGGAAGACCTAAATAGACATTTCTCCAAAGAAGACATACAGATGGCCAAGAAGCACATGAAAAGCTGCTCAACATCACTAATTATTAGAGAAATGCAAATCAGAACTACAATTAGGTACCACCTCACACCAGTTAGAATGGGCATCATCAGAAAATCTACAAACAACAAATGCTGGAGAGGGTGTGGAGAAAAGGGAACCCTCTTGCACTGTTGGTGGGAATGTAAATTGATACAGCCACTATGGAGAACAGTATGGAGGTTCCTTAAAAAACTAAAAATAGAATTACCATATGATCCAGCAATCCCACTCCTGGGCATATACCCAGAGAAAACCATAATTCAAAAAGACACATGCACCCCAATGTTCATTGCAGCACTATTTACAATAGCCAGGTCATGGAAGCAACCTAAATGCCCGTCGGCAGAGAAATGGATAAAGAAGATGTGGTACATATATACAATGGAATATTACTCAGCCATAAAAAGGAACGAAATTGGGTCATTTGTTGAGACGTGGATGGATCTAGAGTCTGTCATACAGAGTGAAGTAAGTCAGAAAGAGAAAAACAAATATCGTATATTAACGCATGTATGTGGAACCTAGAAAAATGGTACAGGTGAACCGGTTTGCAGGGCAGAAGTTGAGACACGGATGTAGAGAACAAACGTATGGACACCAAGGGGGGAAAGCTGTGGTGGGGTGGGGGTGGTGGTGGTGTGATGAACTGGGCAATTGGGATCGACATGTATACACTGATGTGTATAAAACTGATGACTAATAAGAACCTACTGTATAAAAAAGTAAATACAATAAAATTCAAAAATTCAAAAAAAGAAAAATAAAAAAATCATACAAACAATAAATGCTGGAGAGGGTGTGGAGAAAAGGGAACCCTTTTACACTGTTGGTGGGAATGTAAATTGGTACAGCCACTATGGAGAAGAGTATGGAGGTTCCTTAAAAAACTAAAAGTAGAACTACCATGTGACCCAGCAATCCCACTACTGGGCATATACCCTGAGAAAACTGTAATTCAAAAAGACACATGTACCACAATGTTCACTGCAGCACTATTTACAATAGCCAGGACATGGAAGCAACCTAGGTGTCCATGGACAGAGGAACGGATAAAGAAGATGTGGTACATACATGTAACAGAATATTACTCAGCCATTAAATAGAATGAAATAACGCCATTTGCAGCAACGTGGGTGGACCTAGAGATTATCATACTAAGTGAAGTCAGTCAGACAGGGAAAGACAAATACCATATGATATATCACTCATACGTGGAGTCTAAAAAAAATGGTACAAATGAACTTATGTACAAAACAGAAACAGACTCACAGACTTTGAAAACAAAATTATGGTTACCAAAGGGGAAAGGTGGGGGGAGGGATAAATTAGGGGTCTGGGATAAATGTATACATACTGCTATATATAAAATAATTGACAACAACCTACTGTATAGCACAGGGAACTCTACTCAGTATTCTGTAATAACCTATATGGGAAAATAATCTGAAAAAGGATGGATACCTGTATATGTATAACTGATTCACTTTGCTGTACACCTGAAACTAAGACAACATTGTAAATCAACTCTACTCCAATATAAAAAAAAATTTTTTAAAGCTCACATTCTCTCTCTTAAAAATCTGTCATTATGGCTAGCTTTTTAAATGTTTCATGAAATTTTCATGAGTAATCTGAATATGATTGTTAAGAAGAGGTAAATTAGGACTTCCCTGGTGGTGCAGTGGTTAGGAATCTGCCCGCCAATGCAGGGGACGTGAGTTAGAGCCCTGGTCCGGGAAGATCCCACATGCCGTGGAGCAACTAAGCACATGTGCCACAACTACTGAGCCTGCGCTCTAGAGCCTGCTAGCCACAACTACTGAAGCCCGTGTGCCTAGAGCCCGTGCTCTGCAACAAGAGAAGCCACCGCAATGAGAAGCCCGTGCACCACAACAAAGAGTAGCCCCCGCTCACCACAACTAGAGAAAGCCCGCATGCAGCAACAAAGACCCAATGCAGCCAAAAACAAATAAATAAATAAATAAATTTATTTTAAAAAAAGAAAATAGAAAAAAATAAAAATAAATTTTAAAAAGTAAATTAAATAGACATAAGTGGGATAAACATTAAGTGAACTTTTTCTACAGTAATTATGTTTTATGGTATGTCTACTTAAAAAGTTACTCAAATCCTTTTGGAACCTGAAACCTTAGAGTTTTTCTAAGTTAAGATAAATGATGGAAATTCAATGAATATCTGCATCATTTCCAAATAAGATAAAATACTGAAAGATTAATTACCAAACATAGGTTTATTCACCCTTGACTTCTCACTACAGAGAAACTAAAGATACTTGGATCTGTCAGCAGACATGTACCACATTAAAAAAATTATACTACGAGAAAGCATATGCTTCTAGAAATTATGAAATGTATTCAGAAATTTTCCAACCTACAGAATACTTGTATAACAATTCACAATTGCTTACATCTTAGTTTTCACTAGAAGTTTAGGTTTTTAAGGGTTAAGAATTATAATTAATATATGTAATTAAAACTACTTAGAAAAACTAAGGGAAACATCACTATGCAAGGCAAGCTGGATGTTTTGGCTAAGAAAAGGTATGATGTATGGAGATGCATTTTTTAAAAGGGAAATGAAAGTAATTTTGTCCTAGAGTAGAACTGTTTTGTTTCATAATGAAACAAGAAGAATAAAGGTCAAAATGAATGGATATAGAAAGTTGGGGGCAGGGAGAGAGAACTTTACCTTGGGTAGTCAAGTTAGCTAAAAATGGGATAAATTTATCATAAGGTTTTTTTTTTTAAATAAGCTTTAGTAAGTAGTGTATGTACGTGAATCTAAAACTTAATTTTCTTTCATCTGCTAAAAGGACAAAATTTTCGTGGGCTATTAGTCTGCTCCTGATAAGACTGTAAAAGGTTTTTCTTTACCTTTTAATAAATTTGCCTAGAAAACAAAGATTGTGTGTTTTATCAAAATAATTTCCTGTGCTTCATGTTGTCTTTATCATGTCTTTGGCAACTTAAGAAAACTGAGTCTTCTCTATTAAAAGAGCTAAGTTGTTGTTTTTACAATTCTGTAACTTTCTCTATTTGCCTGCTAAGTCTTTGTCACTTTGATTAAATGGATAACTAAGTATTGTTTCAGAGAGACCTATGATCCTATTTGTTCTAATATTTTTGATATTTTTTAACAAACTTTCCAAAAATCAAATTCTAAATGACATCTTTTTGACCTTGAACTAATTTTGGGACTTTCCAGAAGGTCCCTGGAACATGTCAAAAGATTTGTTGTCTCTCCTTACAAAAAGAGAGACTTTACTTAGGTTTACTTGATATGCTAAATTACGTGGTAGACATTAATAAATAAGTAGTAATGCTTAAACCTTCCTTAGGTTATATTTGATACATATATGTTACTAATATAATAGTAACATATAAAACTTGCAGAAGTTTTATAAAATTCCTAAAAATCTGATATGTCCTAGTAGAATGTTATTAGTTGCAAATCTAATTATTATCTTAAAATGTTCTATGTGACAGGAATAACCAACTATCCATGTGAACTGCATTATAATGAACTCTCATCACATTTTTAATGATGGACATTTCTGTCTTTTTGTCATTACAGATAGTTATTGCTTATTGCTTTTGCCAGAGTATTCCTATACAAAGTGCTTCATCTTCAAGGACACTCATGGAAAGCACTCTAACTAGTAGAGGTTTCTGATAACTTTCAGGTCTTTAAAAAAAAACGGGAGGGAGGAAATCAAGATGGCAGAGTAGGAAGAGGCTGAGCTCACCTCCCCCCATGAACACCTCAAAAATACATCCATATGTGGAGCAATTCTCACTGAAAACAAACTGGAAACTGGCAGAAAGGCTCTTCTACAACCAAGGCTGTAAAAAAAGATCCACACAGAGTTGGTTAGGAACAGAGGAGAAGCAATCAGGTTGGGACCCACGTCCCTAGGAGGGAACACAGAAGGGGAGTGGAATATCATGGGATTGGAGATTCTCCCTGGGAGTGAGGGGTTTGAATCACTTATTGGGCACCCCAGCCCTGGGGTCCAACACCAGGAAGATGAGTCCCGTTAGCTGGTTTGAAAACCAGTGGGCTGTAAGAAATTGAGACTTCACTCCTGAAGAACACACGCACAAGCTTGCTTACTCCTGAAACAAGGAAGAGGAAGCAGATTGAAACTGCCTGGGGCTCTGGTCGGTTTCCTGTGACTGCCTTGGCCTGTGATGAATGCCTGCTGCAGCCGCTCTAACTCTGGTACAGCTCCCCACTAGGGCAAAGGCTGCCATTGCCGAGAAGAGTGCATACTTGTGGAGGATGGAGCCGGCTTGGACCCAGCACCGCATGTGAATGGGGTGAAAGCAGCCATTGCTGGTGCTTGGTGGAGGCAGTGGATTGGTAGCTGTCTGGAGCTCTGACTGGCATGTGGGGACCATGCCATTATGCACCCCAGCCTTCACAGAGCACCCACTCCAGCCCCTCTTGCTTCAGTGCTGCTCCCCTCTGGGGTGAAGGTGCCATTGCCAGGAGCAGGGAGAATATATACTTAGAGGGAATAGAACTAGCTTGGACCCGACCCTCAGGGCTTCTGTTCCAGCACCTCGGGACCTGCCCCCACCCCCAACAGGGCAGTTATGGCCACTGAGCTTAGGAGAAGCCCTGGCTCACACCTGGCACTGGCTCTAGCCCCTCCATCTCCAGCCCATCTCCCACCAACGTGATAACTGCCAGCACTCCATAGGCAAAGATTTGACCTGTGCTCACTTTAGATCCAGCTCTCCCACCAAAGCCACTGGGCACATGCAGACTGCATAGGGACACTGCCACACAAGGACACCCCTTTAAGACTGGGATAGGTAACTATTTCACCTAATTTCATAGAGACAGAGAAAGTTACTTCAAATGAAAGAAGGAAAAAACCATGAAAAAACAACTAGTGATAGAGAACTAATTTACAAGATAAAGAGTTCAAAGCATTAGTAATAAGACTTGCCAACTGAAATTAGGAAAGGAATAGATGACCACAGTGAGAATTTTAACAAGGAACTAGAAAATATAAAAAAGAACCAGTCCAGCTGAAGAATACAATAACTGAAATGAAAAACACTCTAGAGGAATTAACAGCAGACTGGGTGATACAGAAGAACACAGAAGTGATCTGGAAGATAGAATAATGGAAATTACTCAATTAGAACAGCAAAAAGAAAAACAAATTTTAAAAAATGAGAGTTTACGGGACCTCTTAGATAACATCAAATGTCCTAACATTGTCCTAACATTCACATTATAAGGGTCACAGGAGAAGGGAGAGAGAAAGGGGTCAGAAATGTATTTGATGATTTCATGGCTGGAAATTTCCTGAACCTGAAGATGGAAACAGATATCCAGGTATAGGAAGCACAGGGGGTTGCAAACAAGAGGAATCCAAAGAGACCCATTCCAAGACATATCATAATTAAAATGGCCAAAGTTAAAGATGAAGAGAGAATTCTAAAGGCAACAAGAGAAAAATAGGGTCATATACCCTAAGGCTATAAGCCGATTTTGGGTGGAATGACATAAGGCTATAAGCTGATTTGGGGTGGAATGACAATGTGCCCAGTTACTGGTGATAAGTCATAATTATTCTACATCAATCATGGCCGTTATGTTCTCCTTACAATAAATGGTTCTGGGAAAACTGGACCACTATCTTACACCATGCAAAAATTATCTCAAAATGGGTTAAAGACTTGAAGTATGACCTGAAACCATAAAACTCTTAGAAGAAAACATAGGTGGTAAGCTCCTTGACATCAGTTTTGGTGATGATTTTTTGGATTTGACACCAAACAATGGGCAACAAAAGCAAAAATAAACAAGTGGGACTACATCAAACTAAAAAGCTTCTGTACAACAAAGCAAGCTATCAACAAAATGAAAAGGTAACCCTACTGAATGGGAGAAAATATTTGCAAATCATATATCTGATAAGGGGTTAATATCCAAAATATTTAAGGAACTCATACAATTCAATAGCAAAAAACTACAAATCTGAAAAACCATCCAGTTAAAACATGGACGGAGGATCTGAATAGACATTATTAAAAGAAGACATAGATGCCCAACAGGTACATGAAAAGGTGCTCACCATCACTCATCAGGGAAACACAAAGCAAAACCATAAAGAGATATCACCTCACACCTGTTAGAATGGCTATTACCAAAAGGATAAGAAATAACAAGTGTTGGCAAGGATATGGAGAAAAGAGAACACTTGTGCACTGTTGGTGAGAATGTAAATTGGTGTAGCCACTATGGAAAACAGTGTGGAGGATCCTCAAAATATTAAAATTATAACTACCATATGACCCAGCAATCCCTCCACTGGGTATTTATCTAAAAGAAATGAAAACAGGATCTCAGAGAGGTATCTGCACCCCCATGTTCATCTGCAACATTATTCACAATAACTCAGATATGGAAACAGTCTAAGTGTCCATCAACAGATGAATAGATAAAGAAGATGTGGTATATATACACAATGGAACATTATCCAGCCATAGAAAAGAAGGAAATCTTGCCATTTGCGACAACATGGATGCACCTTGAGGGCATTATGCTAAGTGAAATAAGTCAGACAGAGAAAGACAAATATATGATCTCACTTATATGTGGAACCTAAACAATCAAAATAAAACAACAAATAACTGAGCTCAGAGATACAGAGAACAGATTGCTGGTTACCACAGTTGGGGAGTAGGGTGGGCAGAATGCTTAAAGGGGGTTAAATGGTACAAACTTCCAGTTATAAAATAAGTCATGGGGATGTAATGTACAACATGGTTACTATAGTTAATAATACTGTATTGTGTATTTGTAAGAGAAAAGATCTTAAAAGGTCTCATCACAGGAAAAAATATTTTGTAACTATGTATGGTGATGGATTTTTTTAAACATCTTTATTGGAGTATAATTGCTTTCATTGTTGTGTTAGTTTCTGTTGTATAACAAAGTGAATCAGCTATACGTATACATATATCCCCATATCCCCTCCCTCCCACCCTCCCTATCCCACCCCTCTAGGTGGACACAAAGCACGGAGCTGATCTCCCTGTGCTATGCGGCTGCTTCCCACTAGCTATCTATTTTACATTTGGTAGTATATATATGTCCATGCAACTCTCTCACTTCTTCCCAGCTTACCCTTCCCCCTCCCCGTGTCCTCAAGTCCATTCACTATATCTGTGTCTTTATTCCTGTCCCCTAGCGGTGGTCTTAGCTCTACTTTTTATCTCTTTTATCAATGGGAGGTAAGGAGCAGAAGTCTGTATATATACTTATAATTGTTATATCTTCTTCTTGGATTGATCCCTTGATCATTATGTAGTGTCCTTCTTTGTCTCTTGTAATAGTCTTTATTTTAAAGTCTATTTTTTCTGATATGAGAATTGTTACTCCAGCTTTCTTTTGATTTCCATTTGCATGGAATATCTTTCCCCCCCCCTCACTTTCAGTCTGTATGTGTCCCTAGGTCTGAAGTGGGTCTCTTGTAGACTGCATATATACGGGTCTTGTTTTTGTATCCATTCAGCCACTCTATGTCTTTTGGTTGGAGCATTTAATCAACTTACATTTAAGGTAATTATCAATATGTATGTTCCTATTCCCATTATTCTTAATTGTTTTGGGTTTGTTATTTTTGGTCTTTTCCTTTCTTGTGTTTCCTGCCTAGAGAAGTTCCTTTAGCATTTGTTGTAAAGCTGGTTTGGTGGTGCTGAACTCTCTTAGCTTTTGCTTGTCTGTAAAGGTTTTAATTTCTCCGTCGAATCTGAATGAGATCCTTGCTGGGTAGAGTAATCTTGGTTGTAAGTTTTCCCCTTTCATCACTGTAAATATGTCCTGCCACTCCCTTCTGGCTTGCAGAGTTTCTGCTGAAATATCAGCTGTTAACCTTATGGGGATTCCCTTGTATGTTATTTGTTGCTTTTCCCTTGCTGCTTTTAATATTTTTTCTTTGAATTTAATTTTTGATAGTTTGAATAATATGTGTCTTGGTGTGTTTCTCCTTGGATTTATCCTGTATGGGACTCTCTGTGCTTCCTGGACTTGATTGACTATTTCCTTTCCCATATTACGGAAGTGTTCAACTATAATCTCTTCAAATATTTTCTCAGTCCCTTTCTTTTTCTCTTCTTCTTCTGGGACCCCTATAATTCGAATGTTGGTGCGTTTAATGTTGTCCCAGAGGTCTCTGAGACTGTCCTCAATTCTTTTCATTCTGTTTTCTTTATTCTGCTCTGCAGTAGTTATTTCCACTATTTTATCTTCCAGGTCACTTATCCGTTCTTCTGCCTCAGTTATCCTGCTATTGATTCCTTCTAGAGAAATTTTAATTTCATTTATTGTGTTGTTCATCAGTTTGTTTGCTCTTTAGTTCTTCTAGATCCTTGTTAAACGTTTCTTGTATTTTCTCCATTCTATTTCCAAGATTTTGGATCATCTTTACTATCATTACTCTGAATTCTTTTTCAGGTAGACTGCCTATTTCCTCTTCATTTGTTTGGTCTGGTGGGTTTTTACCTTGCTCCTTCATCTGCTGTGTGTTTCTCTGTTTTCTCATTTTGCTTAACTTACTGTGTTTGGGGTACCTTTTCACAGGCGTCAGGTTCGTAGTTCCTGTTGATTTTGGCATCTGCCCCCAGTGGCTAAGATTGTTTCAGTGGGTTGTGTAGGCTTCCTGGTGGAGGGGACTAATGCCTGTGTTCTGGTGGATGAGGCTGGATCTTGTATTGCTGGTGGTATGTTTTGGGGTGTCTGTGAACTTAGTATGATTTTAGGCAGCCTCTCTGCTAGTGGGTGGGGCTGTGTTCCTGTCTTGCTAGTGGTTTGGCATAGGGTGTCCAGCACTGGAGCTTGCTGGTTGTTGAATGGAGCTGGGTCTTAGCGTTGAAACGGAGATCTCTGGGAGAGCTTCGCCAATTGATATTATGCGGGGCCAGGAAGTTTCTGGTGGTCCGATGCCCTGAACTCAGCTCTCCCACCTCAGGGGCTCAGGCCTGACACCCAGCCAGAGCACCAAGACCCTGTCAGCCACACGACTCAGAAGAAAAGCGAGAAAAAAAAGAAATAAATAAAATAAAAGTTATTAAAATAAAAAATTTAAAAAAATTGTTAAAACAAAAAAATTTTTAAAAAAAGAGCAACCAAACCAATTAACAAATCCACCAATGATAACAAGCACTAAAAACTATACTAAGATAAACATAAAAATCAGAAACTAGTCAGTCGCAGACAGCAAACCCCAAGTCTACAGTTGCTCCCAATGTCCACCGCCTAAACTTTGGGATGATTCATTGTCTATTCAGGTATTCCAGAGATGCAGGGTACATCAAGTTGATTGTGGAGATTTAATCCGCTGCTCCTGAGGCTGCTGGGAGAGATTTCCTTTCTCTCCTTTGTTCACACAGCTCCCAGGGTTCAGCTTTGGATTTGGCCCCACCTCTGCTTATAGATCGCCTGAGGGCATCTGTTCCCGCCCAGACAGGACGGGGTTAAAGGAGCAGCTGATTAGAGGTCTCTGGCTCACTCAGGCCAGGGGGAGGGAGGGGTGCGGAATGCCGGGCAAGCCTGCAGGGGCAGAGGCCGGCATGACGTTGCACCAGCCTGAGGCGCCGTGTGTTCTCCCGGGGAGGTTGTCCCTGGATCACAGGACCCTGGCAGTGGCGGTCTGCACGGGCTCCCAGGAGGGGAGTTGTGGATAGTGACCTGTGCTTGCACACAGGCTTCTTGGTGGCAGCAGCAGCAGCCTTGGCGTCCCATGCCCGTCTCTGGGGTCCGCACTGATAGCCACGGCTCGCCCGTCTCTGGAGCTCGTTTAGGCAGTGCTCTGAATCTCCTCTCCTCATACACCCCAAAACAATGGTCTCTTGCCTCTTCGGCAGCTCCAGACTTTTTCCCGGACTCCCTCCTGGCTAGCTGTGGCGCACTGCCCCCTTCAGGCTGTGTTCACGCTGCCAACCCCAGTCCTCTCCCTGGGATCCGACCTCCGAAGCCCAAGCCTCAGCTCCCAGCCCCCGCCCGCCCCCGCAGGTGAGCAGACAAGCCTCTCGGGCTGGTGAGTGCAGGTCGGCACCAGTCCTCTGTGCGGGAATCTCTCCCGCTTTGCCCTGTGCACCCCTGTTGCTGCGCTCTCCTCCGTGGCTCTGAAGCTTCCCCCCCGCCACCCCCCCGCCCGTCTCCGCCCATGAAGGGGCTTCCTGGTGTGTGGAAACCTTTCCTCCTTCACACCTCCCTCCCAGTGGTGCAGGTCCCGTCCCTATTCTTTTGTCTCTGTGTTTTCTTTTTTCTTTTGCCCTACCCAGGTACGTGGGGAGTTTCTTGCCTTTTGGGAGGTCTGAGGTCTTCTGCCAGCATTCAGCAGGTGTTCTGTAGGAGTTGTTCCACATGTAGATGTATTTCTGATGTATCTGTGGGGAGGAAGGTGATCTCCACGTCTTACTCTTCCGCCATCTTTGGTGATGGATGTTAAATAGACTTATTGTGGTGATCATTTTGCAATATATATAAATATCAAATCATATTGTATACCTGAAACTAATGAAATGTTATGCCAATTATATCTCAAATAAAAAATTCATTCTTTTATATTGTTAAGGATGGGGAAAAAATCAAGATGCAGGATCCTTTGAATTATGCTACTATTTAGGTTGGAGGGGAGGTATAAATCCTTATATGCTGAAATATACATAAAACAAATGTAAATAAGGATATTACAGAAAACTCCCAGGAAAAGCTTACCTTCAGGGGGCAGGGGAGGAACAATTGAGAGCCTAGGGATAGGAACAGGAGGAAGGCTTTCACATAAATCATTTTATATGTTTTATTTCTAAATCTTGTGGAAGTAATACTAAGAAATTCCTCCTTTTAAGAAAGTCAACAGATACAGGTAAACCTTTCTAGAAGCCTGGCTATGACTTAAAGGTTGAGGTAGCAGTTAGTTTGAGATGCAGATGAGGTTTAGGGACCTGTGTTTTTAATGAATATTGAACATTGAGGGAGAGAGAGGTCATTCAGGGCTGGGTGTGACAAGGAGAGAATGAACTCTAGGTCTGAACGCCTAGAAGGGATATGCAAACACTGCCCATAAACCAAACTGCATTACTTTTTATTTAAAAATAGAGGTAAAGCGACTCATTTCACAGGGCTACTGCTTAAATAAAATCACCTGTGTAATAAGGATCGTATAGCACAAGGAACTGAGATGATAGCAAAGTAGAAGTGATGCAAAGACATTACCCTCCCTTGAAACCAGATGATTCTGGCTCTATCACTTTGTAGGTGTGTGGTTTTAGAAAATGACATCACTCTGAACCCATTTTCTCATCAAATAAGATCCATACCAAACAGAATTGTTGTTAACAACAACACAGAAAATGTCTGGAGAGCACCTGAAACAGGTGCTGTATCTGAAACCTCACATATAACACACACTTACAATACTGCTTATTTAAAAAGGGAAGGAAAAGGTAGATTTAATTTTGAGTGAGGCTAAACAATGCCTTGCCCCTATAGTCATCTTACGTCTGTTAGATTAGCCGCAAGTAACAGAATACACACAAAGTACTTAAACAATAATGTCAATTGTGTTTTCTTATCAAGAAGCCTGGGTGATAGAAAATGCTAGGGTTGATGACTCTGGTGAAAGTATGACATGGTCTACACTGGTGTCCTGCAATTCTCTCAGCCTTTCCTCATGGTTACAAGGTGGCTCTCTCTGCTTCTGGCATAACATCCTCATACAAGCATCCCAACAAGGATGATCGGAATGGTGGCGAAATGCTTTCTTTTCTCAAAACTCTGTCTCTTTTATCAGGGGAGCAAACTTTTCCCAGGCGGCCAGAAATCATTCACATGGCTGGCCCTAGCAGCAGGAGAGAACAAAAAGCAAATACCTTGTAAGGAGAACATAAGTGCCATGATTGATATAGACTAATTATGACATCACCAGTAAATGGGGACATTGTCATTCCCCCCAAATTAGTGTCGCCTTAGCAGGGAAGGAGGAGTGAAATGGCCATTGGGTAGGTAACCAGCAATGTCTGCCATATTTCTCTTGGCTGGAGATGCTATATTAAATCATTACCCTCCTAGATTCAACGTATACAGTACATGGCTTTCCTTTCTGCCAGAGGGTGACGATTAGACTGCAATGTGAGTATGCTGGAGGTATAAAGACAGTTGAAAGTTTAAAAATATTTAGCATTTTAAATATTTTAAATATTCAGGGCCTGTGACAAGTTAGTATAAAACGGGTTGGCGAAATTTTCTGTTAAGAATGAGATAGTATTTTAGACTTTGTGGGACATACAGTCTTTGTCGTATCTACTAATTGTGTAAGCAGCTTTTGGCAGAAAAGAGCACTTTGCAGGAAAGAGCTGTCTACAGGAGGCACCTTTTGTCTTGTCACTTTAGCAAAGCTATATTTTAACTAACCTCCGGCTCAAGCACACCCTTCAAATCTTTTGATCACACAAAGCCTTGCCTAACCTGTTGGTTCCTTCCTTAGATCAAAGAAGTAGAAATGAAGAATAAGTAAATTAACAGATGACCAGGTCTCTTCCCCAGCTTCCCCTTCATTAATCTCTCAAACAAGCTGTGTGAATGAGATAGCATCTAAAGAAAGATCACAAGGAATTGACAAGCCTGCATGCAGTGGGAGATGGCGATGAGTCTGACCCCCTATCTCAATGATTAACTGAGATTACTTCCCTTTTTACCCTTTAGAAAGTTTCATGGCCGAGCAGAATCTTTAGAGTTGGTTTTGGGACACTAGTCAGCCTTCTCCCCAGATTGATGGCAACTTTTTTAAAGCAACTTTTCCGTTCCTACCAACACTTGTCTCTCATACCGACGTTCCAGTGGCAAGCAGCCGGACCTGAGTTTGCTAACAATTGTACCACTGTAGCACGAACCCAGTAACAAGCAATATGTAATCAAATGGTCATGCATTTGTTCCAATAAAACTTTATTACAAAAGTAGATGGTGGGCTGGATCTGGCTTGTATGCCACAGTTTCCAATCCATGTTTGTGATAAAACATATGGGTTGCCAACCCATTTATAAAACAGAATGCTTAAAGGTGTGTGTGTATGTGCATGTGCAAGTATGCAACATCAATGGAAATGAGAGGTTTCAAAGTCTTTTTTAATATTTGTCAATTCAACAATTGTTGAAATTACAGTAAGTTTTTAGCGTGTTTGGTCTCGTACGTGCATAAGGATATACCTGGATGAGTTGTTTAAATCTGAGCATCAGTAGATTTTCCAGCATCCCAGATTATCCCAAGGTACAGCCATCATTGAGAACTAGGATGCTAAAACAGTGCTTCAAAAACTTCAGTGTGCATATGCATTACCTGGACTCTTATTTAAATGTAGATTCTGGGACTTCCCTGGTAGCACAGTGGTTAAGAATCTGCCTGCCAATAGAGGGGACACCGGTTGGATCCCTGGTCGGGGAAGATCCCACATGCTGCGGAGCAACTAAGCCCATGCACCACAACTACTGAGCCTGCGCTCTAAAGCCCGTGCACCACAACTACTGAGCCTGTGCTCTAGAGCCCACGAGCCACAACTGCTGAAGCCCGTGCGCCCTAGAGCCCGTGCTCCGCAACGAGAAGCCACCGCAATGAGAAGCCCGCGCACTGCAACGAAGGGTAGCCCTCGCTCGCCACAACTAGAGAAAGCCCACACACAGCGACGAAGACCCAACGCAGCCAAAAATTAAAAAAAATAAAATGCAGATTGTGATTCAGTAAGTCTGGGGTAGTGCTTAAGACTACTGAGTTTCTAACAAGCTCTCAGGTGAGGTTGCTGCTGCTGCTCGACAGACCACACTTGAAGTAGCAAGGTGCTCATGCTGGTTTGACTGCCTGGGATGCCTAGGTCCCGCCCCCAGAGACTGATATAATTGGTCTGGGATGTACCCTGGAGGTAATTCTAATGTGCAACAAAGCTTGAGAACCCCCATGGCAAAGTGTGTGGTGATTTATCAATTTTAGTTATTATTTTGTTAGTAGCTCTAATGTGATCCTGTTTGCCTACTCCTCAGCCCCCCATCTGCGCCCACCCATTCCTCTCCTTTTCAGATCCCAACCTCCAGATGACAGTGGGGACTACGATTAACGATTAGCACTTCATCCTTTTGCTGTTTTCCATCTCTGAGAAGTGAGAGGTAGTTCAGGATGGAAAAAACAGACTTGGGCAACCTGGAATTGGGAAGAATAAGCAAAAAGTGTTCTACGGGGTGATTTAAAAGGGAAGCTCATTGAGACAGAATGGGGAGGATTACCAGGGAAAACTGTCATAGCAAAATTCGCCTGTAGTCTTGGGCCTGAGTTTGGGGCAGTGAAACTAGCAATCTACCCTCCTGAATCCTGGCAACACCTGACAACTAAGCAGCTACAAAGAGTTTTTCCTTCTAAATATGCAGGGTAATGAATGTTGGTCAAAATGCAAGAGACCCACCAGTGGCAAAGTACAGACATGAAATCCTCTCCCCAAAGCATAAACAGCACAAAAAAACTTAGAAGTGGGTGGACGATGAGGATGGTGATGATAAATGATGACTAACACATAATGCACCTACTATATACCAGACACTGTTCAAAATGATTTACATATAACTCATTTAATTGCAAAACCCCAATGGGATTGACACTTTTATTATCTCTATTTTACATGTGAGGAAACTGAGGCACAGAGAAGTTAAATAACTTGGCCAAGTTCACCCAAGATAAGTAAGTGGATAAACTGGGATTTGAAGCCAGGTAATCTGAGCTTAAGAAATCAGTACAGCAAACTGCCTCTCCAAATCAGGAAAATAAGGATCCTCAGTCAATTTACAGTTATAAACACAAACAGCTGCTTACACTGTGCTTCCTCATATCTAGAGGAGTACAGTTAATAGGTAGGATCTGAGTCGAGGTCAGAGAGAGGAGAGGTCCTCCAAGCAAGCAGAGAAAGAAAAGTAAAAAGACCAACTTTGACTAAGAAGAGGTAAATGACAATAGCATTTTCTGGAAACTGAACTCACAGGGCCATAATTTTCATTTTTAAAAAAAGTGTTAAAATGCAGTGATGAATTGTGGATGGTAATTACTATGTAGATAAACTTATTCACATTTTATTAGATGTTCAAAGCAATCTGCTAGCTTTAAAAAGACTCACACTATTCCTGTAACCTTGAATACTGCATACAAAAACCTGTAATTTTTAATTTTTATCTTTGTAACACACAGGCGGCTCAGAAGAAACAAAATATTTTGAGAATTTTTTTCCCAGACATGGACAACCTTAGAGTTTACATGGGTACAGATTTCATCTGGTCAAACACAGCAGACTGAGTGAGAGACTGAGGTTTTGTAAGGGAACAGAAAAAAAGATATGGAAAAGGAGATCATTTCCTTGGGGAATCTTCTTTTAACTGGGAAATAATTTCTTTCTATCCATAGCCCTGAAGACAACGTAAAGAGCTAACTCTTTTTCACATCCTGAAAGGAGAAACCAGAAGCCAGGCTGATTTGGGGACACTGGGTGTGGACACAGGTGGTCACAGTCTGGAATGAGGTTATGGTCCAGGTGGGGCCAGCAGCTCTCTAATGTTAGCTGCCCTGGGTGTGCGGCAGGCTGCACCATACTCTCTCTCCACTCTCTTTCTGGTAAGCTTCTCCAGTCCCTTGACCTCAACATCATCTCTAGCTGATGCCTCCCATATGTATATTTCAAAACAAGACCTCCTCCTGAGCTCCAGATTCATTTTTCTGGCTACCTGCATGACAATTCCACTTGGATGTCTAAATATGCATCTCAGATTTTTTTTAGATGACATGCCTTCCCCACCCTTCCACCTCCAATGTATCCCCAGCAAAAGTCCCCAGATTAATAAACAGCACTACCATCAACCCAGGTGCTCAAGTCCAAATCTCTGAATCTAGATTTTCTCCATTTCTTATTTCTCACTTCCAAATCCATGAACAAATCCTATCAGCTTATCCAAAATCCATGTGAATCTGTCTATATCTCATTTCCTTAGCCACCCCTGTTGTTCCAACTACCATGGTCTTTCACCTGGACCTCTGCAATACCTCTTACCTGGTCCTCTTGCTTCAACTCTTCCCCAAACCCAACATCCTTCACAACAGCCAGAATCATTTGCCTGCTTAAACCCCTTTACAGCCTTGCCGTTGCACTTGGAATATAATTTGGACTACTCTAATAATGCTTACAAGACCCTACATCTCCACCTTACCTTGTACAAATCCACCTCAATTCATTATGGTTCAGTGACATACACCTCCTCCTTTCTGATACCCTAACACCTAAAATGCCTTCCCTTGGCTATTATATGCTGCCTCTCACTTATCCTTTGGCCTTCAATATAACATCAACCCACAGAAGTATCCCTGATCACCTTATTCAAAATAATGTCTCCTCCAGCAATAGCTATTCTCTATCACAGTAAACTGAATATTTATCTATGGTTTTAATCCCAATTGAAATTAATCATATTTATTTACTTATTTATTTTTAGGTTTTAAGTTCCTTGAAGACAAGGGCCATTGTCTGACCATGCTATATCCTCATTGATGAGTATAGTGCGTGATACACAGTAGGCATGCAATAAATACTTGTTGAATGAATAATGAACAAAGAAATGAATGAAATTAGGGCAATTATATTCTCACTCCATATCATATACAATTAGAAATTAGCAAAAAGTGGTAATCCCAAACATCTGTTTTAAATTTTATAAACATCTTTCTAAATTTCTTGAGTTAAAGGGAAAATAAAATTTGACGTTCTAAGCTATTTAGAAATTAAAAGCAGTAAGAGAATTACATATTAAAATATGTTAGGATGGCCAAAATGGTATGTAGTGGCAATTAATATCTTGAAATCTAAGTTAGGAAGAATCTTGATAGATTGCTAAGTATAATAAATAAGATTATCTATTTTTACTTTTCATTTATTCAACAGATATTTACAAGGCATCTATTACAAGTGATTTATTATTGTGGTAGAAAACATGTAACACGATATCTACCCTCTTAATTAAAATTTAAGTGTACAATACAGTATCTTTAACTGTAATCACAATACTGTATAGCAGGATATCTAGAACTTTTTTATTGTGCATAACTGAAACTCTATACACATTGAACAGCAAATTCCCAGTTTTCCCTGCCCCCCAGCCCCTGGAAATCTCCATCCAACCTTCTTTTTATGAGCTTGACTACTTTGTATATCTTCTATTAGTGGAATAATGCAGTATGTGTCCTTCTGTGATTGGCTTATTTCACTTATCATAGTGTCCTCAAGGTTCATACATATTGTAGCATATGAGAGGATTTCTTTCTTTCCTATTTGTATTTTCTTCACTGCTTCTTCCTTATCCATTCATCCATCAAGGGACACTTGGATCATTTCCACCTCTTGGCTACTGTGAATAATGCTGCAGTGAACATGGCAGTGCAATTCTCTCTTTGAGATCCTAATTTCAGTTCTTTTGGATAAATAGAAGTGATATTCCTGGATCATATGGTAGTCCTATTTTTAAGTTTTTGAGGAATGTCCCCACAGTTTTCAATAGTGGCTGCACTATTTTACATTCCCCAAAACAGTGCACTAGGGTTCCAATTTCTCCACATTCTTACAAACACTTGTTATTTTCTGATTTTTGGATAATGGCCATCCTAACAGGTGTGAGGTGATACCTCATTGTGGTTTTGGTTTGCACTTCCCTGATGATTAGTGATATTAAACAACTTTTCATGTACCTGTTAGCCATTTGTATGTCTTCTTTGGGGAAATGTCAGTCAGTCCTTTCCACATTTTTTTAATTGGGTTATTTCTTTTTCTGCTATTGAGTTATATATGTTCCTCCTATATTTTAGATATTAACCCTTTATCTGATATATGGTTTGCAAATATTTTCTCCCATTCCATAGGTTACCTTTCCATTTTGTCGATTGTTTCTTTTGCTGTGCAGAAGCTTTTTAGTTTGATGTAGTCCCACTTGTCTATTTTTGCCTTTGTTGCCTCTGTTTTTGGTATCCAAGAAACAATTGACAAGACCAATGTCATGAAGTCTTTCCCCTATATTTTCTTCTGCAAATTTTATAGTTTCATGTCTTATGTTAAAGTCTTTAATCCATTTTGAGTTGATTTTTGCATTTTGTGTAATGTAAGGTTCCAGATTCATTCTTATGCACGTAGATATCTGCCTTTCCCAACACCATTTGGTGAACAGACTATCCATTTCCCATTTTTGGCACCCTTGTTGAAGATTATTTGACCATATATGTGTGGGCTTATTTCTGTTCAGTCCTAATGGTCTATATGTCTGTCTTTATGCCAGTACCATACTCCTTTTATTACTGTAGCTTTGTAATATTTTTCAAAATCAGGAAGTGTGAGGCCTCCAGCTCTGTTCTTTTTACTCAAGATTGTTTTGGCTATTGGAGTCCTTTGTGGTTCCATGTGAATTTAAGAAAAATTAATACTAATCCTTCTCAAACTCTTCCAAGAAACTGAAGAGGAGGAAACACTTCTAAACTCATTTTATGTGGCCAGTATTACACTACCTCCAAAGTCAGAAAAATAAATTACAAGAAAAGGAAACTACAGGCCAATATCTCTGATGAATATAGATGCAAAAAACCTCAACAAAATACTAGGCAAACGAAATTCAACAGCACATTAAAGGGATCATATATCATGACCAAGTGGGATTTATCCCTGGGATACAAGGATAGTTGAATGTATGAAAATCAATCAATGTGACACAAAACATTGCTGAAAGAAATTTAAAAAGAAACAAATAAATGAAAAGACATACCATTTCATGGATTAGAAGACTTAATATTGTTAAAATATCCATACTACCCAAAGCAATCCACAGATTCAATGCAATCCCTATCAAAATCCCAAAGGCATTTTTTTTCACAGAAATAAACGTATCTATTGTAACAAAAAAGAGAGCAAATCCAGATAATGTTAATGGGAATTCTACTAAACCTTCTAAGAACAAAAAACCTATGATACGAAAACTATTCCAAAGCATATAAAAATGGAGAAAATTTCCCAATTTGTTTTACAAGGGCAGAATAATCCTAACACCAAAGCAGGACAGGGATGTTACTCACACATATTTTTTAAAAATCTACATGTTAAAGTATGAACACAGATGAAAAATCATAAGTAGAAATATTAGCAAGAGTAATGTCAGCATCATGGTGAAATAAGAGATTTATTGTTTTCGTCCCCCCTCAACAACAATTTGGCATCCATTCACGGACAACAGTGCCTTTGTGGGAGCTGTGGGATGATGCAGCTCCATATGCTAAATGTCCCAGAAGGAGTCTCAACCACCCACACACTGGGTAAAGGGCATATTGACTTGGTCCCAGGTATGGCTCCTGGGGTAGCCTGTGAACCAGTTCCAGCTTCTCTTGGCCACAGTCCAGGAGCCCCTGGAAAACACTGTCTTAGACAATCACCCACAGATGTGAGAACCTTTGTGGAAGTCCAGGTTTCCAGAGGAAAAGTTCCAACACACCACTGGAAAAAATAATACAAATTTCAGACACATTGGAGAGGAATACTGAATTGTGAACTTCATGACTGGGGGTCAAGAAGAAGCTGAGAGAGTGGCAGATAGGCCTCTTAGAGGTATTAAAGGGACATGGATCCTAATAATTGTGTCTTGGACTCCATCAAGAAGCCTGCCCACAAGCACTGGTTATGCCTTGCTCATGGATGACCCCAATTGACCCGTGGGTACCCTCAGTACTCAGCATGTCTCCTCTACACACACACCCCCCACACTTTGGTCAGCTCCCTGTGTGTGCTCCCAGTGGTGGTGGCAGGGTGAGCTTTGGAAAATGGCTAGTGAGCACGTGTAGAAAATCGCCCAAATCTGCAGGCTAGGGAAACACCACAAACTTGAGATTTAGTGCCACTTCTTGGAAAACAAAAGTGAGACTGTCAACAACTGGACTGGTGCAGTGCAGGAACAAGAGAAGGCATAAGAGAAAGCTTAAGACTTCTGCCACAAGAGGGAGGAAGAAGTGTGGAGCAGCTATATCCATAGAAGCTATATCTGAGAAAGCCTCAGAATCACTACCAGGGCTCACAGCAGGTATATCTCTCCTGAAGGCAATTAGTAAAGACTGTAGGAGGTGACTACTGCTTCAAATGAAAAGACAGCAATGCAAAACTTCAAGGAACATGAAAAACATCAAGGAAACATGACATGACCAAAGGATCACAATAATCATCAGTAACCAACCCCAAAGACGCAAGGGAAAAACCTGTGTTAGATACAAAAAAAGATTATAATAAAGGAATCAAAGCATACCACTACAAAAAGTCATCAAATCACAAAGGAAGATGGCAAGAGAGAAAAAAAAGGAACAAAGGATGTACAAAACAGTCAGAAAACAATGAACAAAATGGCAATAGTAAGTCCTTACCTATCAATAATTATTTTAAACATAAAAGGATTAAATTCTCCAATCAAAAGACATAGGATGGCTGAATGGATAAAAAAACAAGATCCAATTAGAAGTTGCCTACAAGAGAATTACTTTAGCTTTAAGGACATACACATAGAGTGTAGGGGTGGAAAAAGGTATTTCTAGCAATTATAACCAAAAGAAAGCAGAGGTAGCTATGCATCTATCACACAAAATAGACTTAAAGCTAAATATGGCAAAAGACACAAAGTCATTATGATAAAGGAGTCAATTCATCAAGAAGATATAACAAGTGTAAATATTTAGGCACCCAACACAGAATGCCTAAGTAATATAAAGCAAATACTAAGAGAAGTAAAAGGAGAAATAAATAGCAATACAATAATAGTTGGGGCCTTTAATACTCCACTCTCAACACAGATCATCCAGACAGAAAATCAATGAGGAAAGGTTGGACTTTACTGTACTTTAGGTCAAAGGGGTCAAATAGATATATACAGATCATCCCATCCAACAGCAGGAGAATACACACATTCTTCTCAAGCACACGAGAAACATTCTCCAGGATAGATCACATGATAAGTCTCAGAAAAAGTCTTAGCAAATTTAAGAAGACTGAAATCATACCAAGTAGCTTTCCTGAGCACAATGGTATGAAACTAGAAGTCAGTAATGGAAGGAAAGCTGGAAAAATCACCAATATGTGGAAATTAAAAAAAACATACTCCTGAACAACCAAAGGGTCACAGAACAATTCAAAAGGGAAATAGAATATTATCTTGAGGCAAACAAAAATGGAAACACAGCATATGAAAACAAATGGGATGCACAAACAACAGTTCTAAGAGGGAAATGCATAGTGACAGATGCATACATCAAGAAAAAAATTAATGAAATTGACAACCTTTGGCTAGACTAAGAAAAAAAAAGACTCAAAATCAGAAATGAAAGAGGAGACATTACAACTGATACCACAGAAATACAAAGGATCATAAGAGATACTATAAACAACTATACACCAACAAATTGGAACCTAGAAGAAATGGATAAATTCTGAGAAACATGCAACTACCAAGACTTTATCAGGAAGAAACAGAAAATCTGAACAGAACAAAATGAGTAGGGTAATTGAATCACTAATGAAAAAGCTCTCCCAAAGAAAAGCCAGGACCAGATGGTTTCCCTGAATTCTACCAAACATTTAAAAAAGAATTAATACCAATCCTTCTCAAACACTTCCAAAAAATTAGAGAGGAGGGAACACTCCAAAAATCATCTTACAAGGCTAGCATTACCCTAATACCAAAGCCAGATAAGGACACTACAAGAAAAAAAACTACAGGTCAATATCCCTGTTCAGTATAGATGCAAATATCCTCAACATAACCTTTGCAAACTGAACTGAGCAGCACATTAAAAAGGTCATGTTCTATGATCAAGTGGGATTTATCACTGGGATGGAAGGATAGTTTAACATATGCAAATCAAAAAATGATCCACTACATTAATAGAATGGAAGATAAAAATCATATCACCTTGATGAAGAAAAATAATTTAATAAAATACAACATTCTTTCATCTTAAAAATTCTTAAATTGGGTATAGAGAGAAGACACCTCAACATAATACAAGCCATATAGAGCAAGTCCACAGCTAACATCATTCACAATGATGAAAAGTTGAAAGCTTTTCCTCTAAGATCAGGAACAAGACAAGAATCCCACTCTCACCACTCCTATTCAACATAGTACTGGAAGTCCCAGCCATAGCAATCAGGCAAGAAAGAGAAATAAAAGGCATCCATATTGGAAAGGAAGAAGTCAGAATGTCTTTGCAGATGATATGATTTTATATACAGTAAGTCCTAAAGACTCCACCAAAAACCTGTTATAACTAATCGAGGAATTCAGGAAAGTTGCAGGATACAAAATTAACGTAGAGTAAACAGTTGTATTTTCTGTATACTAACAAGACATCTGAAAAATAAAGAAAATAATCTTATTCACAATAAAATCAAAAGCAATAAAATACTTAAGAATAAACTGAACCAAGAAGGTGAAAGATATGTACACTGAAAATTTTAAAACTTTGATAAAAAAATGGAAGACCCAATAAAATGAAAGATATACTATGTTCACTGAGGAAAAGAATTGATATGGTTAAAAGGTCCATACTAGCCAAAGCCACCTATAGATGGAGTGCAATTCCTATCAAAATTTCAATGGGATTTTTTACAGAAATAGAAAAACAATCCTAAAATTCCTAAGGAGGCACAAAACACCCCAAATAACCAAAGGAATCTTGAGAAATAAGAACAAAGCTGGAGGCATCATACTTCCTGATTTTGAACTATAATACAAAGCTTTAGTAATCAAAACAGTATGGTACTGGCATAAAAATCACACATAGTCTGATGGAACATGATCAAGAGCTCCGATATAAACCCATACATATAGGGCAAACTAATATTTGACAAGGGAGCCAAGAATATTCAATGAGGAAAGGATAATCTCTTTGTTAAATGGTGTTGGGAAAACTAGATAACCACATTCAGAAGAATGAAACTGGACTCCTATCTTACACCCCTCAAAAAATTAACTCAAAAAGGATTAAAGACTTAAACATAAGGTCTGAAGTCATACAACTCCTAGACGATAACATAGGAGCAAACTTCTTTGACTTTGGTCCTGGCAACAATTTTGTGGATATGACACTAAACGTACAAGCAGCAAAAGCAAAAATAAGTAAGTAGGACTACATCAAACTAAAAAAAGGTCTGTATGGCAAAAGAAACGATCAATAAAGCAAACAGGTAAATCATATATCTGATAAAAATATCCTAAATATATAAAGAACTCACACAATTCACTAGCAAAAAAGCCAAATAACCTAATTAAAAAGTGGTCAAGGCACCTGAATAGACATTTTTCCAAAAAAGACATACAAATGGCCAACAGGCACATACAAAGGTGTTCAACATCACTAATTATCTGGGAAATGCGAATCAAAACCACAACGAGATATCACCTCACACCTATTAGAATGGCTATCATTAAAAATAAAAGAGATAACAAGTGTTGGTGAGGATGTAGAGAAAACAGATCCCTTGTGTACTGTTGTTGGGAATGTAAATTGATACAGCCAGTATGAAAAACAGTATGGGTGCTCCTCAAAAAATTAAAAGTAGAACTACCATATGATCTTGCAATCCCTTCTCTGGGTATTTATCTAAAAGAAATGAAAACAGGATCTCAAAGAGGTATCTGCATCTCCATGTTCAATGCAACATTATTCACAAGAGCCCACATATGAAAATAACCTAAGTGTCTATCAGTGGATGAATGGATAAAGATGATGTGATATATATATATATATATATATATATATATATAAACACACACACATACACAATGGAGTATTATTCAGCCATGGGAAAGAAGGAAATCCTGATGTTTTTAACAACTAGAATGAACCTTGAGGGTATTATGCTAAGTAAAATAAGTTAGACAAATATTGTATTCTATCACTTATATGTGGAATTTAAAAAAGCAAAACTCACAGAGTAAAATGGTGGTTACCAGAGGCTTGGGGTGGGGGAAAGGGGGTGACGTTAATTAAAGGGTACAAACTTTGGGGATCTAATGTACAGCATGGTCATTATAGTTAACAATATTGTATTATATACTTGGATGTCGCTAAGATTGTAAATCTTAAATATGCTGACTACCAAAAAGAAATGGTAATTATGTGAAGTGATGGAGGTTTCAGCTTAGGCTTTGGTGGCAATCATTTCACAATATATGTGTATCTAATCAACACATTGTACATCTTAATATTATACAATGTTATAGCTCAAAAAAATTATACTAAAACAAATCAAGCGACCAAATATCATTCCAGGAATAATAATTCCACATAGGGAGATCAATTAATGTAATTTAGAGTGTTGGTATAATTAAAGGAGAAAAATATATGATAATAGTATTTGGATGTAGTTAGCATTTTAAAAATACTTCTTGCTTATTGTGTCCTCTTCTACACAACCCTCTATTTTCTCCTTCTGAAATTTCTATTGGTGGCTATTAGTTATTGTACAAGGTTCTTCTATGACTCTTAATTATTTCTCTGACGGAGATTCAATCTACTATATATTCATTATCAAAAATTTGATGTTCAGCAACTGTGTTAAATTTTCAACCCTTGTACTGAGTAGGATTTTCTTTTTGTACTAAATTATTAGTAGAAATTGTACAAAGAAAAGAAAACAAAGGCAGAGGTTTTATAACAGCAGCATGCATGCCTGGCACTGCTAACTATATGAAGTCATACCTGTGTCTATGGAGAAGCCAGCCTAAGGCACAGTTCCCATAATCACTGACAAGGGCAAGCCTGCCACATAGGTACTCCACTATGCCAGTTTTCAAGGCCCCAGATTGTTACTGAGAAGTAATAAACATTAACACTTGCATAATTTAATAAGCTAAAATACTTCGGATAAAGTTGAAGACTCCATTTATTTAATCCCTGCCCAATCCCATTTTTCACTTCTTCCTGGGAGGCAACCGCTATGATGCATTACAGAACATGTTTTTATCCACATTTTTACCATATACATGCACCCACAGACACCAGAGCCCCAAACCACCCCTCTCACCTCACCCCACATAACCACACTGTTTATAAGGGGAAAGTAGAGGTTTTCTAAGGACAACTGCATATCCTGCATAGGGGACCAGAGGAAGTCACCCTCACATCTATGGGGAAGACAGACTAAGGCTCAGTTTCCCTTAACACTGTAGCGCAGGGTGGGCTTTTCAAAGAGGGACTCTGCCGTGTTGGCTTCCAGGGCCCCCATCTTGCTAACCCAGAATTAACCATTAACATTTCAAATAAAGTGAAGACCCCCTTTATTTCAACCCCTGCCCAATCCCATTCCCTTCACTCTTTCCCCTGATCAACCCCAATCATGATTTTCAGGCCATGTTTTTATACTTTAACTATTTAGAGACATCCACATTCACCAGGGCCCCAGGCCACCCCCACATTGTTTATTAGGGGAAGACGGATTTTGTGTTTTCCAGGGTCCCATGGAACACCTTCTCCCTCCCTCTGTGGAGATCCTGAGCTACATGTGGACCGGGCATGGGTAGCTGGAGAGACTCCTGGATACTTGTTTTAAAACTTTAAAGGTAAAAGAGTTGCACACACGAATCAACCAGGCAATTATTCTTATTTGATCCCTTCCACCCTTGATCCTTTTTCCTTTCAGTGGACTCTGTAGTAGGGATAAAGAGAAAAATGTCATTTACTACCCTAGAAGGGCTATTTACTCTACTGTAAATACAGTGGAGGCTGGTAAAAGTGTGTTGATAATAAGACATATTAGCTTAGGTTCTCTGGGTAGCAAATAACAAAAACTAAATCAAAGTTGTATATATGAAACCCAAGGGCAGAAATACAGCCAGGCTCAGGAAAGGTCTAGGAAGCAGCTATATCATTTCCAGTAATGTGATTGCCAAACTGCTTTTCAACAAAGGGCGTCTTCCTAAGCAAACATTCAGAATCTAGTTTAGAGATTCAAAATGAACTCTGCTGCTGGTTGGAATTAAAATATATATATATATATACACACACACACATACGCATGCATATATACATATGATACAAAGGAAAGAAAACATATATAAGTGGATGTTTTGTTATTACAACATGCATGCCAGGCATTGGTGACCATGGGAAGTCACCCCCGTGTTTCTGAGCAAGACAGCCTAACACTCATTTTTCCATTATCACTGTTGCCCACAGTGAACTTGTCAAAGAGATACTCCACCATTCAGACTTCCAAACCTCTCCACCCCCCATCTCGCTACTCATACTTAACCATTAGTATCTGCATAATTAATGAACATAAACGTTTCAGGTGAAACTGAAGACTCCCTTTATTTTAAACCCTGCCCAATCCCATTCCCTTCACTTCTTCCCCAGAGGCAACTGCAATCATGATTTTCAGGCTATGGTTCTATGCTTTTACTATGCACATGCACCCACATTCACCAGGGACCACTACCTCACCCCACCCCACCCCAGTCTACCCCCATATACCCACATTATTTATAAGGGGAAGATTGATTTTGTGTTTTCCAGGGCCCCATGGAACGCCTTCTCCCTCCCACTGTGGAGATCCTGAGCTGCATATGGTTGGGGTATGGCTGTGTTCAGAGACTCCTGGATACCTGTTTTAAAACTTAAAAAATGAGAGATTTGCCCACATGAACCAACCAGAGACCTTTATTTATTTATGAACCAATAACTTTATTGGAAGAAACAGAAAAACTGGAAGAAAAAAACTTAAGTGATAAAATAAAATCCAGGAAAAGAGAGTCCTGCACTTGTTGCAAAAAAAACAAACAAAAAAACTTAAGTGAACTTCTTCTGCAAGGGCACTATTGCCGTCTGCATGGCTGGCACGGTGACCAGGGCTCTGGTCACCCCGTGGCTCTGGGGAAGTCCAGGCTCAGTTCTTTTTGTCGCTGTCGCCCAGGGTGAGCTTGTCAAAGAGGTACCCTGCCAGGTCGACGTCCGGGGCCCCCATCATGCTCAGGGTGGCGACATGACCCTCCAGCTCTCTGATGAACGCCGCCTGCTGGCCGAGGCAGTGAGTTGCCAGGAAGAGACGCAGGTGGGGGTCGCTCTTGTCGGTGGCCAGCTGGTGCAGGTCGAGCAGGCTCCGGTTCACGCGCTTCTCCAGGCACAAGGTGTACCACATGGCCTTGAGGCCGCTCTTCCACTCGTCACTGACTGGCTTCCTGATGTCTTGGAAGTGGAGGCGGCCCCCGCGCTGGTTCTGCAGGCGCATCAGGCCCTGGGCCCGCTCGCTGTGCTCGTGGGAGCGGCGCAGGAAGAACCCGGTGAAGTGCTTCAAGGCGACGTCGTCGCGGTCGAAGTAAAAGGCCACGGCCAGGCACACGGAGGAGGCGTGGAGCTCCAGGGTGAAATGGCTGTTGACGGCGGCCTCGCAGTCGGGCTGGTAGTTCTGGCGCACCTGCGAGGGCGGCGCGGGCAGCATGGCGGGCGGCGCGGGCAGCATGGCGGGCAGCATGGCGGGCGGCGTGGGCAGCCTGGCGGGCGGCGCGGGCAGCCTGGCGGGCGGCGCGGGCAGCCTGGCGGGCCTGAAGGCCAAGGTGAAGGTGAAGGCGAAGCTGCAGGGCCCGCGGTAGCTGCCTCGGAGGGCTCCCATGTGGTCGAAGAGGGCGGCCGCTCTGGGATGGACCGGAAGGTGGGTCCATTACCCGGGTTTGGGAGGGGGGAGAGGAGGTTCCGGTTCCGTTACAGGGGGGATGGGAGGGTGGATGTGCACGGGGGGCGGGGCACGGACGCTGTGTCCCAGGTTCCATCCAGGCCTGGGTGAGGCAGGCCGCCTGCGCTGAGCTTCTGGCATCTATTAATCTTTAAATTTTGCAATAATATTTCTATCTTCCAAGGACTTTCTCTTGTTCTCCAATTGCTCCTTCTTATAGCACCCTCTCATTTTATAAACCCACTATCTTCCTTAAAATTCTGAGAATATGAATTTGGATTTATTCTGTTTCCTGTATTATATTTGCTTTTTCTTCAGAAATAGTTGTGTTTGTTCATCATGATCTTCTCTTTTACTTTCCTCAATGTCTGGCAAGCCTTTCTGTTCATTTAAACTTAGGAAGAAAGGACTCATTTGATTAGCCTCGGTAATTAGCATGGATCAGCTCTAGAGTTGTGACATCCATTTCACTTACAGTCTCCTCCTTGGAATGGGAGGGCAGAGCGTGTCAATTATTCAGTGGCCTCCTTTGCGGGAACATGGCATGGAGCTTTCAGGTAGGCTAGAGACCCTCACTGTTGCCAAAAGAAAGATGTAATTTCTCACATCAGAAGACAAATGTTTTTCCCTTCGAGGTAGCTGTGTCCTGATGTTTCCCTTCTGTGCAGGTCTACAGGTATCTTAAGCTCATTCACTGTCTTTGGAGTGCAGTTTTGGGAGATTAAAGGTGGTCAAGTGGCACAGGTGCTTATGCCCAATGGAAGCAGGGGTGGGGGAGGCTCAGGGCAGGATGAAACATGTACTGTTCACAGATCAGCTCTTTCATCTCACTGCTGACCTAGGACTCTGTACAATGCTTGTTTTGGTGAGTGTTCTGAAGTGTGTCTGAATGGCCTCAGTTTTCTACTGCAGATGTTTCAAATTCTCTGAATTAACTAATTTGACTGCATCTGCCGTTTCCTATCTTCCAAGAATTCCTCATATTTCTGGTGTGCTAATGATACCCTTTAGTGTGTGTGTGTGTGTGTGTGCGCGCGCACGCACGCACGTAGATGTTTTTGGTGTGTTTAACCACTACCATGATTCAATTATCATTTTTTTAAAATTTCTAAAACTGTAAATAATTTTCTGAATAGGTAATATAGTCACATGGTTCAAAGCCACACTGGTGTCCTTTCTGCAGGCAACCAGTACGGTATTACTTCTTATAAATCAGGAGGAGAAAAGGAAAAGAGGAAGAAATAATACTCATGAAACAGAAGAGAAGAAACTTTTAAATATATTCTTTAGAAGCACATTCTTCTCAAGTACACATAGAATATTTACCAAGATAAATCATATTCTGGGCCATAACCAAGTCTCAATAAATTTCAAAGGATTCAAATCACACAAGATTAGAAAAGAAAAAACATGTAAAATCAAAAATCTAACCATCTCCCTTAAGGAACAAGAAAAAGAGCAATAAATACCCAAATCAAGCAGAAGTCAGGAACAATCAAGAAAGGAAAATTCAGTGAAATAGAAAATAAACAAAAAATAGAGAAAATAAATAAAACCAAACACAGACTCTTTAGGATTAAAGAAAAGATAAATTTCTAGACTGACTGATCAGGAAAAAAGAGAGGAGGCAAATTACCAATATCAAGAATGAGGGAGAAGACATTACTACAGATTATGAAAAGGGAACAATATTGCTGTGATTAGTCATGGCAATGACTAGACTAGACCAGAATCATGATTAGACTTAATTATGATTCACCTCTAGCACCTGGGTATGTTATTACTCCCCCAAATTGGGGTTCTCTTAGCAAGGAAGAAGGGGGTAAAATGGTTCTTAGATCAACTATCTGCCACACAGATTGCAACTTAGAATACATTAATTCAGGCAATTACTTTCTTTTCTCACCAAGAATGTTGGTGGTAGGACAATTCAGACCAAACTGCAATGAGCACAGGAGTTCTAGTATAATGGAAATGAGTAATACAAGAGGTGGTAGAGTGGAGAAGGCAAATAGAATGGCATACACTGGAACAAAGTATCTCTTTATAGTAAGTTGAAGAGATATTACAATTCCTAGTAAATAATTATTTATCTCTGTTTCGTCTAAAGTTTACCCTGGGTTTTTTTTCTTTTTTTTTTTTTGAAGTATAGTTGATTTACAGTGTTGTGTTAGTTTCTGGATTTTAATACTTTAAAATACAAAACAGCAAAATGGAACAGTTTTAATGAAAAACTAATATAAATTCTAGATTTGTGGGGAATTATTGTTCTTACTACTTTATCTCATTTTAGTTATTAGTATGTACCTGGATCTTTACAATGTAATCTGTCTTTCAAAGTAATAAAAATGAATCTCTATAGAACTGAAAAGTTTCACTAACTTTAAATAGAATTCTTTATCATCTCTTCTACCTCTTCAGACATTACTCTAGAATTATAATGAAACCTCATCAGTTTATTTAGCTTAAAGACAGCTCCCTTGAAAATGATCTCACCATTAAACCAAACAAGTTCAAAACTGTCTAAGAGTTCAGGTTGCCACTTCTCAGATAGTAACAGGAAATTTCAGCCAACCTCTGTATTCTTTCCCAATTGGCCCTATTATATTGCAAGTTCTATTAGGTTTTCTTTTTCTTTTCTTCCTGCCTTGTGCTCCAACTGTGTCAGCTACATGGTATGATGCTCAGGAGTACTTGATTAGGAATCAAAAGCCACGAGTTCCAACTCCAGTCAGAAATCAGGTGCATCATTGGTCTTTTTGGCACTCACAATATTGGTCTACAGATGCAAAGAATGTCACCCGCTTTGCCTGTTCTAACGCATTTTAAAACAGTAAAAATAAAAATACAGCTAAGAGTATGAACCAGCCACCAGTTTTTCCATTTCAATCATATCTGGGCTTGAATAAGCATATTGTGATGTGCCTTTACTAATGGCCTAATAAGAACTGGCATAAGAAGCCTAGAGGTAAATTGTTCCATTGTGAAACCCCAGCATAACCATCACCCATGAAATTAGGAGGGAATTGTGTTCAACGCAGAGGGAGGGGAGGGCAGGGAGACCTGGGTCCTACTTGGGGCTGCACCAATCAATATCTTGCTGTGGGGAAATGAGCAAACTGACAACTTCTCTGAGGCTGTTATTTCCTTGTGAAATGAAGAGCTTGACCTATTTGGTTTTCCTGGACCCTATCAGTTATAACAATGATTGGAGCCTATTCCATGAGTCTTTCTTCAATAATAGAATGGAAAGAAAAATCAGGCTTTAGTCTATTCATGATGAGCAGTGATTGGTATCAAATATTAGCTTTGGGAATGGGGTAATATTTTAACATTCAAATAATAATGCTATGTTAAGTTATGTCATTAGTGCAACCCTCTGAAGCATACAATTCAAGAAAAGGTGGAGCCCTCTTTGCTCTGCAGGTGGCTGTGTGTGCACTAGGGGAAGAGATGCCCTGTTTCAGCTTGATGGTACTTAAGACCTATGGCTGACAATATAGGGCTATTGCAAAGTTCTAATTTCCTTTGCCACTGATTTTATTGTACCTTGGAAGTGGCTAAACTGAATCTTTTTTTAATCAATAGTTACTTTATTTATTTATTTATTTATTTATTTCTTACATCTTTATTGGAGTATAATTGCTTTACAATGGTGTGTTAGTTTCTGCTGTATAACAAAGTGAATCAGCTATACGTATACATATATCCCCATATCCCCTCCCTCTTGAGCCTCCCTCCCACCCTCCCTATCCCACTAAACTGAATCTTATTTCTACAGTTGCTGATATTCCAACCATGAGAACCATGGTCAGAAGTCTTGCCCTGGGGGAGCTTCACCCTAACACTAGAGGAACTGTGCCCTCACACTGGGGGAAGGAACCAGTTGCCACCCCCAATATTAAATCAGCAGCCATCCGCTGTAACAGAAATTGATTTACAGCAGTGGCCCCATCCAGATGGGGATCCCTGAGGAGTGGGCAGGGGTGGTGATTGGCTGCTGTATTTTATCAAATATACCATGAACTGAAAAGCACGCTTTTTTTCTGTATTAAAGAAGAAAAAAACATGCTTTCAACCACATGTCATTGATTGTAAGCTGCACCTCAATTTCACAGAAGTTAAAATGTGAATAAATGATTAGAGAATTGATGAAATATGGTAAAAACATATTGGGTTTTGTCATCCACTTGCCTTAGTATATTTATCAAAGTAGCTACTTTTTTAAACTATTCATAATTGTTTAAACTTTTTGGTAATTTATTTGTGGCCCTAATGGTCCACAGTATTATGTATAAAGATAGAAAACATTAATTTAAAAAAAACTGGCATTTTCTGTTGGATATTGTATCATTTTACAACACTTCAGCCTCATCCTAGAATGGGTGGTTTCTGACTTTTTTCTTCTTTCTTTTACTTCTTTGGAGAGAGAGGTTTAATGTATTAGGCTAAGGAATATAATTCCTTGGGTAACAGGTAAACCCCTGTTCTCTGAACTCATAGCTAACCTCCTCCTAGCATGCCATGGGAGGCATGTGACACCATCTTTCAGATGAAATAATAGGTGCGTTAAACATTTACCAAGCAAAGTTGCTGATTTAGGGTTCTACTCAAATCCCAATTTGAATGTGAAAGTTTCATTCTCATCAGTTCCACTGACTGAATGCCACTCACTATTGGATAATGTGAGCCGTTTCTAACAGTGACAGTACTGCCTAGCAAGCAATCAGGCACTCCAAAGCAGTGGCACGGTGGCTGACGGGGCCACTAGGATCACCACTGCACATGCTAGGTTGGTTTGTCACACTTTCATAAATTCAAAGTTACTGTTTAGACCCTAAGATCCTGAACTACTAAGGGGAGCTCCAAGAAAGCCACATGGAGGGTACCTGCAAGAGGAGAACACTAACAACCATTCCCCAAGTGGACATCCGCTTAAGCAGTGGAATGGCCGATGTGCCCCACTCCTGCCCCCTGTGCCCATAGGAAGGGCAGGGTGGATATGAGGAAACGCAAAGTGGGGAACAGGGGCAGCAACAGAGCAGGGTCCTTCCAAGGATTAAAATGAGGGTGTAAGTACTCCCCATAAGTTAGGTGGATACTGTGGAAAACTTGAGCTTGTTGCTGCTACTCTGCCCCAGAGGGCTGTTTGCCAGGCAGAGGGCCTCAATGAAGAAGTGAGGTGTGCATACCAGGATAGGAGCCAGCTGGGGAAGGGGGCAAAAGAGGCCAGTGCAGAGTCATGACTCCTATTCTTGGAACTGTGTTGTGGGGAGGCTTCTTCTAGGAGCCCTTGAAGAACACTGTGCATCTCCCACCCAACTTATAATTAGGCCCACCAAAGAATTAGTGACAGCCAAGAGGGGGTGACAGCAATACCAGTTAAGTTACAGACATCTGTCCCCTTTCCCCTTCCTTCTCCCAGGTCCTCAAAATACCAGGGGAGAGAGAAATGGGAAGGGGCAAGGGTTAAAGAGCAGATCATGACCCTCTCCTTACTCCACGATCTTCAGGTCAAGGTCTAGCAGAAGCTGAAGGAGCAGAGGAGGAAAAGGTGAGCCTAAAGCGAATCCAACACTCAAGTTTCAAGTGGAAGAGAATGGATAGGAATTTTTATGCCCCAAAGTGCCTAGAAAGGTATGAGATCTGCCTGTCTTCAAGGAACAAGAGTCTAGACTGTCAAACTAGAGTGGTCATGCAAGGCAGGGTCTTTTCAGACACCTGATTCATCACTTATGTGACCTTAAACTCTGGTGGGATATTCCCATGGAGCCCTTGAATTTCCACCAGCTCTATTAGGAGAACTCCTTCTGGCAAACTAATGCTAATGAGTACTGATGAGTTCTGAAATTCCACATGTGTCTTGAGGGTAATCATGGGTAAATAGCAGCATATTTGGAAGTTAAACAGGGCATCACTAACTGGACATTGCTGCCTAAGATACACAGAGTTATATTAAATCTATGGTGCAGATGATTCTACAAATGACAAAAAAAAATGGACCCCTCAGCTCCACCAGTACCCAGTCTCTGAGGGGAGGTCTGAAAAAAGATTAATTGGCATTAAGACAGGAATCGTGCTGAGGTAACTTCAGGTCAAGGTTAACAGACTGCTGGCATGGGCAGGAGAGACCCACACTGGAGCAAGTCCACTGCTTTGTTAATATGCAGGCTGAAACCCTCCAAATTAAGTTACTACCATAACCTGAAAAGAATAACTGAGACTACATAGGATTTATAATCTACAAAAGGGCCCAACTGCCAGAGAATAAAGTTCACCACAAATTTAAAGACAACATCGACACTATAATCAATAAAAACTTACCTTAAATGATCATATAATGGACAACGTGCTGTCAGACCTTCCTGATCTTTCTGGTAGCTCAGAATACCAATTCCACAAAATAACAGACTTCGGTCCTGTTTAACTTATTCTCAAGAGATCCCAAAAGAAACAGTGACAAAGCCCATGGGAGCCCCAGGAAACTACCCTTTGTAGCTGCAAGGGAACTTCATATTTGGCTCCTCCAAGAGGGTCTGGGATGGGTCCAGGGAAGGTGTGGAAAGATTTGGATGGAAATGCATAGAGTATGACTGGGAGACAGCCACAGTGATGCCCCCTGTTTGCCCCCTATATGTCTATGCCCAGACTCGACTCCCTACCTTCCTAAATTCCCTCAGCTCTCAAAGGGCAAAGCTCTGAATCAGTGGCTCAAGTGCCATCAGTGGATCATGAGAAGCTAAGTGAAATAGGAGTTCCCCTAACAATGTCAAAGAATCCAAGTTTCTGCCTGCAGGTGTGACAAGTAATCTCCAGGGAACTAGTGACCAACTGTTAAATACCTCAGACACTGAGCACTTCTTGTTAATCACCATCTTCACCCACAAGTGTCTACATGCTGCGTACGTCCTGCCGTGGCCTCTGAATTCAGAGATCCCCTATGTAGCTTTTGTAGCATACCCTAGTATGAAGGGGCACTGCATATCTCTTTCTTCAATTTCTCTTTTAATAATTTCCACACAAGACAAATTTAAGGCAACACTTTGGAATGAGAGGTATTATCCAAAAAGTAATAGCTGGACTTAGACTAAAATCCTTGGACTCAGTTTCTAAATTGCAGACCAGCTTGGGGGAGGAGTGGCGCATGGAGTGCACAGGGCATGGGATAGCCCCAGACAGGACAATCGTCCACACCCCCAGAAATACTACCCACTGCAAAGCTTTCTGAGTATTCCAACTAAGCAGTTTTAGTTAAACCATTTGCTTTACAATCTAACAAAATGTAATCTGCTGATCACCTACATTAGAATCCCCAGGACTGCTCATTAAAGCAGATTCCCTGGCCCTATGGAGACCTGTGGACCCTGGACTGTGCATTCTTAAAATAAATTTTTTTTTAAATTTTGGAGTAATTTTAGATTTACAGCAAAATCGCAAAGATAGTACAGAGCATCCCTCTGTACCCCTCACCCAGTATCCCCTCATGTTAGCATCTTACATTAGGATGGCACATTTGTTATAATTAATTAACTAATATTGGTCCATTACTATTAACAATGGATTTGGATTTCACTGGTTTTCCCACTAATGACCTTTCTGTTCCAGAATCCAATCCACATTGCACTTAATCGTCATATATCTTTAGTCTCATCTGTTCTGTGACAGTTTCTCAGTCTTTTCTTCTTTTTCATGACCTTGACAGTTTTGAGGGGTCAGGTATTTTGTAGAATATATCTCAATTTGGATGTCTTTGGTAATTTTCTCATAATTCATTGGGGTTATTGGTTTGGGGGGAAAATATCACAGAGGTGAAGTCCCTTCTCATAACATGCTATATATGACTTATCACTGATGATGCTAACTTTGATCACCCTGTCAAGGTAGTGGTTTGCCAGGTTTCTCCACTGGCAAAGTAAGTGGAGAAGTAAGGTATTTCCCCCCACTTTCCATACGCTAATCTTTGGAAGCAGATCATTAAGACCAAGCAACCCTCAAGAGAGGCAGAGAATTAAGCTCTGCCTCCTGGAGAGGGGGGTATTTACATACACAGTTTGGAATTCTTGCGTACTGTAGATTTGTCTCTTCTCACCTATTTATTCATTTATTTGTATCATTACGGACTCAAGCATTTATTATATGCTTTAGGTTATAATCCAACACTACATCACTTATTTTGTTATTCAAATTGTTCTGGCTTTGGCCACTGAGAGCTCCTTCAGGTTGGCTCCTGTGCCCCTTGGACATGCTCTCATCTGCTCTTTGAGTACTTCCTTACTTTCTGTTACTACAGTACACTTCAGCTCATCTTGTATTCTCCCTGCTTCAGCCCTCGAATCAGCCATTTCCCCCAAAGAGTCCTGATTTCTTTTGCTGTGGTATAGTATGAGAGACCCAGATCTGGGCATTGAGGGGGACTGTGCAGTTTTGAGAAGCAACCAAGCCGATTCTTAATGTACTCTCAAGTTTGAGGACAGCCATTTTGGAAAGTCAAGCACAAATAAACTAGAAATAATTTGTCAAGAAAAGTTCTGAAGTAGTTGTTTTAAAGAATTACTACTATTTTCCTCATGTTAGTTCAAGATTAAAACTTCCAAAATGCAAAGTACCCTGGGGGACCTGTAGAGAGGAAAAGAGAGAAAACAATGGTAGAGATCGAATAATGATTCTGAAATAAAGTGATTATAATTCAGCACCTAAAAACTAGAATAAAATATATTTATCAAAGGCTTTCTCTGTGCCAGGCACTAAGCTAAGTGCACAGCTCCAAACCTAATTTCTCCTTTTTTAAAGGTACAGAAATTGAGGCCTAGAAAGGTGAAATGTTTGCACAAAGCAATACAGTCAGTAGGTGGCAGAGCTGAGACACCAAATCAGGTCCATGTGATCTTCCAAGCAGAGGATTTGCGCACGGCATTCTGTTAACTACTGCTTATGTGAGTATGCAGGCTGTTTCTCCCAGATCTCAAATGCCAGGAGGGAGGGTCAGCTTATTCACTGTTGTATGTCCTGTGTCTGTTATACAGTAGGCACTCAGCAGATAACATCCGAATAAATCTGACCAAATTTCTACATTGGTGAAGAGGAGGACCATGAAGTATAACACATGTTCTTCTATTGTATCTTATAATTAGACTTATGTTCCAAATTAGGTAAGAAATTACCAAAAAAGAATTTTTACTGAAAGCATACTTCTAACTTCACACAGTTCAGATTTGGGGATGATGAAAATTAAGTATGAGTAAAACTGTCCTGAGTGATAAATTTTAGTAAACAAAAAGATAGTATGTAGTCTAAGACTAGAAAGCAAATGCCAAAAGTCAATAATTTTCTTCTCTGCCTGGATTAATCAAGTGAACTTCAAAGATGATACTCTGTGATTCAAATGCTTAACACAGAGCAGATCCTTCTTAACATATAACAAACAATATTCTGAAATAGATGTTCTGAAATAGATCAAGGATCAGAATACCATTTCTATTACACTTACTAGACCAAAATCCCCTGATTACACCTTTTTGTAAATGGTATGGTTTCAATGGCATAAGCAAACTCAGATGACAGGCCTTAAACCATAAAGAAGGAAAGGAACCTAACACCAACATAATAAAAAATACATTTTAAATTAAGTCCACATCTATCAGCTAACTTGTGAACAAGTTTCAGATCACTACTTCCTATGAATTAAATGTACTTCATAATATGCCAATCCATTCGTTCATTCCTTCATCAAATATTTAATTCCCATTATGTGCCAGCACTGTCTCATATGCTAAAGACCATAGCTATGAACAAAACAGAAGAGAAACACTGCTGTCATAGAGCTAACAGTTCTGGGGGGAGAGCAACAATAAACAAATACAACAAATAGATGTCAAATGGTGGTAAGTGCTGGGAAGAAAAATAATTCCCAGAAGGGGCAAGAGGTTGCAACTTAAAGTAGGATACTTCCTCACTGAGAAAGTGAACTTGACGGGGAGTGATGAGGGAGCTCAGAAACATCCATGTGGAAGAGGAAAGAGCAAGTGCCAAAGCCCTGAGGCAGGACACGTGCTATGTGTGTGTAAGGAGCCACAAGGAATCCACAGGAAAGTGATTAAGGGGTGATGTGTCATAGGAGATGAGATAAAGAAGTACCTGCAGCCATAGTGGAGGTGTGGAGTGGAGAGGGATGAGGACTGATCGTTTAGTGCCTTGTGGGTGATTCTGAGCACTTGGATGTGTACTGAGGAAGACAGGAAGCCGTTACAGAGAAGACACTTTAGAGGATCACTCTAGCCTGCTCTTTTGAGAATGACCTATGAGGAGGGGGCCAAGAAATCATACGAATGAGAGAGTGATGGTGGCTTGGATGTAAAGTGGTAACAAGCAGAGAGGCTGAGAGGTGGCTCTATTCTGAATATACTTTCATGTTAGAACCGACACTGTTGGCAGATGGAGTGGGGATATGAAAAAGAGAGAAGAGTCAGGGATGGCAACAAGGTTTGGGGCTTAGCAAAGAGATGGATGGATGCGTTACTACCGCATACTGAGATCAGAAAGGCTGTGGCAGAAGCAGATTTGGAGGGAAGGGACACAAATTTGTCTATGTTTAGTTTGAGAAATGTATCCAATTCCAAGAGGAGATGTTGAGTAGGCAGTTAGTCACTCAGGTCTGCAGTTCAAGGTAACCCTCCAGCATATAAATTTGGGAGTTACTAGCATTTCAAGCCACAAACTAGGAAAGCTCACCAGGGGAGTGAGTACAGACAGAGCAGAGTTTCAAGAAATGAGGTGATTGCTGAAGGGAGATGTAGGGTGAAGAGAGTTTTTTTTCCTAAGAGGTGTGTAGGCTAATGAGAACGATTCTATAGAGAGGAAGAGGTGATGCTGGAGAGTGCGGAGAATTGCTTGAGCAATTGCTGAAAGAGTTTCTTCTTCTATTTGCTTCGAAGATTGCTGAAATGCAGCATCCAAAGGATACAGAGAAGCACTGACACGCATAAGGGCCAGAGAGGGAAGCAATAAAAACATCATCATTCACCTTGAAAGCAATAAAAGAGGTCAGTAAGGTAGTAAGGTATACAATTAACACATAAAAATCAATAGCCTACAAAACACATATCTGACAATGGATTTGTATCTAGAATATACAGAAAACTCTCAAAACTCAAAAATACAAGACAACAAACAATCCAATTAGAAAAAACCCGAAAGACAGGAAAGGAGATTTCACAGAAGAGAATATATAAATGGAAAGCATATGAAAAGATGTTCAACATTACTGGCCATTAAGGAAATGGAAATTAAAACCACAATGTGGTATCACTACACATCTATCAGAATGACTAAAAAAGGAAACACAGTAACAGCACCAAGTGCTGGCAAGTATGAAGAGAAACTGGATCACTCAAACACTGCTGGTGGGAATTTAAAACGGTAATTTATACAATGACAACTTAGTCTGTCAGTATCCTAAAGAACTATACTTATACTTAGCATACAACAATTATACCCCAGAGAAATAAAAACTTATGTTCACACAAAAACCTGTACACAAATACTCATAGCAGCTTTATTTAAAATAGCCCCAAACTGGAAACAACCCAGATGTCCCTCAACGAGTGAATGGTTCAACAAACTGTGATACATCCATACCATGGAATACTACTCAGCAACAAAAAAGAATGAACTATTGATATACACACAACTTGGGTGAACTCAAGAGCATTACGTTGAGTGTAAACAGGCAATATTAAAAGCTTCCATATATATGATTCCATTTATATAACATTCTTGCAATGACAGAATTACAGAGGTGGGGAACAGATTAGTGATTACCACAGGTTAGGGATGGTGGTGGTGGTGGTGGGGGGGTGCGACTATTAAGGGAGATTTTGTGCAAATGAAAGAATTCTGCATCTTAACTGTAGTGGTGGTTACAGGAGTCTACACAAGTGATAAAATGGCACAGAACTATACACACGGATTGTACCAATGTCAGTTTCCTGGTTTTGATACTGTACTACAATTATGTAAGATGTAATGACTGGGGGAAACTGGGTAAAGGCTACATGGAACCTCTCTGTATTATCTTTGCAATTTTCTGAGAATCTATAATTATCTCAAAAGTTTTTAAAAACCTAATGCATCCTTCCAAGTATAACTTGGACCACAGGATTTCTTAGAACTCAAGTCAAAATAAATATATGGTTTATTAATTTAAAAAAATCAATAACCTAGTACATGAGTGTTCATAGCAGCTTCATTTGTAATAGCCCCGCACTGGAAACAACCCAAATGTCCATATATGTATAATGATATACTACTCAGCAATAAAAATGAATAACTATTGATATGTGCACTATGGACATCTGAACATTATCATGCTGAGTAAAAGAAGTCAGACAAAAGAGTGCATAATGTATGATTTCACTTATAGAAAACTCTAGAAAATATAAACTAATCTACAGTGACAGAAGTCAGATGAATAATTGCCTTGGGGTGCTCTTGATCATGGGGAGAGGTGGGAAGGAGGAATTACAATGGGGCAAGAAGGACCTTTTGGGAATGATGAATCTGTTCACTATCTTGACTGTGGTAATGGTTTCATAGGTGTATGCATATGTTAAAACTTACCAAGTTGTATACTTTATATATGTGTGGTTAATTGTATGTCAATTATAACTCAATAAGGTTTAAAAAAATCAATAGCTTACACATTCACAAATAATAACCAGTTAGAATATATCATGGAAAAGAACCCATGTACAATAGCAACAAAGAAATAGTTAGGGACCAACCTAAGAACCATGCAAAACTTATATGATGAAAACAATAAAACATTCCTGAAAGAGAGAAATACTGATTTCAACAAATAGAAAGAAATCTCTTCTTGTAGAGGGTGATTTAATATCTTAAAGATGTTAGTTCTCCCTAAATTAATTTACAAACTGAAAGAAATCCCAATAAAAATACTGACAAATGATTTTTTTCTGTGCTAGACAAATTAATACTAAAATTTATATGGAAAAATAGGCATGTAAGAATAGCTCACAAAACACTGAAAAAGAAGAGCTTATAAGGAGAACTAGTTCTAATTTATACTAAGTATACTAAAAATCTTCTATAAATAAAACAGTGTGGCACTGGCATTTGAGCAGAAGGATGGACCAATGGACTAGAATATAAAATCCTGAAATTGACTAGGCACATACTGAAATTAGGTATATGATAAAGCGTAATTAAATCACTGGGGCAAAGAGGGATTTCATAATAAATTGTGTTTGGACAACTGGATAGCTATGTGAAAAAAATCAGATCCATAACTCACACCACACCCAAGAATAAACTGTAAGTGAATCAGAGATCTAAATGTAAAAACTCAAATATGTTAGAAGAAATTGGGTGAATTCCTCTATAACCAGGGCATAAGAGGATGGTTTTCTACTATGATTAAAAATCTGGATTTAATAAAATATTTCTTTAATTTATGGCTACAATGAAAATGAAAAAAATGGCATGAGAAAAATCCATAAGCAAAGTCAAAATATAAATGACAACTGTAAGCAAATATTTGAAATATGTCACCAATAAAAGCTAGTATCTCTAATATACTTACTAAAAATTCAGGGGAAAAAAGACCATAAATCTGATACAAAAATGGGCAAAAGGCAAAGACAATTCACAAGACAGATATAAAAATGGCCCATAAACACATGGCAAAATACACAACTTCACTCATAAGAGAAATGTAAATTGAAACACCACCAAGATACCACGTCACACCCAAAAGATTGAAAAGAATGTCAACACTTTTAAAATACACTCTGCTGGTCAGACTGTGAGGAAATAGGCACTCTCAAATATCTGGTGGGAATGTAAAATAGTACAAGCTTTACAGAGGGTACTCTCGCAATATCTAACAAAAGTACATATGCACCAATCCTTGACGAGCAATCCACTTCTAAGAATTTACCCTGAAGATATACTTCCAATAATGCAAAATTATTTACTACAGCATTATCTGTAATTGCAAAAATACTGGAAACTACTTAATGCCTAAATACAGTAGACTGGTTGAATAAACTGTGACACATCCTTACAAGGAAGTACTATACAGATTTTTAAAAATAGGATAATCCCTGTGAATACATATGGAGTGACTTCCAGAATGGATAGATGGATGGATGAATATAAATGTTTTTCCCCTCCCTATTACGATATGGGTATTAAAATTCTGAAACCACTGTAGGTGTGTTGTAGAACTGGGCAAATGAGTCAATATATTGATGTTATTGGAAGTCAGGGCCCTCGTTGTGGAAGAATATCTACAAAGAATATCTACATCGCACCTACAAATACAGAATGGGGAAAACGAAGAACCCTGAGGGGTACTGGAATCGGAGATCAGCAGGATGAATATGCAAGTCCATACACCACACACACGCACACACACACATTTATATGCATATATGTGTGTAATTATTTTCCTAGCTCTGTTGCTGGAAGGCCCAGAAGCAATGATACTCTGATAGCAATGAGAACACTCTAGCTCCCAGATCTTGGTTTCTAAATATTATTCCTAACTATAAGTAAGAAAGGCTCCTCAGAGAAACAGCCAATTCCAAGACTGGGGCAGAGAAAGTACAAGATTATCCTGGAACACCTTGTTGGGCCAAAAAGTAAAAAAGTGCTAGAAAAACTGATAGGGACATGTCAAAGAGACAGAGAAGCCAGTTTGAAGAAACTTCCATTAACCAAATTTGAGACATTTTGATCAAAACACTGACAGCAATGAATTATAACTCACTGAATAAAATGATCTATGAAAGATAGATAAAGGGCAAGTTCCTGCCCATAGTGGAATGCCAACTAACAAACGTACACAGAATGATGGAGTCAGAAATCCACCATTTAGCGTTATATTAAACTAGAATTTAATTGATTCAGTCAAGAACTATCAACAGCAGACATTAAAACTAGTGGGTAAGGTTGGAACTCATTTGAAAATACAAAATAAGGGAAACAACATATAAAAAAGCTGTGGACTGACTGCACTCCAGATCAAGTCTAGGAAAGAGTGGAAGGAGAAATTCTACTGAAAAGGAAAAATAAAGTTGATTTCTACTTGTATCTCACAAATCTTAGGACTTTTAATAAACCCGTTATACATATTTCTATGATAATCTGAACTTAAACTTAGCTGAGGGGGGAAATGTATGTGAGAGCAAAATGCCATGTAAGGTGGGCAGAAATCATGTCTGATTAATGTGTACGATCCACAGCCAGTGTATATTTACAAAGTTTATTTAAGTCCTGACATATTCCATAGTTCAATCTCAAAGTATTATACTTCATGTAGTACTAAGAATGCTGTTTGATGATTATAAAAATACTAGTACCTGGAGAAAAGCCTAATGACATTTAAAGATGCTTGTTTTTAATAATGTTCTGGATTCAGAAGGGAAATTCAGGCTCAAAATTCTATATGCAATCAAAAGATTAAACACTAAAAAAAAAAAACACAAAAACTAGTAGGTAGAAGTTTGGTGGAGAACAGAAATATTTACATAGTTTCAAAGTATCTTCCCACTAAAGTTCTTACCTTTCCTTTAAATGAGAATGATAAAGCAGGATGAAAAGTCATTAGCTTTATGAAAACCACAGTAGAATATCTAAAATTTGTATTTTTTGAAAAATCACAATATCAAAAACTAAGTTCCATTTAAGTACATGAGCTAGTTTTTTATTAAAAACTGCATGCTACAAAGCACCATTTATACTATAATCCTATTGTCCTTATTAAAAATTATATACTAAAAATAGGCTAGAATGATAAATACCAAAATTATAAAACTGACGGTGCTAAGAATTCAAGTGATTTTATTCATTTTATGTTTTACTACATTTTCAATTTCTCTACAATTTACATATATTAATAAGAAGAAAAAATATGTAAAAAAACCCTGCAAGAAGTAAGCAGATACAGAAGAAAAAAGCTGGAAAGAAATTAAAAAGCCAACAGTGCTTTGTGATTGCATAATGGCATCATGGGTGATGTATTCTTTTCCCTGTTTTTAACTGTGGGACTTAAGATTTAAAAACCATGATGCTCACAGCTTATCACTTTATAAACTGATTTTACCTTTGCTGTGCACACTGGAATCTAGCAATGCTGCCTCTCTGATAACCTCTCCTTGAACTCCTTCCTCTTATGCCCTGGATCCTTCTCTACCTAACAAGAGAACAAATCCTCTTTCTTTAAAACTTCTGCATCCACTGCTCCTGAGATTATTTGATGTCCCTTTATCACATCTAACATCACTTGTTTCGCATGTAGTGTTATTTTCATGGTGAGCGTACAGGAATGGATCTTTATATAATGGCAACCACTGGTAATGTCATTTCCTACCATAAAGCAGTTCCAGAGAATGTATACCACTGCCTTGTGCTTTCTAATCCCTGTTCTCCTTGCATAGCAATTGGTCTAGAGTAAGGAGAGGTGAAGAGGTATCTTGTCAGAGGGAGGAGGGGAGTTCTGATATGTCTCTTCTTTTGTAGAAGTAAAACGTTTTATTATTTTTTATATCATCTTTATTGGAGTATAATTGCTTTACAATGGTGTGTTAGTTTCTGCTTTATAACAAATTGAATCAGCTATAGGTATACATATATCTATCCCCATATCTCCTCCCTCTTGTGCGTGCCTCCCTCCCACCCCTCTAGGTGGTCACAAAGCACCGAGCTGATCTCCCTGTGCTATGTGGCTGCTTCCCACTAGTTACCTATTTTACATTTGGTAGTGTATATATGTCAATGCCACTCTCTCACTTCGTCCCAGCTTACCCTTCCCCCTCCCAGAGTCCTCAAGTCCATTCTCTACATCTGCGTCTTTATTCCTGTCCTGCTCCTAGGTTCTTCAGAACCATTTTTTTTTAGATTCCATATATATATGTTAGCATACGGTATTTGTTTTTCTCTTTCTGACTTACTTCACTCCGTATGACAGACTCTAGGCCCATCCACCTCACTACAAATAACTCAATTTTGTTTCTTTTTATGGCTGAGTAATATTCCATTGTATATATGTGCCACATCTTCTTTATCCATTCATTTGTTGATGGACACTTAGGTTGCTTCCATGTCGTGGCTATTGTAAATAGAGCTGCAACAAACATTGTGGTACATGACTCTTTTTGAGTTATGGTTTTCTCAGGGTATATGCCCAGTAGTGGGATTGCTGGGTCGTATGGTAGTTCTATTTTCAGTTTTTAAGGGACCTCCATACTGTTCTCCATAGTGGCTGTATCAATTTACATTCCCACCAACAGGGCAAGAGGGTCCCCTTTTCTCCATACCCTCTCCAGCATTTATTGTTTGTAGATTTTTTGATGATGGCCATTCTGACTGGTGTGAGCTGATACCTCATTGTAGTTTTGATTTGCATTTCTCTAATGATTAGTGATGCTGAGAATCCTTTCATGTGTTTGTTGGCAATCTGTATATCTTCTTTGGAGAAATGTCTATTTAGGTCTTCTGCCCATTTTTGGATTGGGTTGTTTGTTTTTTTGATATTGAGCTGCATGAGCTGTTTGTAAATTTTGGAGATTAATCCTTTGTCAGTTGCTTCATTTGCAAATATTTGCTCCCATTCTGAGGGTTGTCTTTTTGTCGTTTATGGTTTCCTTTGCTGTGCAAAAGCTTTTAAGTTTCATTAGGTCCCATTTGTTTTTTTTGTTTTTATTTCCATTTCTCTAGGAGGTGGGTCAAAAAGGATCTTGCTGTGATTTATGTCATAGTGTTCTGCCTATGTTTTCCTCTAAGACTTTTATAGTGTCTGGCCTTACATTTAGGCCTTTAATCCATTTTGAGTTTATTTTTGTGTATGGTGTTAGGGAGTGTTCTAATTTCTTTCCTTCACATGTAGCTGTCCAGTTTTCCCAGCACCACTTATTGAAGAGGCTGTCTTTTCTCCATTGTATATCCTTGCCTCCTTCATCATAGATTAGTTGACCATAGGTACGTGGGTTTATCTCTGGGCTTTCTATCCTGTTCCATTGATCTATATTTCTGTTTTTGTGCCAGTACCATACTGTCTTGATTACGTAGCTTTGTAGTATAGTGTGAAGTCCAGGAGCCTGATTCCTCCATCTCCATTTTTCTTTCTCAAGATTGCTTTGGCTATTCGGGGTCTTTTGTGTTTCCATACAAATTGTGAAATTTTTTGTTCTAGTTCTGTGAAAAATGCCATTGGTAGTTTGATAGGGATTGCACTGAATCTGTAGATTGCTTTGGGTAGTATAGTCATTTTCACAATGTTGATCCTTCCAATCCAAGAACATGGTATGTCTCTCCATCTGTTTGTACCATTTTTAATTTCTTTCATCAGTGTCTTATAGTTTTCTGCATAGAGGTCTTTTATTCAACATAGTTTTGGAAGTGTTAGCCACAGCAATCAGAGAAGAAAAAGAAATAAAAGAAATCCAAATCGGAAAAGAAGAAGTAAAGCTGTCACTGTTTGCAGATGACATGATACTATACATAGAGAATCCTAAAGAGGCTACCAGAAAACTACTACAGCTAATCAATGAATGTGGTAAAGTAGCAGGATACAAAATTAATGCACAGAAATCTCTTGCATTCCTATACACTAATGATGAACAATCTGAAAGAGAAATTAAGGAAACACTCCCATTTACCATTGCAACAGAAAGAATAAAATACCTAGGAATAAACCTACCTAAGGAGTAAAACATTTTAAAACAGCATCACTATATGTTAGCTTCCTCTGCACTTTCTCCATGATTTAGCACGGTATGGTCATAATGGTATCTATAACTTTCCTGAACAAAGCCTTGTGTAAAACGTGCTTCCCCCTTGCTCAGATGATCGATCTCAACTCAGCAGGGTCCTATGGCAATGGAGCCCTCAAAGACAGACCAGCACACAGGGAAGTGAAACTAGACCTCCGACCCGCAGAGTCGGGTGGCTTAGTTAGAGGCCCCGTTCAGAGTTAGTTCTTTGGGAGGGTAGTTTTTAAATGATAGCAATGCACACAATTTGGGAATGCAGGTTTCAAATATACATCACAAAGGTAGGCAAATCTGTGAACATTTAAAAAAGATTGCCAGTATACTTACAGTTTTTTCATTATTTTCAAAAGCTTCTCTTGCTTCTTCAAATGTGCAGACTTCTTCTTTGCATTCACGTTCAATATTGCCCTGCCTTATCTCTTCAAAAAGTCCATTAGCTCTTGGGTAGCGTTTTAATACTGAATTGGCTTTTTCTCCTGTGAGGAAAACTAAAAAGAGATATAATAATAAGCATAAAATTGTAATTAAAAAAATGTGGAAAGTTAATATACAAGATGAAATCTGCTAGATACTCTTTAGAAAACATAGCCAACACCCTAAACCTCTTTCTCTAGGTCAGCAATGAAGTGACTTTCAGCTCTCAACCACCAATCTGCTGTCTTCCTCATCATGTGAATGTGTCCTTTCAGTAGCAGTTGCCCTGGGCAGGGACAGCAACATGATTAACGATGTTATATCCAGACTTTAGCACATTCCTGCCAACCATGGGTGTTTAAATATAGCAATAATGTGCTCATTACTGTAAGAGGATGCCCCCAGGCGTTCTGCTGTTGGACAGCAGCAGTGAAATCAAAATCCAGTCTGTGGACTATCAGTCTTTGTCCCCCTAACTAAAAAAAAAATAAAATTCCAACTGACCTAATATAAACCCAGAGAACACTTACTTGTATGAAAGGAAGAGTTGACAAAATAATATCAAGAAATTACGACAAATTTGGCCATAATTCATTCCAAGGGATATTAGTAATAATTTTGTTCTAAATGCACTTAAATATATTTTGATACTTTAATATATTTAACCCCATTTCAATGTCCTTCAGAAAAAGAAAATTGTTCCGCATGACTTATAGGGGCATTTCATATAAACATTCAAAATGCATATTTATGATACCCAGTAAAATAAGGCAATGGTTATATGCATACTCATGGGGAATTATTTTTTTTTATGTACAGATTCATTTTAAACTATACTTCAATTACATTTTTCTAAAACTGTCCTGCTTGTTTGGAGAGATAAATAGAATGCTACCAGAATTTAATCTCTGCTAATGCAAAGAAATTAGAAAATTCCCTAATCTTAAAGACCTCTGACATGAGAGAAGGCACATTACAGATCCTTCAAGATGTATTTTAAAAAAAAAAAAGGTCTACATTTTGCAAAAAACATTTTGAAGTAAAATGAAAAACAGTAAATGCTCTTTTAAAAATGGCCACAATAGCAATGAATTTAAGGTTTACCTCATTTTAGAAATGTGTATTTCACTTCATAGAAGATACGGATTCATTACTTAGGATTCTTTAAAGTATCCAAATTGATACCAATTAGATGGCTACATTGAAAACTACAGCAGGCCTTCCATAAGTGTTTCCTTCCTTCTGTACTTCAGAAGGGTAACCATCGATAAAAATTAATCACACAGTCATAAAATATTGTTAGAAGAAATCTTAAAAAATAAAAAAATAAAAGGATGCTGTTGAGTTGGAGAGTAATAGGAGAATTTTCTATCAGTGCTTTTCACAGTTTAGCAGCATCAGAATCCCATGCTGGACTTATTATCACACATATTGCTGGGCCTACCTCCCAGATTCTCTGATTCCATAGGTCTGGGGTAGGGCCAAGAAGCTGCATTTCTAGTAAGATCCCAGGTAACGCTGGTGCTGCTGGTGCCACTCCCACAGTTTGAAACCACTATTCAAATGGGAGCTCCTTAGAAAACTAGTTCTGAGGAAGGTGTTTATGGAACGCTGGGATTAACAAATTTAAAAAAGATCTTTTACTGCATGACTTTTCAGGACCCTTAATATGCATTTAATATATATTTTAAATCTCCAGAAAACGAACATGACACAGGCATGTGTCATATTTATTTGACTGTGGAGCCCTTTTTCAAGGAACATTTCACTGAATTAACAACTTCCTAGCCATTGGTTTTATTTATGCCATGACAAACAATTGTCTTCCATATAATAGGCCAACTAATTCATGAAGACAGTAACTGATTTCTCTCGAGGCTTCTCTTTTCTAGGATAAACATGTCTAGTTCCTTCATCTGTTGGTCATATAAAATAGACAGAAGTCTCCATACCGTCTTTACCTCATAAAATATTGTATTCTACACTGAGTGTGGTCTGACAAGTACAAAACTGATCAGGGCTATTGGCTTCCTTGTTTCTAAACACAATAGATATGTCAATAAAGTCTAACGCATCTTTGGCTTTTGGGACAGTTTTCTTGAAAATAAACCAATCAGTAATAATGTATTTTAAGCTTTTAAGAGGAAAAAAGAAACCTAAATTCTCCTAAGAGAAAATGTTATATACACTATCTCCATAAAGGTGTCAAGGAAAGCAGCTAACTCTTGAAACCAGAAAGCAGGCTAATTCAGAAGGTTAAGCAACTATAAGGTAATGTACAGCAAGACACAGCCCTTCTTATTCCAGCCTAATCAAATTACCAAGAGCACTCCACCAACACCTTCTGTGTATTTTCTTGTACTGGGAGGCAACACGATATAATACTGAGAACTCTAGATGGAATAAGCTGGCAAGTAGATTTTATCTCACCTGCCAAATGTGCTCAATTAGAAGATACCACCTAGAGTAAGAGTCCGACCAGTAGGAAAGATATTGTTACAGATTAGTTCCGTCTGCCATATATTAGGGAATAGGAAGTTGTGGCAGAGTATTTGCTGTTCCTCATCAAGGTAATTTGGAAATGTCATGGGTGATACCAGAATTGGGATTCTTTCTATGTGGAAACAAAATAAAGGGGAAGGTGGCAGCTTGGACCTATAGGATAAGATCAGACTATTTCTTCCTAAAACACTGGGCAATTTCCACGATGCTAGGGCTTATGTTTGGACTTAATGTTTGAAACTAAAGATGATTACTTCCCTCTACCTCCTTCTCATCAAAATGTGTGAGTTACCCCACAGCTGTCCAGAATCATGTGTATGCCTTCATCAGAGATTACATGATGTGGCAAGTATACAGAATGTAAATTTACTTTGAGAACACAACACTGAGGTATTAATCAAACATGTTCTTTTCTCATTAAAGGACATAAAGAAAAACCTAAGCTGTTTTCTTTAGATTCAGTTAGGAAACACCCTTACTAAAGAAAATATTTAAACTCTAAGACTGGTAAACACATAAATGACCACAAAATAAGTATATTAATTCAAAAAACGTAACTACTTTTTCATAATTTCAAAATAAATAGCTCTCACCCATGCTTTCTCTTCAAAAGAAAAGAATAAAAATAAATGAAATAAGATAGCTTCTCAAGTAACTCTCTAAATTACTGCCTTAAACCGAAATATGTAGTCATGTTATATATTTTTAATGCATTGCAGCATACTAAAACTGACATTCTAATGCCAAAAATCTTTATCTAGGCAAAATCATGTCCGTACATTTGCTGAAAAACAGCAGATGGTAAGGCCTGAAAATTAACAGCCCACGTGGAAAATCTCTACTCCACTTATCTAATCAGTTCTCTAATCTTGGGTCTGGATTCATTGAAACAGCCATTATTTAAAGTTGCAAATGTTTACATTTTTCTTTTAAGTGAACAAAATTCCTTCTTTAGGACATATTTACTGAACACAGACTATGTACAATGAGATCATGACAAGTCACAAAGATGAGTAGGAGACTGCCTTTGACCTCAAGGTTCTTCAGTGCAAGAGATAATGAAGATAAAAGAGATACACAAACAGCTCTAACGCAAGATGAACAAGGTAGATGCTCTTTGAGGTCAGCAGGCAGGCGTACTTCTACTGGGTAGGTGTGTTTCGGGATGGGAGAGGGACCTGGAGAAGGGCAAGTGAAAAGTATATTTGGGCTGGCCTTTTAAAAACTGGCAGGATTGGGGCATGCAAAGATGGTGAGGAAAGACATCCTAGGAAAACAAAATAGTGAGTTGAGGGCCTGAAATCGAATAAACCTATGGCCACAAACGAGGAATATGAGCTGGTCAGTAGGGCCAGAGTACACGATTCAAAAGAGGAAGAGAGGGAAATGAAACCGCAAAGGGGCCTGATAGCCATGTCATGGAGGCATTTAATGTTAGGCTAAGATATTTAAACTATTCGACAGCATTCAAGAGTTTAGACCGATACTTCGTGGAGAATAACCTAGAAAAATGTACAAGTACAACAGATTTGGGGGTAGGATGAAGAGAAAATGGAGGGATAAAGACCAGGAAAAAGGCTACTTACAATAGACCAGGTTAAGAAATAATGAGATCATGCATTAGAATGGTGGCAATAGGAAGGGAAAGAAAGGGACAGATGTGAAATATGGGTGATCTCTTTGGCCACTACACCCATCATGTACCTTATTCCTCAGTCAAACCAAATCTTACCATCCTTCATATAGGTTCTTTTATGCCTCCATAATTCTGTACCTAATATTTCCTCTGCCTAGCAAACTCCTATTCCATTCAGATGTAACATCCTCTAAAAACCTTCCCCAGATTCTACTCCCCACTTCGTTAGACAGAGCTGCTACAGACTCTCAGTATTTACGTATACTTCAATTATAGCAATTAACTAAAGTATATTGTAATTTTATTATAATTTTTGGTATGCCTGTCTGGTTCCCCCTCAAGACTTGAGGGCAGGGCCCATGTATTATTAATATTTTGATCCAACATCTGTCTTTAATAATACCTAGTAAAGACCTTGGTACAGAACATGATTCAATAAGCGTGGAATAAAGGAAATGGCAGAATGGGAGAAACTTGATATCTGAATGACTAGAAGCTGGGAAGCCATGGACCATGCCTCTAATTATGAGGCAGCATCGTAAACTTAATATATGATTATGAAATCAGTACATTTACTGCAAAGTTTCTAGTGAGACAGCACTTGAATATCCTTCTGCAAGAGAAACTACCTTTTGAAATTTGTACAGTACTTCTGTTTGGGCTCCGCTTGGAGCACAATTTTTGTTGTTCTGAAAGAACCATTGATTTGTCGTAATACTTATGTAGAGGGAGAGTAGCTGGGCAACTACTGTTGTGGGAAGAGGGCACAGCCAGATGCTTTTTGGCTTGGCAAGGAACTAGCACCTTGGCTCCCCAGGGTGCTGCAGTGAATTCATGAAGAATGTGCAGGATAGTTTACATTTTTGGAGAAATGCATTGATACTTAACATCTGTTGGACACCACACAAACTATGAGCTTAAGGTAATTCACAGTTTCATTATTAGATAGTTCTACATTCCTTTCCTTTGTGAAACTGGATTTTCGGCTATGATTAAAAAAAAAAAAAGTGCTGTGTTTGACAAGAAGTGAGAAGGTTTGAAAAGTTGTGCAGTGCCCAACAGGTACACACATCCAATTAGTAAGTAACTGCATGACTATTTAAGATAGAAATATTGAAACAAAGCGAGTCACATGAGTTTTTTGGTTTCCTAGTGCATTTATAAAAGTTATGTTTACACTATACTATAGACTATTAAGTATGCAATAGCATTATGTCTTTAAAAAGCAATGTACATACCTTAATTAGAAAATACTTTATTGCTAAAAATGCTATTACCTGACAACACAGGGTTGCCACAAACCTTCAATTTGTAAAAAACCACAATATTTGCAAAGTGCAATAAAAGGAGGTATGCCTGTATTATTTTTTCAAATGGCTACCAAGCTGTCAGGATATAAATACCTATTAAGTTGTTTGGACCTAATTACTTAATAAATGGAACTATTAGGCATTTCTTTTGGCCTATGGCTGCTGTGAAAAAGTCACTGCAATAACTAAGGGCGCCTTAAACTCAGAAAGTTTGGGAACCTCTGACCTAGGGGTTCTAGAGGCTGATGGAGTCCTGCCACTGCTCTCCCAAATACATCTGGCACACCATGCTTGAATGGGCTGGGAAGTTCCTTCTCTGAGGAAGGAAACTGAGATCCCTTCTGAAAGTTTACAGTTACTGAAACCTGTCACATGGGTTACTGTGGCCCTGATAAGAGCCAGCAGGAAAAGAATATAGTATAGTACCCCCCCCATCCAGTCACACCCCTCAATTGTAGGTTATCCTAAGGTCTCCCTCAATTAGCCACTCTGGTTCTGTGAGCTTGCCTGGGAAAGAGGCCAGGGAGATGAAAATGAAACAACAGGGTCACTAGGTAGCCGGAACACTGGGCAATCGGGCCTCCTGTGTTATGGAGCGAGCACAGGTGAGTGAAATGCTGGGTAGAAAGGTGCCCTCCTCTTTTCCCAGCGCTGCTGGTAATTACTACCAGCCCAGCAAAGGCAACCTGTGCCACAGTTCACAAAGTGACTCCTCTATTGTCCTTGGAATTGTCCTGGGTACCAGAAAGCCTGGTTTTTCGTTTTTTTTAAAAAATAAAGCCATTTCTTTAGTTTTAATTTATTCATTTATGGCTGTGTTGGGTCTTCGTTTCTGTGCGAGGGCTTTCTCCAGTTGTGGCAAGCGGGGGCCACTCTTCATCGCGGTGCGCGGGCCTCTCACCATCGCGGCCTCTCTTGTTGCGGAGCACAGGCTCCAGACGCGCAGGCTCAGTAGTTGTGGCTCACTGGCCCTGTTGCTCCGCGGCATGTGGGATCCTCCCAGACCAGGGCTCGAACCCATGTCCCCTGCATCGGCAGGCAGATTCCCAACCACTGCGCCACCAGGGAAGCCCCAGAAAGCCTGGTTTGAGTGCCCTGGTTTTAATGTAAGACTATACGCCGGCAACAACAGCAAGAACATGAAGAGCAAGAGAGAATGGGGACCTCCTACAAATGCACCTAGCATTCCATTATCTTTCTTCAGTGCAGAAGGCGGGGCATACTCCTCTATCTGTGGGAGAAGGCGAGCTTCATGTCCTACTACTCCGCCATCTTGATTGCTCCTCCCAGGGCGTACTCCTCTAGACCTAAGGTGCAACCCTAGAGTTCTTCAATTTCCCATGGGACTAGGGTTGGTCAGGGAAGGAAGACAGACATTCTCATATTTCCAGGGGCTGTGGCTGTTTAATCTGAGTAACGAATGTGATCTCATTGGTATTCCAAGCTTGTTAAATGGTACACATCAGTTACGCATTTAGAAAGTAAGAAAAAGTTGTTAAAGCAAACAGCTATGAGAGGAAAGCAAAAACCCTACGCTTCCCTTCCTCATCCGTAAAATTGGAATAACAGCACCGACGTCATAGTTATAAATGAGGTAATGGACATAAAGTGCTTTGCTCAGAGCTTGGCAAAAAATGGAGCTCAATAAACAAGAGTGTGATTTGTTGTCACCATGACAGCTGTCATCGTGGCAGTTATTCCATTAAAGGAAGAACAAGAGATTTACCAAGATGATAAAAAAAAATACACTTAGAAAATAAAAGAATAGATGATCAAGGATAGGGTTAACTTTCAGTGAGTCTGTATGTTTAACTCCAGGGATGCCTAGAAGTTTGGTCCCCTTGGTCAAGATTGGGATGAAATGTACTAGCTTTATAAAGTGCTGTTTAAAGCCCTTGGAGGCACTCTGTACTAGCTTGTCTACACTGTTTATTGAAAAGGTATAGATTGATGGTTTGCACTGATGGTATGCAGCCTAATTTCATCTGTATGACCATTGGGTATCAAAGATTCTCAGTAAACATGTGCCTTGGCTCCCCTGAGACCAAGGTTATCTTGCATGTATCTCGACTGTTCACAATTAGAAGAAAAAGCATGCCCTGTGTGACTAAAAATGGCCTTAGGAGCCATCTTTCTCCGGCTGCACCATACCTTTAGCCATTATTAAAGCCTTATGAGAGTCTCATAGGTCCTTTCAATTAGCTAATGTTGAGTAGTGCCTACTTTGATGATTCATAACTAGTTTGAGGATATCATGAGATTTAAAAATTTCAGAAATTCTTCAGAATGTAAATTAAGGACTATTTCTGGTCCTTATTTAGAAGGACTTGATTCTGTAAGAAACTCATAAGCAAGTATCCTTTACCATACCTTATATGTTTACTTTTATTAACTTCAATTTTGATCAAATGTATGCTGATAGTCTATCATCAGCATTTTAATAATAGATCACAAAGAAGCTCTTAAGAAGGACAGATTAAGAAATGAAAATCATACACATGACAGATATATATGTTCAGCAAATCATGAATGAGTAGCTACAACAAAATATACTAAATAAATTATTTTCCATTGATACTTGGGTTATTTGATAGTTCAGGTAGCTATTCAATATTTGACATAATCACTGTGGATATTAAGGACAGTAAGACATTATTTATGCAGAAGTCACTCAAATAAATCCAGTCTCATAAACTTAGAAACAAAAGATGACCAAGGTCATGCATTATAACTTATCTTATGTTTTACCTACAGGGGAGCCTCAGCTCCCTTAGATTAATCAAGGATCAATTTACTCAACCCTCATCCACGAGCCTGGCTATAAGACTTGAAAGCCTCATTGCACATTAAAGCTGAGAAGCAGAAGGGACTAGGGGTGGGCTGAACTGGATCAACACACTGACAGCAACAAGAAGTGAAAGCTGATGAATCTGAAGACAAGAGGACAGACAGACAGAAGGCTCTTTGAGGGTTATTTAGAGTAGGTCCTAACCCTGCTCACACTAACAGCTCCCAAAGCTGGGATTATGTTTATGATGGTGAACCTGAGTCACCAAGAAAGGACCACATGATGTTCACGATATTGTTTAAGAAGGCAGTAAGGTATATGATCTATTTTAGAACTATTTCCATAAAAATAGTTTTTAAAAAGTTTTTTTAACAATTTAAAAAGGTGAGCATGAGCAATCTGCAAAATGTATTTATTCAAATGGAAAGTTCATTCCTAGACAGTGTTGTGTAAATGTTGGTGTGCCACAGACTGAAACTATAATGAGTCCACATGCTAACCAGGAAGCTATGTTTCTTTTCTGAATAAATCTCTAATATCTTGTTTAGTTGTGAATTTCTCATAAAAGACTGCATAAGATGCTAAGCTATCCACTTATTTGAGCCTTCTGTTAGTCATATGAAAACTGCCTTTTGAGGCTATCTTGTTGAAGTCTGAGAAAGCCAATATCCGTTCACCACTTTCACTAACCCTTTATTGAAACAAATGAAACTGCAGGCAAAGAGAAGAGTATGGTAGGGTGAAAAGGTCCCGAATTTGTAGTCAGGTATGCGGATTCCTGTCCAGCTCTGGCACTAACCTGGCTGCATGATTCTGCATTTGTTGCTTAATTTATCTGGGCCTGTCTCCTAATTTGTGAACCTAAGATGTTGTATATATATGATTTCTTAGGTCCTTTGAGTTGTGACTGTGAGGTTTTATACTTGGAAAGATTTTTGTTACGTGGGAGTAGTGTATCACATCCAAATTCTTTGGGGATATGAATACACTATTTTTCAGCCAAGCAACCACCATCCCCCAAACCAACAACAACAACAAAAAACAAACAAGAAGCAAAAATCAACAAGGAGCACACCAAATCCTGCACTCAGATTTATATACTATAAAAGAAAATCTTATGAAGTGTCATACTCATAATTCTTTGTTTTCTTGCTTCTAAGCCATTTTGATACCATCATTTACTCAGTTGTGCGTGCATACGATGCCTTCAAGGTTTTTTTCTGCTGAAATGGGTATTAAATAGGCATTTCTTATCACAGACTGATGGATATAACTTTCCCTAGAAAAACAAAGTCTCACTAGAATTCTAAAGTGACATTTCACCTCCTAAAAACCAATATTATGCAAAATAAAAAGATCCTATTTGGATTATCTTCCTATTAGTTAGGGAGGTGGAAAAACCAGATTATTTCCCAATTGTATTTCACCACTGTAACCTATTTGTGGAAATTAAAGGTTAATTTTTTCATAGCAGGTAGGTTTATAATTCAGAATTTGTTGTACAGTGGTGCTCATGTGCCCAAACAGGTTGTCACAAACTTATAGCTTAGTTAGAATGGCATGTAGTATATGTATTCACAGGAACTAGGAAGCTGAAACCCACTCAAGGACTGAGATATTTGAAAAATAATGTGAAGTTACAGGACTGAGCTAGTGAGAGTGGGGGGTCTCAGGGTTTGAGAGAAGAAGTAATTAATATCTTTAATATCCTGAACCTGCTTCTTAAGGACAATGTAGTGGTTATGATCACTACCTAAGACTTTAAAAAAAGATATCTTTGTGCTACCGGAGGTATGTAATGAAACGCCAGATGATAACAGGCAGGTTTCCTGGAATAAGTGGAGAAAGTGGAGAAAATGACAGAAATGGATTTCTGTAAGAGAGAAGACAAAACCGGTAACGTACGTCTATAAAGTCAATATTTTTTAAAAACAAAACAAATATGGTTCCCCCCTGCCGAGTGAGTCTTGCTAACTCAATATGGTTTTCTTAAAAGCCAAATTTTACATCAAATATTCAGATGTCTCTTGTCTAACGATTTTACGCTTTGTAAAGAATAACGAGATACAGAGAAAAGATCTAATAGATTCTCCCACAAAGGAAGGTAAAAGGCCAAATTTTCTTTGAAGGAGTTTTACAATTCATAATGCCTTATCAAAAAGAATGCTTCATGAAATAAGGATGACAGCAATCAAGTTACTAGCAATTGCAATAATTGGTTTAAACGTATGGTATGTGGTACTCTAACACATGATATTTATAGACTAGGGGCTGTGCCTTACCCACAGGAAACAAACAAATATGGAATTAGAAAATGGTCTAATTTGCACAAAATTAAGCACACAATCAGGTGGAATCATGAAAACACGGGAATTCCAAAGATAGGTATTTCTCCTATCACTAGGGCCTCAACTATTATTAACAAGAATATCATTAGTCTTAGAGTTTATAGTTGTCACGGCCATAAAACTTTGTTTTTAGCTTATGGATCTGATTTACACTGATTACAGTTCTGTCCCATATGGAAGGAAATGGAAACAACTATAACAATCACCATTTAATGGGGGGAAAGGCATGTAGAGAGACTCAGCAAATATGAAATATAGTTTTAAATACATAACTCTATGTTATAATGAATGCTTCACAATCTGTCAACATAGACAGTATGGTATTATCTATGTGACAGTTAGCTGTAATCTAGATGTTAGGAGTGAACAATTGTCCTAATAGAACACATACTACATTTAATCAAAAAGCCACATTTCAGAGGTGGTTGTTTAGACAGCACTCAAAGATAGTATTCAGCTAGCTTTCTCTTCTGTGCACAAACAGCAGAGCATGATGGATTTCAGAAATGGAGTCTCATTGACAAATTAGTGCCTTTGTTAATTAGCACATGCATTTCAGAAATGACTTTTCGCTGGTGAAATCAATGTTATTTACATGTGAATTTGCTCTAGAAATGATAGAATTCAAACTTTCGCTTGCTCTGTCTGAAGGGGAGGTACTACATACCAGGAGTGCTCTCTTTTCCTCCCCTTCTCTCATAGTGGCTCCTCAGGGACCCCTTTAGAAAACCTGGAGCTTCACTGAGCAACACTGGAAACCACTGATCCATCTCAATCCCTTCATTTTACTGACAAGAAAACTGAAATCCAGAGGTTAAGTGACTTATCCAAGGACACAGCTGCTTGATTATAGGACCAGGACTACACCTTGGTTTCTAGAACCATAATGGAAGAAAATTTCACATACTGCGGTATGGGAAAGTCATTCTGGCTTATATATGATTTAACTCGAACTTTATGCTAACTAAAACAGCCTGTTTGTGGCCTATCAAACATGCATCGTACATCTGCCTTAATCCTTAAAGAAAAGGGTGCATTGGCCAGAAGTAAAAAATGTCCATGTTAAAAATAAAGATGAAATGCCTCCCTTCCTGGGTCACCAATGCTGGTATGCCTTCAATGATAAGACTCCCTTCCCAGGTGCGAAGGCCATACTGAGTCCCTGTGTGTATGCTGATTTGTTGTGGCTGTTGTTTTGAAATCTTGAAGGAATGGATCCCTGACTTCTTTGATGTTCTTTGTTCTGACAAGATATAAAACTGTGCTGAAAACCATGCTTCTCCAGACTAGTTCCTCAGAGTTATCTGAGCTGCTGTCTACTGGGCTACAGTTCTTAGTTTGGCTCAAATAAAACTTCTTTCTATTCCTATCATAGATCAGTTTATTGATTATTTCTGTTGACAACCATATACATTTGTCCCTCGGTAGCCATGGGGGATTCATTCCAGGACCCCCTATGGATACCAAGTTCTGCAGATGCTCAAGTCCCTTATGTGAAACGGCATAGTATTTGCATATAACCTATGCACATCCTCTCATATACTATAAATCATCTCTACATTACTTATAATAACTAATACAATGTAAGTGATACATAAATAGTTGGAAACACAATGTAAAGTCTATGTAAATAGTTGCTGGCATGCAGCAAATTCAAGTTTCACTTTTTTGAACTTTCTGGAATTTTTACTTTTTTCCAATATTTTTGATCCATGGTTGGTTGAATCCATGGATGTGGAACCCGTGGATACCTGCAGACACAGAGGGCCAACTCTAGTGCTCTCCTTTAGACTTGAATTACTTCTATGAAAATCATAATATGTTAATTATGGCTTATCTCTAAAGATTTCCTTCCCTTTATTCTAAATCAGTGGTTTTCAATCTTGGGAGACATTGCACCCCAGGGAACATTGGCAGTGTCTGGATACATTTTTGATTCTCACAACTTGGGGGGGTAGGTGCCACTGGCATGTAGTGGGGAGAGGCCCCACGACAAAGACTTACCTGGCCCCAAATGTCAATAGTCACTCCTACATGTATGCCCCAAAGAACTGAGAACAGATACTCAAAAACTTGTACATCGAGGTTCACAGTAGCACTATTTAGAATAGCCAAAGGGTGGAAACAACACAAATGTCCACCAACTGATGAATGACTAATCACATTGTAGTATATTCATACAATGGGATATTATTCAGCCATAAAAAGGAATAAGGTACTTATACAACATGGATAAACCTAAAAACCATTATGCTAAGTGAAAAAAGCCAGACACAACAAAAGGGCACATACTGTATTATTCCATTTAAATGAAATATCTAGGATAGGTAAATCCATAGAGCTAGAAATCAGATCACAGGTTGCCAGGGCCTGGGAAGGGAGAAATAGAGACTGACTGTTTAATGGGTAGAGGGTCTCCCTTGGAGGTGATGGAAATGTTTTGGTACAAGATAGTTGTACAACATTGTGACTGTACAAATGCCACTAAACTGTACACTTTAAAATGGTCAATTCTATGTTATGTGAATTGTTTTGCCTACATTATGTGTTTTGCCTCAATTTTTTAAAAAAATGTCAGTAGTGCTAAGGTTGAGAAACCATTCTAAACTTACGTACCAAAGTTATTTTCTTCTTGAATAGGTAAAAGGCAGAGAGGATTGCATCAAAGACAAAAAGCATCAAGCACTATAATGTTTAAAAAAAAAAAAAAAAAAGCAGCCTGACCCTTAAATAGTAAGCTCATTTTTTTTCTGATGGGAAAACTTGCCAGGAAAAAATAATGGCTGTTGTCAGCCCCAAGCAGATTTGTTTTACTGTTATAAAATTATGAAGCTAGACAAGGGTTTACGATAAATTGGTGACATCATCTGAACTGCAGAGGCATGAATATGCTACCATAATAGAGAGACTCTCAGATTTAATATAGGCCAGAAAATGAAATAATTGTCTTTAAATGTGTGCCTTCACTTGAACTGTAAACCTGGGAGCTGTCAAATAAAATTAGGCACTACATTACGAGACAGTCACTTTACAAGGCTTGTCAGTTTGAACACTCATTCCCTGTTTGAAAACATGGAGCTGTATGCTCAGAATGAAAGTTTAGGATTGGCCTCAACTGAACAGTAGTTTAGCAGTGACTCAAAGAGCTTAGAAATTTACTGTGGTAGCTATAAACCATCTTCCTTCCGTTAAGTCTTAGTAAGTGGAGGGGACATGTTTGGGTTCTTTGAACTAAAGGAGCCAAGTACATCCAGTGACCCAAAGGAATGATGCTGCTATGTTTTAATAATAATAAAAAAAGAGTGTAACTGGTAGCACTGTCTCTGTTTCTCTACAGCACAACAATATGTTCATGTATACTAGGACATCAAGGGCATGTTACCATTAAGCATGGAAAATGAAGATGGAAACTGACTTTGCAGATTAAGAATTTATAGACCTAGGGTTACCTCCTAGGCTAGGTAAAAGCTATCTCCAAAGATTAAATACTGAAAGAGGAGAAACAGAAAAAATGCTAAGGTATCTTTATATTTTTATGTTAATTATTCTTCACAAATAAGACCTGTCTGCCTGCTATCATTCAGCTATTCCAGATATTGTTTTCTACACAACAAAGCAAAATTAATCAGTTTGAAGATTCATGGCTAAATATTATTCCTATTTTGTAAAAGACGAGTAGGAACATCTTGTGGTTTGCTATTATTGAGGAAACATGATGAATTTCTTCCAGAAGCTTTGTTATTAAGGTAAAGACAGTGAAATTAGCCATCATAACTGCATATTAGAGTAATAAATACCATAAATTGCTGCTATAGCACTTAAAATATGCAGTAAGAGAAGTGTGTTCTGACAGAAAAAAATCAGATGGAAAATAGGTGTGATTCAAAGTCAAATTCTACTCAAACATTGTAACAAAAACAACCCCCAAATTTTTTAGCAAGACAACTCCCAAGAAATTGCTTTGTGGAATACTGAGACTTTTGTCATTTTATCGTGAATGTACCAGTTATTCAGGGGGGTAGGGGGAGGGGCGGGGATGAAAAGGTAGGATAAAGTTTTACTTTCCATCTGAAGATGATTACTGATAAATACTCTCTAGTATTATGTACATAATATTTGGTAAGCCTATATATACATATTTGCAAAATCCTTACATTCTCTTCTTTGTGAAAATGTTAATTCTCTACTAAAATCTTACACATAATTTTATCTATACATGCTGTTGTTTTTTTGTAACAGCATCTCCCCTTGTTATCTACATGCTGTTCTGGTATTCCATGCTGTATTTTATTCTTTGTGTTATGAAGAACCACAAATATAAAAACCTATCAATCAAGAAGGGTGACTTTCACCACAGAAGTGGTGTCTTAGGCCCCTTACTTTGGGCACCTCCCACTGTGGGCTGTGTACAGCAAGCTTCTGAGTTGAATTATCTTGTTATCTAGCTTGGTGACTGCCAATCACTGCTGCTGCCTCTGAATTACTGCAGCCATGGACCACCACTGCTCAGAGGATTTTGATATTTGAGGCACCCCACTATCTGACACAAGTGTTTTAGCTGTTACCATAAATGTTGATGAACACTGAGCCACTTCTCTTTTCCTATCTGCTCACTCCCCCATGCTGTGAGAAACATGAATATCATCGTAGTTCTAAGAAAATATTTTCTTCCATACCTTTCACAGCATCAGATAGCTCCTAAGTTTTTAATCAACTTCATACACTGCTGATGACTAGGGTGTTCAGAATACAATTTGTTGGAAGAAAATAAAAACTGGATATGACATAGGGAGACCTAGGTTTGTCTTCTGACTCTTCATTTATAAACTGTGGACTTTAGATAAGACTCTCTCATGACCCTCAGTTTTATAATAAATAAAATGAAGATAATAATCCCTATTTACATTATAGGGTTCTCTTACAACTCAAATAAGATAATGAAGGAGAAATATGTACGAGTTATGAAATGCTCTACAGATACTTGTTAATATCAAAATAATTATATATTCATAAAAGTCCTAAATACTAAATTCTAGCTAAATACTAAATCCCTATATAGTAAATGGGATTTCAATGCCACATACAATGGACACAATTTGTAAGAATTTGTTTATGAATTTTTTCATATCACATAAATAAAAGAATGATTCCTCTAACACATATTTATAAATAATTTCTTCATCCAGTATCAAAGAATACTAAAAGAAATTCACCTCAATTTCATTTTAATTTTTCATCTATACTGTATGGTTTCCCAGCTGTGTTCTTTGTTTTCATGGCTCCTTAATTAATGAGGCTAGTGCCATGTCTTTGTGATATTTTCCTCTGCTGTCCCTTTGTATGACACATTGAGCTATGTTTGTGAGAATCTTTGCCAAATCCACTAAAAACTCCATTGTACACTGCCAGAAAAGGAAAAAAAGAGCCCACAGAAGCACCTTTTTTTTCACTAAGCATCCTTTTTTTCAGCAATTAACAAGTATAATCAGACAAACTAAGTAAAGCTTAGAGTGTAAAGGATAGATTCTTTGAGATTCAGGATTTTAAGGATGTTTTTAAAGTGCTTAACACAGTCAACATGCTGCTATTACAGGCTTCCATGTGTTTGTAAAAGTAGTATTTCTTTTGAAGCACTTCCCTTATCTCATCTCCAGGTTGGAAACATGCCCATCTTTGCAGATTACAGTACCATGCCCTGTCCTTTAGCAAGAACTCTATTAATTACCTGACCATTTAAACAAATACTGGGTGGGGCGCCTTTTAAAGCAAGCACCGAATGATCTCCCTGCTAATAACCTGATGACCATTCTGAAAAGGAAGAATGAAAACAAGAAGGAATGTGTTGCCCTGTCTCAGCGCAGCTTTCTTCGCCATATGGCCATGATGAAATCCAATCATCACAACATTCTCCAAATTCACTTGAAGCTTGGAGAAAGTGAGGATCAAACCATGATGAGTCACTCTGGAAGGTTCTGTTGACAGCTGACTTGGAGTTAGGATGTGGTATGGATTAGTCCCAGAACTTTGACCAGTTTTTTTTACTTAGTCATTTTTTAAAAATTTCTAAACTATCAGAGATTGGTATCTTTTGTGAAGGTTGGGAAAGAACCAGAATACCCAGGGAAGCACTGGAGAAAACACACAAAAGCTGGCTCATCAAGGTTCAGGAAGATATTTTCTATCTATAATCCTTGGGGCTGCCTACCAGGGCCCATACTGACATGGGGCGAGAAAGATGCCTAGAGCATAAACATAAGGAAGCACTCTCTGTCACTTGCACAACCCTAGTCCCAGCCCTGCTGCCTACAGAGGCATCTGATCAAATAACTTCATTTTAACTACTGAAAGACATAACCAATGAAGATATACTTATTCAGTAAGGACAGCAATGAGCATATCACTGCACTCTTCCATTGTACTTCAGAGTTCTCAACATGCTTTCATATATATTATCACATTATGACAACCACAGTCTCCTGAGGCTAATAGTGCAGAATGTTATTAATCCCACCTCAGAGATGAACAAACAAGTTTAGGGGAACGGTAGGATTTGATCAAGATAGTAGAGGTAGAACTTGAATTCAGGTCTTTGACCTATGTCCAGTACTCTTCTCATTATACTTACCCAACACCAAGTCTTCCTCTGAGGTCCTTTATAGCATCAGATTTTTATGGTCTACATTGATTAGAATTATTTATGAAGTCACTGCAGTGGCTGGTTATTAACAACTTAACAAAGAAATGACCTTAAATTTGTCTATTGTTCACTGCCCATATAATAGCCTTATGACAAAGGAAAAATAAAAAGAATTCATCTAATGCTTCTTAATGCCAGGCTTAAACATTTTAGGGGCAACCAAAGCCATTTATAAGTCAAGCTCACAGATGAATTTTTTACTACTATCATTTGGTTGCATACTACCATCATATTTTTGTTTATGTTATTATCAGCAAGGCTCAGAAACCATTAGCAGCATATGGGTTACTTTGCTAAGAGTTGTAAAGAAGCTGGGATTAGGGCAGGTTTATATAATATCATGTTTGAGCCTTCTCTCCCTGTACTGGAAGATGTCCAGAAAAGAGCAGGGGAAAAAAAAGACCCTTTCCAGTGAGCAACATGTGATCTGTTGTCTTTTTCTGCACAGCCCTGCTTCAAACGAAACCTTTCTAACACTAACCAGAAATACGATTTAGGTGCCCACAAAAAACAAACAAACAAAAAAAAAACCCAAATACAAGCTTTGAGTTGCAAATCTAATTTCCTGGATAGTGGATTAATGTGGAGAGAATCTAAGTTATTTAAAAGTAAAGAGAAACTTACTTCTCCCCATGTTTTCTTGTGGTCTCTGGTAGGTCCTTGGATGATGATTCACTGTAAAAAACACAGCACACACACAGTCAGATTCAAGTTCCATTAAAACTTATGTTGTCAACATGAGCATTTCATTTCAGTGCATTCCAATCTTGCCCCCTTACCTAAATAAAACAGATATCTAACCTCAGAGGACAGAAACAAAGTATTCTGGAAGCATGGGCTCTACATCAGCTTACTATGAACTTGTTTATCTGGCATTAGTTTCTGCCCTTGCCAAATAGAAGTCATCAAATTGGTCACATAGCTTATCTCTTAGGAAGGCACTGATACCAACAAAAAATGGTGGACAAAAATGCCAAAAGGCCCAATTTTAATAACAAGGCTAGCATGTTATTAGTTTGCCTATCCCTGGTTTCTCTTCAATGTCACTCTGTGACAAATCCAATACCATTTATAGTGTAACATTTTCCTGAATGGTGTCAAACAGCAGTACCTCTAATCAAATTATCCCTGCAGCAAAGCAGCCCACAGAGTTACTACCAATAAACAGTATGAATCAATAACTATGAGCTACTGACAACAGAAACTCTGGAGGAAAAAAATACATATTGCAAATGCAGGTGTGCATGGAGGAGCAGCAATTCTGTTTCTTTATGAAAATACATACACCGAAGCTAATTTATACTATAATGCTTTATTTTCTCACAGGCTTTAATCACAGAACTACCACACATCTGTTGTTCACCTGCCACATTCCCAGTATGGAGCTAAGCACCAGAGAGGCAAAATTATAAGACATAATTTATCGCTACATTAAGGAATATATAATCTACTTGAAGTCAAGCATATAGAGGAGAGTGATGTCGTCAAGATGGTCACACAGATCATTCCCAACTTCAGTCCCCCTCACAAGAAGACCACCTAACAACTATGCATAGAGAAGACTCCATTGTGAAGATGTTAGAACCTGAGGGTAAGGCTGAAGCACCCTGCTGGACAACAGAGACTGAGAAGGAGCACATTAGAAGGGTGAGAGGACTGGATATACCCTGACCACATCACCCTCCTCCCTGTGGGGAGAAGTGGGAATATGGATTCCATAATGGGAAAAGAGAGCCCGAGGTGGACATCCAGCTCCCCCAGCATATGGGACACTTCCCAGGAGGCCCACTCAGGTCTTGCCTCATGGAGATCACCAGAGGAATCTGCTGGGCTTGACTACTGGGGATCAGAGAGAGGTGGAGAAGGGGGGCGGGGCTTATAGCAAACAGTGCTCAGGCCCTGGCAAACGGCATTCCTGCTCATATCAGTGTCTGAGCAAAGATCCCAGCCAGCAACTCTGGCCATCGGCAGAGCTGAGCCAGTGGCCCCTTCTGGCTAGGGAGCTCAGTTGGTAGTTCTACCTGATTTGGACCCACAATCAATGGGCCAGACTGGAAATGAAGCCTGTTCTACCATCCAGCCCATGAAGGCAAGCAAATACTCAGCCTCGCCCAAGTGCTGAGCATAGCCTCCATTCTCTCCTTCCAGGAAGCCTGGCCAGGGAACTAGAGCAGCCACAAGCCCATCGTATAGCCCCACTTGGTCAGGCAGCCAAGCCAGCAGCCCTGACCAACTGCTGAGCATAGCCACTGGCCCTGCAAAACCAGAGAGCTGGAACAGTGACCCTGGGCGACAAGGGAACCCAGCCTATGGGACTGCTCGAGAGGGAGAGCCCAGCCTACAATCCCACTCAGCCATGGATCCCAGCCTTACAACCCTGATAAGCAGAGGAGCCCAGTCTACGGCCCTGCCCAATTGCTGAACACAGTCTGCGGCCTTGCCCAGGCAGGAAGCCCAGCCAGTAATCCTGTCCAACCAAGAAGCACAGCCTGTGATCCCACCCAACAAGGAAGCTCAGCCTAGCAGCAGAGCACAGTCTACTGATCAGGAACACCAGAATGCAGCCCTGCTCAACTTCAGGGCACAGTCTGCGGCCCCACCTAATCGCAGAGCACAGCCTGAGGCCACGTTGAACCAATACGTCCTGCCTGGGGCCCTACTTAAACATAAAATCCAGCCAGCGGTACCACTTGGTGGTGGAGCACAGTCTGAGACTCCACACAACCAGGGGTGATTGCTAAACCCAACCCACAGCCCTGCTCAATCATGGAATCCAACCAGTGGCACCACCCTACCAGTGAACACAGCCTGGGACTTTACCCAACTGGAGGTGACTGCAGAAGCCAGCTAGTGGCCCCATCTGACTGCTGAGCAAAACCAGTAGCCCCACCCAAACAAGGAGATGGTCACCCAGTGGTCCTGCTTGAACATGGAGCCCAGCCAATAGGCCTACCCAACTGTGGAGCCCAGCCAGTGGCATCCCCCCAACCTCAGAGCACAAGCAATGGCCTCATCCAACTAGAGACCCCAACAGCAAGCCCTGCTGACTGTGAAGGCTACCAGCTGACCTGTCCAGTAGCCTCAAGCTATCATGACTGGTGAAGGTCTTTCCCTACAGAAGTGAACCTGTAAAGTCTGGAGAAGGAGACTGTTTAAACAACACAAGGAATCAAGGATCATGAAGAAAAGAGGTAAACATAACATAACACCACCAAAAGAAACTAATAAATCTCCAATAACTGACCCTAAAGTAACAGAGGTCTATAAGCTGTCTGAGAAAGAATTCAGAATAATCCTCTTAAAGAACTTCAGTGAACTACAAGAACACATAGACATCTAAAGAAAATTAGGAAAACAGTACACAAACAAAACAAAAAGTTCAAGAAAGAAATGGAAACTATCAAAAAAAAAAAAAACAAACAAACCAGAAATCGTAGAGCTGAAGAATACAATGGCTGAAGAATTCAATAGAACAAAATGGCAATATCTATCAAAAATTACTTTAAACATAAATGGATTAAATTCTCCAGTCAAAAAACAGAATGGCTGAATGGATAAAAAACAAGATCCCAATGATATGCTGTCTACAAGAGACTCAACTTTAGTTTAAAGGACACATATAGGATGAAGTGATAGATATTCCAAGCAAGTGGTAACCGAAAGAAAGCAGGGATAGCTATACTAATATCAGACAAGGTAGACTTTAAGCTAAATATAGTCATGAGAGACAAAGAAGATCATTATATAATGAAAATGGGGTCAATTCATCAAGAAGATATAACAATTGTAAATGTTTTTGCACCCAACACTGGAGCACCTAAATATATAAAGCAAATACTAATACAAATAAAACGGGAAACAGCAATACAATAACACCTGTTGACTTTAATATCCCACTCTCAGCAATGGATAGATCATCCAGACAGAGAATCAATCAGGAAACAGTGGATTTCAATAACACTATAGACTAAATGGATCAAACAGACATATATAGAACATTCCATCCAACAGCAACAGAATACACATTCTTCTCAAGCACAGAGAAAATTTTTCTAGGATTGATCATATGGTAGGCCACAAAATAAGTCTCAACAAATTCAAGAAGACAGAAATTTTATCAAGCATCTTTTACAAACACTATGTTATGAAGGCAGAAATCAATAACTGGAGGAAAGCCAGAAAAATTTCAAATACATGGAAATTAAACAACACACTCCTGACCAAACAATGGACCAAAGAAGAAATCAAAAGGTAAATAAAACAAATTTTGAGACATACAAAAATAGAGAAGACCTTCAAGATGGCAGAAGAGTAAGACGTGGAGATCACCTTCCTCCCCACAAATACATCAGAAATACATCTACACGTGGAACAACTCCTACAGAACACCTACTGAACGCTGGCAGAAGACCTCAGACCTCCCAAAAGGCAAGAAACTCCCCACATACCCAGGTAGGGCAAAAGAATAAAGAAAAAACAGAGACAAAACAATAGGGACAGGACCTGCACCAGTGGGAGGGAGCTGTGAAGGAGGAAGGGTTTCCACACACTAGGAAGCCCCTTCACTGGCGGAGACGGGGGATGGTGGGAAGGGGGGGGAGGAGGTTCAGAGCCACGGAGAAGAGCGCAGCCACAGGGGTGCGGAGGGCAAAGCAGAGAAGTTCCCGCACAGAGGAGCGGTGCCGACCAGCACTCACCAGCCTGAGAGGGCTGTCTGCTCACCCGCCGGGGCGGGCGGGGGCTGGGAACTGAGGCTCCGGCTTCAGAGGTCGGATCCCAGGGAGAGGACTGGGGTTGGCTGCGTGAACACAGCCTGAAGGGGGCTAGAGCGCCACGGCTAGCTGGGAGGGAGTCCGGGAAAAGGTCTGGAGCTGCCGAACAGGCAAGAGACTTTTTCTTGCCTCTTTGTTTCCTGGTGCGCGAGGAAAGGGGATTCAGAGCGCCGCCTAAACGAGCTGCAGAGACGGGCGCGAGCCGCGGCTATCAGTGCGGACCCCAGAAACGGGCATGAGACGCTAAGGCTGCTGCTGCCGCCACCAAGAAGCCTGTGTGCAAACACAGCTCACTCTCCACACCGCCCCTCCTGGGAGCCTGTGCAGCCCGCCACTGCCAGGCTCCAGTGATCCAGGGACAACTTCCCCGGGAGAACGCACAGCGCGCCTCAGGCTGGTGCAACGTCTTGCCGGCCTCTGCCGCCGCCGGCTCAACCCGCACTCCGTACCGCTCCCTGCCCCCGGCCTGAGTGAGGCAGAGCCCCCGAAGAAGCTGCTCCTTTAACCCCGTCCTGTCTGAGCGAAGAACAGACGCCCTCAGGCGACCTACCTGCAGAGGCGGGGCCAAATCCAAAGAAGACCCCCAGGAGCTGTGCAAACAAAGAAGAGAAAGGGAAATCTCTCTCAGCAGCCTCAGAAGCAGCGGATTAAAACTCCACAATCAACTTGATGTACCCTGCAGCTGTGGAATACCTGAATAGACAACGAATCATCCCAAATTGAGACGGTGGACTTTGGGAGCAACGATATATATATATTTTTTCCTTTTTCTCTTTCTGTGAGTGTGTATGTATATGCTTCTGTGTGTGACTTTGTCTGTATTGCTGTGCTCTTACCATCTGTCCTAGGGTTCTTTCTGTCCGTTTTTTTTTTTTTTTTTTTTTTTAGTATAGTTTCTAGCACTTGTTATCATTGGTGGATTTGTTTTTTGGTTTGGTTGCTCTCTTTCTTTCTTTCTTTTTTTCTCCCTTTTATTCTGAGCCTTGTGGATGACAGGGTCTTGGTGCTCCGGCTGGGCGTCAGGCCTGTGCCTCTGAGGTGAGAGAGCCAAGTTCAGGACATTGGTCCACCAGAGACCTCCCAGGTGCACGTAATATCAGACAGCAAAAATCTCCCAGAGATGTCCATTTCAACGCCAAGACCCAGCTCCATTCAACGACCAGCAAGCTACAGTGCTGGACACGCTATGCCAAACAACTGTCAAGACAGGAACACAACCCCACCGATTAGCAGAGAGGCTACCTAAAATCATAATAAGGTCACAGACACCCCAAACCACACCACCAGACGTGGACCTGCCCACCAGAAAGACAAGATCCAGCCTCATCCACCAGAACACAGGCACCAGTCCCCTCCACCAGGAAGCCTACACAACCCACTGAACCAACCTTACCCACTGGGGGCAGACACTAAAAACAATGGGAACTACGAACCTGCAGCCTGCAAAAAGGAGACCGCGAACACAGTAAGTTAAGCAAAATGAGAAGACAGAAAAACACACAGCAGATGAAGGAGCAAGGTAAAAACCCACCAGACCAAACAAATGAAGAGGAAATAGGCAGTCTAGCTGAAAAAGAATTCAGAGTAATGATAGTAAAGATGATCCAAAATCTTGGAAATAGAATGGAGAAAATACAAGAAACGTTTAACAAGGACCTAGAAGAACTAAAGAGCAAACAAACAGTGATGAACGACACAATAAATGAAATTAAAATTTCTCTAGAAGGAATCAATAGCAGGATAACTGAGGCAGAAGAACGGATAAGTGACCTGGAAGATAAAATAGTGGAAATAACTACTGCAGAGCAGAATAAAGAAAACAGAATGAAAAGAATTGAGGACAGTCTCAGAGACCTCTAGAACAACATTAAACGCACCAACATTCGAATTATAGGGGTCCCAGAAGAAGAAGAGAAAAAGAAAGGGACTGAGAAAATATTTGAAGAGATTATAGTTGAAAACTTCCCTAATACTGGAAAGGAAATAGTTAATCAAGTCCAGGAAGCGTGGAGAGTCCCATACAGGATAAACCCAAGGAGAAACATGACAAGACACATACTAATCAAACTATCAAAAATTAAATACAAAGAAAAAATATTAAAAGCAGCAAGGGAAAAACAACAAATGACATACAAGGGAAGCCCCATAAGGTTAAGAGCTGATCTTTCAGCAGAAACTCTGCAAGCCAGAAGGGAGCGGCAGGACATATGTAAAGCGATCAAAGTGAAAAACCTACAACCAAGATTACTCTACCCAGCAAGGATCTCATTCAGATTCAATGGAGACATTAAAACCTTTAGAGACAAGCAAAAGCTAAGAGAATTCAGCACCACCAAACCAGCTTTACAACAAATGCTAAAGGAACTTCTCTAGGCAGGAAACACAAGAGAAGGAAAAGACCTACAATAACAAACCCAAAACAATGAAGAAAATGGTAATAGGAACATACATATCGATAACTACCTTAAATGTAAATGGATTAAATGCTCCCACCAAAAGACACAGACTGGCTGAATGGATACAAAAACAAGACCCGTATGTATGCTGTCTACAACAGACCCACTTCAGACCTAGGGACACATACAGACTGAAAGTGAGGGGATGGAAAAAGATATTCCATGCAAATGGAAATCAAAAGAAAGCTGGAGTAGCAATTCTCATATCAGATAAAATAGACTTTAAAACAAAGACTATAACAAGAGACAAAGAAGGACTTTACATAATGATCAAAGGATCAATCCAAGAAGAAGATGTAAATATTTATGCACCCAACATAGGAGCACCTCAATACATAAGGCAAATGCTAACAGCCATAAAAGGGGAAATGGACAGTAACACAATCATAGTAGGGGACTTTAACACCCCACTTTCACCAATGGACAGATCATCCAAAGGAAAATAAATAAGGAAACACAAGCTTTAAATGATACATTAAAGAAAATGGACTTAATTGCTATTTATAGGACATTCCATCCAAAAACAACAGAATACACTTTCTTCTCAGGTGCTCATGGAACATTCTCCAGGACAGATCATATCTTGGGTCACAAATCAAGCCTTTATAAATTTAAGAAAACTGAAATCGTATCAAGTATCTTTTCCGACCACAGTGCTATGAGACTAAATATCAAGTACAGGAAAAAATCTGTAAAAAATACAAACACATGGAGGCTAAACAATACACTACATAATAACCAAGAGATCACTGAAGAAATCAAAGAGGAAATAAAAAAATACCTAGAAGCAAATGACAATGAAAACACAACGACCCAAAACCTATGGGATGCAGCAAAAGCAGTTCTAAGAGGGAAGTTTATAGCAATACAATCCTACCTCAAGAAACAAGAAACATCTCAAATAAACAGTCTAACCTTACACCTAAAGCAATTAGAGAAAGAAGAACAAAAAAACCCAAAGTTAGCAGAAGAAAAGAAATCATAAAGATCAGATCAGAAATAAATGAAAAAGAAATGAAGGAAACAATAGCAAAGATCAATAAAACTAAAAGCTGGTTCTTTGAGAAGATAAACAAAATTGATAAACTATTAGCCAGACTCATCAAGAAAAAAAGGGAGAAGACTCAAATCAACAGAATTAGAAATGAAAAAGAAGTAACAACTGACATTGCAGAAATACAAAGGATCATGAGAGATTACTACAAGCAACTATATGCCAATAAAATGGACAACCTGGAAGAAACAGACAAATTCTTAGAAAAGGACAACCTTCTGAGACTGAACCAGGAAGAAACAGAAAACATAAACAGACCAATCACAAGCACTGACATTGAAACTGTGATTAAAAACCTTCCAAAAAACAAAAGCCCAGGACCAGATGGCTTCACAGGGGAATTCTATCAAACATTTAGAGAAGAGCTAACACCTATCCTTCTCAAACTCTTCCAAAATATGCAGAGGGAGGAACACGCCCAAACTCATTCTACAAGGCCACCATCACCCTGATACCAAAACCAGACAAAGATGTCACAAAGAAAGAAAACTACAGGCCAATATCACTGATGAACACACATGCAAAGATCCTCAACAAAATACTAGCAAGCAGAATCCAACAGCACATTAAAAGGATCATACACCATGAACAAGTGGGGTTTATCCCAGGAATGCAAGGATTCTTCAATATACGCAAATCAATCAATCTGATACACGACAGTAACAAACTGAAGGACAAAAACCATATGATCATCTCAATAGATGCAGAAAAAGCTTTTGACAAAAATCAACACCCATTTATGATAAAAACTCTCCAGAAAGTAGGCATAGAGGGAACTTACCTCAACATAATAAAGGCCATATATGACAAACCCACAGCCAACACTGTCCTCAACAGTGAAAACCTGAAACCATTTCCACTAAGATCAGGAAAAAGGCAAGGTTGCCCACTCTCACCACTATTGTTCAACATAGTTTTGGAAGTTTTAGCCACAGCAATCAGAGAAGAAGAAGAAATAAAAGGAAACCGAATTGGAAAAGTAGAAGTAAAACTGTAAGTGTTTGCAGATGACATGATACTATACATAAAGAATCCTAAAGATGCTACCAGAAAACTACTAGAGCTAATCAATGAATTTGGTAAAGTAGCAGGATACAAAATTAAGGCACAGAAATCTCTTGCATTCCTATACATTAATGATGAAAATTCTGAAAGTGAAATTAAGGAAACACTCCCATTTACCACTGCAACAAAAAGAATAAAATACCAAGGAATAAACCTACCAAAGGAGACAAAAGACCTGTATGAAAAAAACTATAAGACACTGATGAAAGAAATTAAAGATGATACAAGCAGATGGAGAGATACACCATGTTCTTGGATTAGAAGAATCAACACTGTGAAAATGACTACCGTATGCAAAGCAAACTACAGATTCAGTGCAATCCCTTTCAAACAACCAATGGCATTTTCCACAGAACTAGAACAAAAAATTTCACAATTTGTATGGAAACACAAAAGACCCCGAATAGCCAAAGCAATCTTGAGAAAGAAAAATGGAGCTGGAGGAATCAGGCTCCTGGACCTCCGACTATACTACAAAGCTACAGTAATCAAGACAGTATGGTACTGGCACAAAAACAGAAATATAGATCAATGGAACAGGATAGAAAGCCCAGAGATAAACCCACGCACATATGGTCACCTTATTTTGATAAAGGAGACAAGAATATACAATGGAGAAAAGACAGCCTCTTCAATAAGTGGTGCTGGGAAAATTGGACAGATACATGTAAAAGTATGAAATTAGAACACTCCCTAACACCACATACAAAAATAAACTCAAAATGGATTAAAGACCTAAATGTAAGTCCAGACACTATAACACCCTTAGAGGAAAACATATGCAGAACACTCTATGACATACATCACAGCAAGATCCTTTTTGACCCAGCTCCTACAGAAATGGAAATAAAAACAAAAATAAACAAATGGGACCTAATGAGACTTAAAAGCTTTTGCACAGCAAAGGAAACCATAAACAAGATGAAAAGACAACCCTCAGAATGGGAGAAAATATTTGCAAATGAAGCAACTGACAAAGGATAAATTTCCAAAATTTACAAGCAGCTCATGCAGCTCAGTATCAAAAAAACAAACAACCCAATCCAAAAATGGGCAGAAGACCTAAATAGACATTTCTCCAAAGAAGATATACAGATTGCCAACAGACACATGAAAGGATGCTCAACATCACTAATCATTAGAGAAATGCAAATCAAAACTGCAATGAGGTACCACCTCACACCGGTCAGAATGGCCATCATCAAAAAATCTACAAACAATAAATGCTGGAGAGGGTGTGGAGAAAAGGGAACCCTCTTGCACTGTTGGTGGGAATGCACATTGATACAGCCACTATGGACAACAGTATGGAGGTTCCTTAAAAAACTAAAAATAGAACTACCATATGACCCAGCAATCCCACTACTGGGCATATACCCTGAGAAAACCATAATTCAAAAAGAGTCATGTACCACAATGTTCACTGCAGCTCTATTTACAACAGCCAGGACATGGAAGCAACCTAAGTGTCCATCGACAGATGAATGGATAAAGAAGATGTGGCACAAATATACAATGGAATATTACTCAGCCATAAAAAGAATCAAAATTGAGTCATTTGTAGTGAGGTGGATGGACCTAGAGTCTGTCATACAGAGTGAAGTAAGTCAGAAAGAGAAAAACAAATACTGTATGCTAACATATATATATGGAATCTAAAAAAGAAAAAAAAATGGTCATGAAGAACCTAGGGAGGAAGGGAATAAAGATGCACACCTACTACAGAACGGACTTGAGGACACCGGGAGGGGGAAGGGTAAGCTGGGACAAAGTGAGAGAGTGGCATGGACATATATACACTACCAAATGTAAAACCGATAGCTCGTGGGAAGCAGCCCCATAGCACAGGGAGATCAGCTCGGTGCTTTGTGACCACCTAGAGGGGTGGGATAGGGAGGGTGGGAGGGAGGGAGATGCAAGAGGGAAGAGATATGGGGATATATGTATATGTATAGCTGATTCACTCTGTTATAAAGCAGAAACTAACACACCATTGTAAAGCAATTATACTCCAATAAAGATGTTAAAAAAAAGGTACTAAAAATAAATGAAACAAAAAAAAAAACAAGAAAAAAGAAAACAAAAAGAGCAACACAACACAAGAAAACCAATGTGATGCAACAAAGCATCTCATTGCTTTTGAGAGGAATGAGTTCTAAGAGGAAGTTTATAGCAGTAAACCTTTAAGAGAAAAGAAGGATCTCAAAAGAAAAATGGAACTTTACCTCTCAAGGAATTAGTAAAAGAAGAACAAACTATGCCCAAAGTTCGTAGAGGAAGGAAATACTAAATATCAGAGCAGAAATAAATGAAATAAAGAATAGGAAAACAATAGAAAAGATTAACGAAACTAAAAGTTGGTTCATTGAGAAGATGAACAAAATTTACAAAGTTTTAGCTAGACCAAGAAAAAAAAAGGACCCAAATAAATAAGATCAGAAATGAAAGAGGAGGGATTACAACTAATACCACAAAAATACAAAGGATCATGAGACTACTATGAACAATTATACACCAACAAATTAAACAACCTAGAAGTACTAGCATAGGAAAAAAAACAAAACAAAACAAAACAAAACGGATAGACCAAAAGAACAGAATCCAGAATCCGGAAATAAACCCAAGCATATAAGGTCAACTAATATTTGACAAGGGAGCCAAGAAAACTCAATGGGGAAAAGACAGTCTCTTCAATAAACGATTCTGGGAAAACTAGATATTCACATGCAAAAAAATGAAAGTGGACCACCTACCTTACGCCATCGACAAAAATTAACTTGAAATGAATTAAAGACTTAAATGTAAGATGAACTCATAAAAGTCCTAGAAGAAAACAAAGGGAAACAACACGGGCAAGAGAAAGCACAAATAAATGAGACTACACCAAACTAAAAAGCTTCTGCATAGCAAAAGAAATGATCAACAAAATGAAGAGGTAACCAAAGGAATGGGAGAGTTTATTTGCAAACCACATATCCAATAAAGGGTTAATATCCAAAATATACAATGAACTTACACAACTCAACAGCCAAAAAACAACCAAATTTAAAAATGGGCAATGAATCCAAGTAAACATTTTTCAAAAGAAAACATACAAATGGCCAACAGGTATATGAAAAGGTGCTCAACATCACTAATCATGAGAGAAATGCAAATCAAAACCACAACGATACATCACATCTCACACCTGTTACTATGTCTATTATCAAAGACAAGAGATAATAAATGTTAGTGAGAACATGGAGAAAGGGGAACCCTTGGACACTGTTGGTGGGAATGTAACCCAGTACAGCCACTGTGGAAAGGAGTACGCAAGTTCCTCAAGAAAATAAAAAAACAGAAATACCATGTGATCCAGCAATTCCTCTTTGGGCTATATAGCTGAAGGAAATGAAATCACTATCTGGAAGAGATTTCTGTACCACTATGTTCACTGCAGCATCATTTACAATAGTCAAGACATGGAAACACCTAAATGCCTACCAACAGAAAATGGATAAACACACACACACACACACACACACACACACACAGGAATATTATTCAGCCATAAAACAGGAAATTCTGCCACTTGTGACAAGATGGATGAATCTTAAAGCATTAGGCTAAGTGAAATAAGTCAGATACTGAAAGACAAATACTGTATAATCTCACTTATATGTGGAATCTGAAGAGAACCAAACTCATAAAAATAGAGAGTAGCCTGGTGGTTGCCAGGAGTGGGGGCAGGGAGTGGTGGTGAGAATGGGTGAAGATGGTCAAAAGGTACAAACTTCCAATTTTAAGATGAGTAAGTTCTGGGGATGTAATATAGAGCATGATGATTATAGTTATCAATAGTTACTGTATATTTGAAAGATGCTAAGCAAGTAGACCTTAAAAGTTCTCAACACACCACACAAAAAATTATAACTATGTGAGGTGATGGATCTGCTAACTAACCTTATTGTGGTGATGGATATATTAAGTAACATTATTGTGGCAATCATTTCACAATATATCTATGTATCAAATCATCACATTGTACACCTTAAACTTATACAATGTTATATATCAATTATATCTCAAATAAAGCTGGGAAAGAAAGAAATTAAGCATATATGAAATAGAGACAATCAGGGAATAAATATGCGACTGAAACCTGAGAACTAGTTGTGTAACACTGGAAAATTTTCTATCTCAAGTTCTTTGCAAAAGGAGGGAGCAGAACTAGATGAGTGTTTCCCAAATTGATGTCCACAGGATGTTAAAAGGTGCATTATTCAGAAATAGGGCTCTGATCAAATAAATGTAAGACATGCTGTCTTAAGGTTAAACAGGTTTCTTCATTATAAAACTTTTCAGAGCCTTAAAAATGCTAATAAGCAATGTGACAAAAGTATAGTCTCTCAATGTATTTGGCTAGACAATCCTTTTTGTGAGCAATCAGTATTTCTTAGGAGTTCTATTCTTGGGAGCTCAGTTTGGGAAACCGGACAAGATAACTGCTAAAACCTCTTGCAGCTCTGAAATTTCATTACTTTCTAACAAGGCATTAATTGTATGGAACAAAATTAACATAAGGTGAATCAAGAAAGAAGTCAAGGGGGCTTGATTCTCAGAGAATTTTGGAGCCAAAAGGAACTTGAGAAATCATCTAATGATTTCTCATCACCTCACCTTTTATTTAAAGCAGCAGACCTATTCTCAAAAAATCTTATGCAGAACACTAATATACAAAATGGGTTAGGGCCAAAGTTTTCAGGTTGAATTGAAGTGGAGGGCTGTAGTCCCACTCACTGGGATCTCTCCTTGAGGCAGTCTAGAAATACCTCGTCGGAAAGCAAGAGTTTAGTGAGCCCTGACCCTTCAGATGAAGCTATTCTGGGAAGGCTTTAGGAAAGAGCTGGAACTCTCATACATATTCACGGGAAGGTCCTTCACCCTTCCCAGTATCATCTCAATTTTCACTGTCACCCCTCCAAATCAGATAAGTAAAATAAGCATTATGTAAAGAGAATTATACAACCTCTTTGACTCCAAGAAAAACCAAAAGAAAGTCAATACACTAAAATGCAATCCCTATACAAACGAGACGCTATGAAAGAGTTAAGCCAGGGAGTCCACATGGCTAAATTTGGATTTTAAGAAGTTCTCTGTGGTGGCAGCAGGGAAAGGAGATTTGGCTGGCAAGGCTTCTTGTATTTTATTTCTTGTTTATTCTTTAATATTTAATAGTCTTTTTGAAAAGAATCAAGCCATTCTCAGTTGTGTTAGGGGAACCACAAAGGAAAGGGTTGTCAGGCATAGGCCAGGAGTTTCAAGAGGACTTGCCTCTCCAGAGGTCAACAAGGTGGAGAGAACAGGCTTCAGAGGCAGCTCTCTTCCAGGCGAAGACAAAACCAAGGAGGTAAAGATCAATATTACCCGTCAGCTGACTCACCTAGTGTTCCAGTAGTAAACTTGCAAAGATCCGAATCTTGTTTTAAAGAAGACAGTTTCCTTACAGAGGTATGGAGTTTAAGGCCTACTGCCAATATTGCCCCCAAAACTCTGTATTCCCCCAGTCCCAGGTTACTACCCTGCTTCTTCTCCTGTTGCCAGGGTTTAGCTTTTTCTTTCTACTCTGATCCCCTCTTGCTTTATTCTCTTCTTTCAGCTGCTGTGTGTGTGTGTGTGTGTGTATTTAAGTCTGTATACCTCTCTAAGCAGCAGTATTCATCAATCTTGACTCTTAGTCAGATCCTCATCCCAAACTAAATATCACTTCTAAAGTAATGGCAACACACTTAAAAACAACAACAAAGCAGCTTTTAGCCAGACATTAGGAAATCTAAATAAAAATCACTGTTCCATGGACTTACCCAGCCTGGCATTAAACATTCTCGACAAGCAGCTTCCACCTTCATCAGCAGTCACCCTACATTGCAGCCAAAGTGGCCTCTACTCATCCCTTAAGTATGCTTTAAATTGTTCCAGCTCTATTCCTCTGCACTTTTTCTCTGCAATGTCCATACCTACTAAGATTCCATTCATCCTTCACTATCAGTAGTGTAGCCTTTCCTCATCACATGAACAGGAAGTAATCTTTGTTTCCTTTGAACTCTCATACAATATGGAACTTAGGTGCTATGTCATACAGATGTGCATACCTTACAGTATCCATCAGACTGTCCAGTTTTCAGAGGGTAATCAATTTGTCTTCAACATCTGTGTCTAGGTTGTACAGGACACCAGATCATTCCCAATGAGGGCTCTAGTGGCCGGACTTAGAGGAGGCTCTCATACCTGGTATATTCAGGACACACCGTTTGCCTAAGTTTCCCTTAGTATAGAGCAATGCATCAAACTCCAGTTATTTACCTACCACCATAATCAATTTTATGATTTTTGCTAAATGCATTTATTGTCTACACTTAATGTTTCCTTCAATTAAGCCATTTTTTTTTAACTTCAGTATCCACTTTAGCTTTGTCCTGTAAAATACTATGTGAAATCATGGGTTCAAAACGTTATCTTTTTCTAATGCATATAAAAATGCATAACTATTAAAGTTCTAGAACTTTTTCAAGGTTCCCTCTAGTTATCTTGCATATCACAAGCAGTATACTTTGTGGAACACCGTTCACTCCTGTCTTCAGTCAATTAAAAAAATACTGGGGGTCTTTTACTTGCCAGGCACCGTTCTATTCTTTAAAAGGGCATTTGTTCTCAACTGGAGGCAATTTTCTCCCCAAAAGACGTTTAACAATGTCTAGAGATATTTTTGCTTGTCACAGCTGGGGAGGGGTGTTACTAACCTCTAGTGGGTTGAGGCCAGAGATACTGGTAAACATCCTACAATTCACAGAACAGTCCCCCACAACAAAGAATTACCTGGTCCAAAATGTCAACAGTGTCAAAGTTGAGAAACCCTGCTTCAGAGAAACATGGCAAACAAAAGAGAGACAAATTCTCTGCTTTTTTGGAGCTTACAATCCAGTAACAACGTTACGGATGCTACTGTCTTCCAGTACATTCAAGTAACATTCATCAGTCTACAGTTTTTAGGATTTCTTCTCTGTGGTGTGTATTTCTTATATACGGAAGGCATGCTGGTACTGAGCAAATTTCCAGAACTGTGGCCTCTTAAATAATGGCAGGTTACGTACATCCCGACAAGAGTTCCCCCACCAGGTCAGAGTGTGGGCTTCGCCACCACATGTACCAGGGTTTGAGGCCTGCCTTGCCAATCACTAGCTATGTGGCCTTGGGCAAGTTATTTAACTCTCTAAGTCTCAGTTTCTCCATCCATAATGGAGTTATTATTGGTAGCCCTGATTTCACAGACTTTGAGGGAAGATTAAATGAGAACAGCTAGAACAGTTCTTGATAACAATAAATAAACAGTGAGCAGGACCTGTGAGGATCACAACAAAGACTTCCTTTTCCCAAAATGTCTTGGTTCAATGTAGTGCTGGTGGTCAATCTGGTTCACTACATTAAGTGTAAATATTACTACTTAAGACAGAGGGTAGAATAATATATATTTTATGACCTGAATTTTTAAAAATAAAATTTGATTTTAAAGTTTTAGCTTCAGTTGCATGTCCTATTTAAGTTTGAAATGTGTGCCCTCAGTTCTTTAAGAGCCTCCTTTGCCGGTTTTGATGTCCTTACACACGCTTGCCTCTCTCTTCCCAGCCTTCCAGTGACAATCACAGCCTGGAGACTCCTAATCCCAGTAGTGATTCTTCTTCCAGTAATCCTCTGAGATTCAATTATATCTAGCTCTTTATTAGTTCTGAAACACTGCAGGGTACATTTTAATTTGTAGAGAAGCACTTCAATGATGGTTTTATTTTTTAGCCACATGGCTCTCTCATGGTTGATTAGGTAGGTCAATCACTTCACTGTCCTCCACTGTGGAGGACACAGATATGCACTTGCATTAGTTTCTGGCCACCTTACTAAAGGCTTTGCCAGTCCTAGTCTCCTGCTCTTCCCCAAGCCCCAAAGTCCTTCCAGTTTTTAAGAGTAAGAGGGCCTAAGGGCCCTGTGGCATACTCCAGAGACAGATGAAGTCCACTGTCTCCTAATGGTGTCTCTTAAAGCCCCAGCTCTCTTCAGCTGCCTAAGGGCCCTTCTGTAAGAGATGGGTTTATTCTACTAGGTTTCTCAGAGCTTCCTCTCTGTACCTTCTCCACTTCCACATTCTTCAAATAATAAAGATTCAACTGGTATACGATGAATATCTACAACAGTAAGACCGTTTCACATACATCATCTTATCAGTGCTCACGACAACCTTATGAGATAGGTACAACGATACGTCTTGATAACTGATAAAACTAAATTTCAAAGAAATTGACTCACTCATGTTCACATCATCAGTAAGCAGGGGCATCCCAGGATTGTTGTTTTTAACTCATCAACACATCTGCATCAAAACTGCTCGTAAGTGTACAGCTCAATGACTTCACAAACACACTTGTCTAACTGGCATCCAGATTAAGATTCAGAACACATTCCAAAGGATTTTAACCTAGGGGTTCTGACACCAAGTCTAGCGCTCTTTAAATCATATATGTAGTCATTCAACAAATATTTACTTACTGCTTACTAAACGTCAGAAATTTGGTAAGCACTGCGGACTTGATGGTGAATAAGACAGACTTGATCCCTGCCTTAATAGAGCTTAGAGTCTATAGGGGGCCATAATAATTAAAAAACAAAACAAACAAACAAAAACCTATACATCGGGACTTCCCTGGTGGTGCAGTGGATAAGAGTTCACATGCCACAACTAAGGAGCCCTCGAGCCACAACTAAGGAGCCCACCTGCTGCAACTAAGACCCAGCACAACCAAATAAATAAATAATAAAATAAATAAATATTACCAAAAAAAAAACTATACATAAAGGAACTTATGTTATTAAAGGAATTTAAAGAAGCTCAGTATGGCTTCAGCATGGCAAGCAAGAGAGAAGAGGTTGGAGAAAGAGATAAAGTCAAATCATACAAGGATTTACTGGTTGAAAAATAGTTTGGATTCTAAATGTAGTGGAAGACCGCTAAAGAATACCCCTGCATTCATAAAACCACCTATTCCTAAAGAGCTTGCTTAATTCTTCAATTACTCTAACCTTTGGGTATTTACTCCACGCCATTCACTTCACTAGGCCCATCAACCTCAATGTATAAATATAATAACTGACATAAAGGCTTTGTTTTGGTCTGTTCTCCAGTTATCCTCAGATTTGGGTAGAGTAATAAGTAGCCAATTCAGCACAATCATTTCTTCAATTCTGCAAATATATCCTATGTGACTACTCAAATACATATTGTGTTTCTACCACATGCCTAGGTACTGGGGAGACAGCAGTAAATAAAAAAGGCAAAAATCCCTGCCCTCATGAAAGTTACAACCTAGATGGGAACCTGTGCTTGTTTATTGAAACAAGCAAAACATATAGCATACTAAATCGTGATAAATAGCGGTGCATACAAAGGATAAAAAAATAAAGCAGGAAAGGAAGACGGGGATTATTAAAATGACTATCTGTGTAAACAAGCACTTCTTTTTGAATACTTGTCTTTTAGTAGCTTATCAATGACACAACTGTTGGTGGTGTATACCAGGGGTCAGCAAACTTTTTCCGTAAAGGGCCAGAGAGTAAATATTTCGAGCTTTGCGGGCCAATTGGTCTCTGCTACAACGATTCGACTTTGTTGTAGCACAAAAGCAAGCACAGAAATACATTTGTGTGTGGCTGTGTTCTAATAAAACTTCATCTATGGATACTGAAATTAGAACTCTATATCATTTTCATGTGTCATGAAATTTCCTTTTAAAATTTTTCAACCGTTTAAAAATGTAAAAACGATTCTCAGTTCACGGGCCACACAAAACAGGAAGCAAGCCATTATTTGCCAACCCCAGGAGGATACCGTGAAATGGCTTACTGAATTTCCATAAATCAACAAGTCAAAAGAAATACAAGTAGGCCCAGGATAAATATTATTGAAACATAAAGATCTAGCGGTATCAATAACAACAGTTAGAAAATTCTCTAATAACTTTTAAGTTAGAGATATTAATTTTATATGATAGTGGGACTTATATTTCAAGTACAGAATAAAATATTAAAGACAATGGTGTAACTATCTAAATAAATCATGCTAATGCTATAGAAGTACCTCAGTGAATAAAAAGAAGTCATCACAACTTACATCAAATAATCTAGATGCCCTATAAATCACTTGATGAAGTCATCGGTATTTCCTAACAGAAACCATTTATTTCATCCACAGTAATGTTTCAATTATCACTTCCACCCCAATAAAATACAAAGCCATATATCCAGCCTTGACCTTTCCCCTAACTTCCATAATTCCAAATGCCTCAGAGAAATCTACACCTGGATATCGTGCCACCACCTGAAACATCACGGATCTAAAACCAAGTATTTTCTCCACCATATATATAAAGTAGCTTCCCCTCTAAATTCCATAACTACATTATTGACATCGTCATTATCTCATTCAACCCAAGTGTTGTGGGATTGACATTTTAAGATATTTAAAGTTTTATTTCTCCCAAGAGTTCATTTTTTTCCTTTTCTTTCACCCTTACTTACTACTGCCTCCACAAGTAGCTAAGCCATTCTGTGCTCACTGCTTCAAATGGAAGATAAGCTTGGGTCAGAAAAAGAGAAAAAAAAATTCCTAACTTTGTCTTCCAAAGTACAGCAGAGACAATATGACTGAAGAATGTAACGAGAGCATGGGTTCCCCCTTCAATCCCATCCATTCATTCCCCCATCCCAGGCTAGAAAGGCTCCCTTAGGCTAAAGGGAGGAGAAAAGTCAGTGGGCCATAGGACAGAAGGGCCAGATCTGCAGGGACCAAACAGGTGAGTAACGCTGGGCCATTTTAGTGAGGGGCATTACTTGAGTGCCCAAGAGTCCCTTAGGAGTGGTTTTAGCATCAACAGACCACAAGTGCAAGCATATGGACAGAATCTTTCCTGGTGGTGCACGGTGAGGGCTTCTCTCGGATGGTGCTCATCCCCTTGCTGATGACCCCCCTGCTAGAAGGATGCCTACCTATGCCTGAGGCTTTATTCAGTCCCCATCCAATCTGCCATGTAGATAGCCCACTCTGCAACTTCCCTGGACCATAAATCCTGAAGAAGAACAGACCCCCGATCACTCCTTGGAGGCGATGGTGGTAATGGTGGTTACGGTGATCAGGGCAAGCCCTGTACTCTGAATTAGCAAGGTGAGGAAAGTGGGGGTGGAGGGGTAGGCACCTGTAACTGCTAACCTGATTTCTTACACCATAAATGAGTTTTGCGTGTTTTCTGATCTTCATTTAAATGGAATCATAGTGTATACTTTGGGAGTTAGCTTCTTCCACTCAACTTCATGTTTGTGAACATCTATACTGTTGCATGTGGTTGTAGTACATTCATCCTCACTACCCACTCCCTATTAGTTATACATTCCTATTTATTTATTCATTCTATCACTGATGGAAATTTGGGTTGTTTCCAGTTTAGGGGAAGTAGTAAAACACACCCCTGTTACATGGTTTACAGCAGTGGCAGTATCCTTGGCTCAATCTAACATAAACAATCAGTAAGACCTACTCACTCTTCCTTTGCTGTATCTCTAATACCTGATCCCAGTCTTTCCACACTCACTACTTCAAAATATAATCTTATTTCTTCAAGTTGATAGTAAGCTTCCCAAGGACAAAAAATATCTTAATTCTTTGGATCTTTCACAGGATATATACTTAGTATATATTCAAGGAATAATTATTGTACATGTATAACCACTACTCTCAAAGTGACCACTAACAACTTTTAATGTAGAAATGCAAGTGGCATTCTGACATCTTGACTCATAAGGTCTTGGGATTTTTAAAGCATCCTATTTTGGGTATCTCTCAGCAAATTAAATGTCCCTAAGACATCACCTAAATACCAAAAGAGCCTGGCATTAAATACATACCTTTCCTCATCTTTAGTAAGGAGGTCAGAGGGAGGTGATACAGAAGAAATAGGAGTGAAAGGAAGAAGTAGTTGCCAGTAATATATTTGAAGGTAGGACACTATCAACTCACAGCTTTAATATCATCAGGAGAAACTGAGAACCCAGGCTTTTAGCATAGCAACCCACGAGAACAATAACAGCAGAAGACAATAACATAGTGCTTTGTCATCAGATCATTATGTATATTAATTCCTTTAATCTTTGTAATCTTATGAGTTAGGTATAGTACTAGCACTAGCACGAGAGGTACAGATAAGGAATCTGATGCAGAATAATTAAGCAATTTGTCCAAGGTCATACAGTGTGCAAAGTGGCAGAGCTCAAATTCTAACCCAGGCAATCTGGCTTACATGTTCTTGACTGTGAGAGGGGGACTTCTTCCTCCAAATGGGGTGAGAGTTGTACAATTTAAACAAAAAATCAGATTGAGCTACCTGTGAGCATACCTAAGTGTGGATTTTAAAGATGCTTTACATATGTAAATAAAACTTTTCAGCCATTAAAAAGAATGAGAGGAGGGATTATGATAAAGAGACAGGAGGAAACTTTTTGGGGTGAGAAGTTACTCATTATCTTGATTGTGATGACAATTTCATGGGTGTATACATGCACAAAAAATTATCCAGTTGTACACTTTAATTATGTGCATGTATGTCAACCGTATGTCGATTATACCTCAGTAAAACTATATGCAAAAATGATGAAATAGATCTATAGATGAGCCAGTCATAAAAAAAAAAATGGATGCCCACAATGTATTGAGTGGAGAAAAAAATTATGACAGTATTCATTATAATTCATTAAATACATTTAAACGTGTAAAAACATTATACACACATATATGTATATAAATAAATAAATGAGCAAATAAATGTTATCTGTGGGGTTTTTCTTTTTTCTCGTCTGTGGTAATATAAGGAGCTTTCAGTGAGGCCTCTGTCAACAGGTAGGTGACTGAGCCACCTTGAAGCAGATCCTCCAGCCCCATTCGAGCTGTCACATGACTGCAGGCCCCAGCTGACATGTTGTTAGCAACCTTGTGAGAGACCCTGAGCTAAAACCGCCCAGCTTAGCTACTGCTGGATCACTAACTCTCAGAAACTGTGGGAGATAATTATTATTTTAAACTGCTAAGTTTTGAGGTAATTTGTTATGCAGCAGTAGATAAATAATACAGTACTTATTATTCGTTTATATAAAATATTATTAAAATAAAGCATACATACATAAAAGTGTACAAATCATAAGTATATTCCTTGTTGAATTTTCATAAAGTGAGCACAACCCATGTAACCAGTACCCAGACCAGAACACCGAACAGAATACTGGCACCCCAGAAGCCTCCCCCACCCCCCCCCTCCTGTCTAGTCACTACCTCACAGCAAGGGTAGCCACCAGCCTGATTTCTTACATCATAGATGAAGTTTGAGTGTTTTTGAACTTCATATAAGTAGAATCACAGTGTATACTCTTCTGGATCTAGCTTCTTCTGCTCAACATAATGTTTATAAGATTCATCCATATTGTTCCATGTAGTTATGGTTCATTCATTCTCACTACCAATTCCATGTTAGGTATATATCCCCATTAATGTATTCATTTTACTACTGATGGACATTTGGGTTTTCTCAAGTTTAGGTCTACTACAAATAGTGCTATGAACATTCTTGTACATGTTTTTTTATGAATGTATGTAACTGTTTCTGCATCTATGCCTAAAAATGGAATTAATGGGTTCATAGGCATGCCTATATTCAGCTCTACTCATTACTTGATCAACACTTTTCCAGTGTGGTTGGACCAATACACACTATCAGCAGCACTAGAGCAGAGTTCCAGTTGCTCCACATTTTCACAGACTCTTTTTGGTATTGTCTTTTTCATCTTTCCTACTCTGGTGGGTGTTAATGGTATCATATCATATATTTTCCTGATGAGTGATGAAGCTGAACACCTTTTTGAACATTAATTGGCCATTTGGACATCTTATGTGAAGTGCCTGATTCAAATCTTTTGCCCATTTAAGCAAATATTACTTTTAAGATGAGCAAAATGCCATAATTTTCTAAACTAATAGGTTCTCTGTGGTATTGTGAAAACAAGTACCTTTGAGCAGAAGAGAGCCATCAAAAATAAAAGGAAAGTTAGAACTAACAGCAGGAATATGGTTAGGTACCTCTTCTAAATCTAGAAATGTTTTGAAAAGAGAAACAAGAAAAGCAGTAAGTCAGAAAGAACCTTCAACGTGGAAATGAGACAAAAAGGGAGAGGCTATTATGAAGATGATGCATGTGGGTAGGATTTGCTTCGTTTTGGCGGATGGGAAGTGCAGCACACACAGGACATAACTCAAGAACCATGTTAGCCATAGTCACTGTCCAGAAAGGCTTTTCTGAGGAAAACAAGGGGCACAGATGGGCTTTACCCCTATTATATAGCTATATAATTCAGAGCAGTTCAGTGCTAGTAGGGAAAACAGTAAATATCTGCAAGTGGAAAAGTGTATCACCTACAAGTGTGGTCCCATTACATCACACTTCTCAGAGAGAAAAAATCGTAATTTATATATATCCTTGAATAGCCAATAAATACATACTCACCTTCCTTTAACCTCACAAGCCCACTTTAGGTTTTACTTTCTTTTTCTCTTTTATGAGTTACCAGAATGCACTATGGCATTAGCTGCTTATTTTTAGTTTACCGATTAAATTTTAATAAGACTCTTCAGATAGAAGAACAATCAGTTAAAGAAAGTTAATACTGCTGGACAAGATCAATGCATAATGGACACCACGTGTGAGTGAAAAAGTAGAAGAATAAACAACGTGGCTTTGGTTGTATTACCTTAGGCAAACCACAGCACAAAATCTTAGCCCTAAATGCAACAATACTGCTGCTTTAAATGTGATCATATAAGTAATTCAGGTTTATAATTTTTTTAAATAAATGAGGTCAGATATACTAAATAACTTCAAGAGCTCAACATTTACAATTCAACCAGAAAAAAAATCCATTCTCACATTTTTAACATTCCCACTATCCTACTGTGTACGCACATGACAAAAATGGCATTGAAATATCATAACAAATAGTATATCGAACAAATCTGATATACCTCTAAGGCTTTAGAAGGAAGAGCTCTTTCTATGACATGTAATAAGTTGCATCACTATTTAACAAAGCGTATCATTGTAGTGAATATGTTCAAGGATATTACAGTAAAGCTACTGGGAGAACCAAAATTTAATGGTTTGACATGGACCATTAAACATTAAATTAAAACATTAACCTCAATTCTAAAGAAGGTTTATTTTGCAGGATGACTTTCCTAAATAAATAAGATTTATAGCTTCTTCAATAAAAACTATTTCTGAGTAAGGGTCCATTTCCTATTAAGCATCATTCAAATTTTTTTAAAGGAAATTTGTCTCAAGAACAAAATTAAGTTCATAATGCTACCCAACGATAAGAATCACATTCTATAAAGGCTCGTGTCAGGTAAAACTAAAAAAATGTTTTTTTCCTTTGCAAACTAGTATCTTCTCCTGCAGAAGTAGCCCACACAAACTCACAAGGATAGATTTCTAGGAGAAGCTATTATACTGATGTCATTGGGCAACACTGACCACATAGGTTAAAAAAAATAAAAATCTCAAGATGATGGGGAATGTTAGGCTTGAATTGTCTGTTGCTATTATTTTTAAATTCTACCACTCAATCTAATTGAACTGGAGAGCTATGCATTCCCAGACAAAAAGCAGAAGAGAAATGAAACCAAGGTCCTGGAGAATCCACAAACTAGAAAATGAGCTTAATCACATTTGACTACAAATCACCAATCCCCAAAGGGAGATTTAATTTCATAATCATGCCCTATTTTGTTTAATGCTGGCAGGGATCATGCATATCTTGTTTGATTCTATATCCGCACACTCATCACTCTACTTGACACACACTAGACATGCAAAATTTATTGAATAAAAAATTTATTGAATAAATAAAATTGTATTTTAACAAGTTGAGCTCATATGATACTCCATTTTGTGTCCAACTTTTTTCATTCATACATCATAATAATCTTCCTATGAAATTAAATATTTCATAAACATGATTCTTGACGGCTACATTATATTCATGTACCATAATTTAATCATTCCCTAAATGTTCTACCATTCAGAAATAAACTTTGTTACATTCATACAATAAAAATTTATGCAGCCATTAAGAACTGATTCTATTCTTTGCTGTCATAAATAATGTAGCAGTATATATTTTTAAATATAAACTGTTATTCTCATTTCTGATTATTGCCTTGGGACAGATAAATGGGAGAACCTGGATTTAGATATCTAGAGACAGAGCTATCTTATCCTTTGGGGCAAACCAGCATATATTACTAGGAAAATCAGAGGGAGTTATCAACTCTTCACCCATGTGTAAATTAATTTAATCAGCTTGCTTCTTAATACCTAGCTGAAATAGACTACAAAAATTGGAGTTTTCCCATGGTAAAATAGAGATGGTATGGCAATGAAAGAGTTGGATCATATAGGGTGGGCATGGGAGAACTGATCCTGATCAAGGAACGTGCACTGTGCTAGTCCTTTGTTCTTGTTAGTGAGTTGGGAGAAATATCTGGGACTCGGTTTCCTCTTCTATAAAAGGCTTCCTGGTGAAATGAACTGAGACTTGAGAAGCTTGACAGGAAAGGGCAGATATAACTTGTGCATACCTTGAGGTATTCACTGCAGGGGTTATTGTAGGCATATGATCATTTGTTGCTTTACCTCTCATGCTATCTTATCTAAAAGTTCAATTGTTATATACTTCAGTATATCACCTACGTTGGCACCCTACATCACCACCAAGTCATAATAAATAACAAAAGCAAAACAGACACCATTTCAACACATTAAACTTAAAATTTCAGTATCAAATTAATTTTATTTCCTCATACCCTACCTAGTTCTGGAAAGAATTAAAGATGATCTATATAAAATCAGATAATAAAAGAAGATAAAATAAAATTAAAAAACAAAAAGCATTTGAGGAAAATGTGACAAAGGGGAAAATCAAGAATAGAAGAGTTTCAGGATAATATAGCCTCAAGAGAGAGAACTGAGATTTGTATACAAAAAACTTGCTGAAAGGTTCTGTATCTTTGTTAAAGAAAGAGATAAACCTCTTAGTAGCCAATGCCAAGAGAAAAACACTATTAGTTACATAAGCCATGGCATCCCTACGATAAAAACAAACCAATTGCCTAGAAGCCTTATCACTTATGATTTTGAGATTAGAGAGAAAAATTATCCCTAGTGTCATATTGTAATGAACAATATCTTCAACATCCATATAGTAAATACTATAAGGCTTTTTTTTTTTTTTTAACTTTTTGGCTGCACCACATGGCATGTGGGATCTTAGTTTCCCAACCAGGGATTGAACCGGTGCCCCCTTGCAACAGAAGCACAGAGTCTCAACTGCTGGAGCGCCAGGGAAGTCCCTACCATAAGGCATTTTACAACACAATTTCAATAGTTTCTTTGTTATAAGTAGGCCAATGGCAAGATAGCACAGAAGCAGTGTACTCTACATTTGTATAATATATTTAGAAATGGACCCACTCAAATGGCTTCCTAAAACTTCCTAGATACAATCAAAAACACACCAGGCCCAGAGGAATGCCCATGCCAAAGGAAACTCACTGCACCTGGCTGATTCTGACAAATATCCTGATGGCCACTCTATAAACAAATCCTAAATGATCTGACTCACTCTGCTGGCCCTTAGCCAAAAAAGAGTGGCAGCCCTGAAAAAAATGCCAATAAGCAAACCCATGGGCCAAGAGAATTCAGAATATCATTCTACACTAAATAATTAAGGATGAGGGACTATAGTTCATCTGGGGGTAGCCTTGGGTCCCTAAGAATTACTACACCTCGGAAATACATTGTGAATGCCTGTCAAGTGAGTTTACCAAATCAGTACAGCCCTGGGATCAACTGGCCAAAACAAAAGAGGATGTTTGTTACAATATGATCATGGCTAAAAAGCAACCCCCAAATCTATACTGGAGTCCAACTGTCTGGGGACAACGTACTAAAGATTCTGGTATTGGGTGGGGGAACATTTTTCTGGACTATTGTCATGTCAGTACTCAATTTTCAGGTGGGTTGAAATTTCTCTATAAATCCTTTATTTCCCTTAGTTACATACCTTTTCATCAGAGTTGAGGCAGAGGGAGCAGAGGGTACAGAGGGAGTTCTGTCTGAAGATTTTTTTTGCCCCTCCAACACTGCGTCAAGAAGAATCTTTATATCATTTTACTTGATCTGCACATTAGAAACCCTATGAATTCAGTAAGGCAAATAATATCATACTTGTCTTACAGATGAGGAAACCAAGGCTTGGTTTGGTTGTAACCAAACTCTGCAGAGTTGCTGCTTGGTAGACCCTGTAGCACATCCTAGATCTGCTTCTCACTCTAATGCTGTCCCCACTATAGTAGTGAACCAAGAATGGAAAATTCTCAGCTCTCAGCTTAATTTCATATGTCCTACAGTGGATTTTCTAATACTAAAATGGACATTTTTGTGACTTGCAATTAAAAGCAACAAACACAACTACATGCAAAGCTGAATCAGAGGTCTGAAGACAAGGGTGACATTCTAGGCTGAGTACTGATCCCTGTTAATTGTTTTTCCACTCCAACAAGAATCCTACAAATCAAGTCAAGCCAGCTCTCTACAAATGCTATATACTTTCCCACTTCCAAGCCTTTGTTCATACCATTCCCCTTCATTTAAATATGATGTCCCTTCCTTTTGGCATATTTGAATCCAAACGCCATTATTAATGACAGTATAATTTCCTGCCTCCTTAGAAATGCATCTCTATCAGCCCAGCAGGACATAATCTCTCTGTCCTCTGAATTTCTATAGCATTCAAATCTGTAGTACTCATTTGTCAAATATTACTGTCTCTTGTTTGTTCACCAATTTTCTGTGTATTATCTCCCCCAGATCACAAGCTGCTTGAGGGATGAGGCCATCACTTGGCCTTTCTGCACCCAGGTGACACAGAGAAAAAACACTCAATAACTGATGGCTAAGACACCAAGTCCCCTGAACAGCCTAAACAAACCAGCTGCCGACTTCACTTTCTTTCATTATAAACTCAACCGATCTTTTAATTTTCCATTTTCCCCTTTACCTTTCTTTTTCTACTTTAACTGTTCATAACACAAGACCAAATTATATGTTTTACCATTGCACTGACTACCGATTCTTGCATGACATGTATGGGAAATATTTTCTACTCAATGATATATACATAGGGCAGACAACTTGGAACACACATAAATTTTCATCACTACTTCATAATCCATTATATGAATATTTATCATTTATGTAACCAGTGCTTTAGTGGTGTTCATTTAGGATGGTTCTGTTTCTTTATTACAAATAATGTTGATATGTACCCACCTATATTTTTATGCACATCTCATTGTTTTCTGAGATTAAATTCCTAGGTTGATTGATACATATTGCTAACTTGCCCTCCAGAAAGTTTGAAGCAATTTCATTTTTACCACCAGTATACGAGAATGCTTGTTTACAGAAAGTGGCTGCCTCAGGTTGGCTTTAGGGAGGTTGACAGTGAAGGAAGGAGGGAGGAAGAAAAGGGAACCAGATTAGGGAGGATTAGGCCTTTAAAAAAAGATCCAAAATAAATAAAATAGTAGACACAGAAGTTTTCATCATATTGGCTTCTCTACTTTTCAGTATGCCTAACCTTTTATAATTAAAAAAAAACTTTTAAAGACTATTTCTCACACTTGTCAGCAATGAGTACGAGCATTTTGTTTTTCAAATTTGTGAATTCGATAGATTAAAAATGGTATCTCATTAGTTTACAATTCCTTGATCACAATCAGGTTGAATAGATTATATATAATGTATATATGAGCTAGCTGTATTTCTTCTTTTATAAACCTATAGCTTTTGGTTAAACTTTTGTGCTCTCTGCTCTTTTGGGGCATTTACGCTCTGTTTTTAATTGCAAAAGCATGCATGAAGAACATTTTCTCTCAAAAATAAAACTTCTACCCAAAAGAACTACCTTCTAAGTAGGATCTTTACATGTGTGGCCCTTATTTGATCTCTTCCTCCTTATATATGTGGCCTTCGAAGGAAAAAAATTTGTCCACTACCAAAACGGATATAAATTTCCTAGAAGCAACTTAAAAACTGCTTCAGAAAACCTCCAGAAAACCGCCTGCCTTTCCTAGAACAACTAAAGGGAAGGACTGTGGAGGACAGCTTGGTCTCTGAGGAAGGGGATTTGTCTAATAGATATGACTGTAGTGTTTCCCTATTGCTGCCGTAAGTAAGGACAAGGGAATTTCTGGCTGAAAAAAATATTATGTATTTGGATAAAGAAAGAGACATTACAATTCACAACTATCTAGAGAACACAGTAAGGAATGCAAATAAAGTCACGAATCACAGAAAGGAGTGCCCTAAGAAGGCAGTAGAGAATAGGAGTGGGGGCAGCAGCAGCAAGAAGTAGAGGGTCCTAAGGGTTCCCAGATGCCCTCAGCTTCATTCCAACCAGTTTAAAGAAGAGGACACCCAGAAACTATTTGTTGATACAGAAATTAAATATACTCACACTACAAATAAGGGGACCCATCAAGTGCTGCAGCCCCTCCCTCTGTCAAATGCAATTCATAAAAGGAGAAAGGAATTGAAGGACATCTAGAAATCACAGAACCCTAGGAAGCAGATAGACTATTTATGGAGTCCATCACTTACAGGGAAATGGTTTCCATACTGCTGGGGCCAAGTTCCTAGAACCCCATTCTCTTGTACTACTGCTTATTTCCATCTCTGACCATAACCTTCATCTTGAAAATGGCCAAAGAAAGTTTAATTTGAAACCAAGAGCCAGACCACACTTTTAAAATAGATGCAAAGAATCTGAAGAAATAGCAAAGAAAGGGATTTTGTTCTTGAGATTTAAGATGGTAAGCCTACTACTAAAATATGTTCAATATGTGACATAATTGATTGGACATGTGCCAGGACATTTTTGAGGGAGACCCCAATCATCAGCAGGAAATTGTAGACTACCTACACAAATGCCATCCACAATGCCTTTGCCCCCCAGCCTTTCTGTAGGAGGAGGGCTGGAAAAGTTCTCAGACTCCCTTGTAACTAAGGGTGTACATGTGACCCAGTTCTAGCCAATGTGATGTAAGCAGAGAGTCTTGTTTTCAAGAGGACTTACCTCTGCAAACCCTTCTGCCATTTGCCCTCTTTCTTCCTGCATGGAATACGGATGTGAGGTGTGGAGTATAGCCATGGTACAATCATGCGAATGAGAACCACATGCTAAACTTAATGGGTTGGAAAAACAGAAAGGTATGTGTCCTTGAAGACATCCACCCTGAATTGCCTACTTCCAAACTAATTATGTGAGGTAACTACACCCTTATCTAAGCCTCTATTAATTGCATTTCTGCTAATTGCAGCCAAACTCATTCCTACTAATATACCAAGGGTAAACAAACAAACTGTAATTGAGCTCCCTACTGTGGTATAAAGAGGCAGATACACATCAAAAATGAAATTAAAATGTCATAGATGCTATAAAAGAAGTAAAGGATACATTAAGGGAAGAATGGTCAGGTTAGTGGTAACCAGAAAAGATATGAATGAAGGCTTCACAGACCAGGCAACACTTGAGAGTCCTGAAAAATGACCTGTTTGCCAGGGGCAGGAGGGAAAGTCTACACGTCAAGCAACCTAGGACATTGCAACACAACAGACTTCCCATTCTTCTAACAAAAATGTATCAGGATCTACCACAGCCAAGTGTCGTGCCAGGAGTCTCATTACCAAAATAACATAAAACCTGCCTTCATGTTGCTTAGTCTAATTGACTTTTTTCAAGGCTATCTCAATAAAACAAGTAGTCACAACTCCGTGGCTGCATAACTGTATCACAGATATACTGCTGTGTTTGGCCTATAAGAAGTCTGGTTTTCCAAATCTTCCAAACTAAAACCTACACTTTGTTCCTTATCACCGAGGAATCGCCTCCCTCCTAGAACAAAGGGAAAGACAAAAGGGAAAGACATCGTGTTGTCATTTGTTTTCATTAAAAATCTCGGTGCAATTATGAAGCTGGCAAATATCCCCAGGAGATCAAATCAGTCTATTTTGTAACTCACAGCTTCAAAGCCTCTGGAGATAATCAGGATCCAAGTACTTAAGAAAATTACCTCACCATCTATTCACCTCCTTGGAAACTGCTTCTGAAATGTCTGCAATGTCTTGCTTTAGCTACCAAGGAACACCAATCTTAAGGAAGGTTCCTCCCACAAACCAATTTGATAGCTACTAATTTGAGGAGAAAATTCTCTTTGGAAAAGCATTTCACCAAACTTCATAATAAGCGTCATAGGATTCTAACACCTCATGCACTTTATTCTAAAACAGATTTTCCTCCTGTCCTTCTTATCACACAGACACTGTGAAACACAAGGAAAGTCCCGGGAAAATACAGCCCCTCACTACCCGTTGAACTGAAGCATTCATCTACCTCAGAGATGGGTAAGACAAAGGGACATAAAATGATGTGGTCTGATACAGAACCAATAGGAATGTAACTGGGTGCTCCGAAGAATCAAATATAAATTCATTAAATTATAAGCAAATCTTTCAGAATCATCTGGAAAAAAATTGAATCCTGCTGGCAACATGCATGAATATCCATAAAAACATTCTTTGGCCTTACCTTGTTATTCTGGTCTATAATTGTTTTCACATTTTGAGTGCTCACTCATGCAATTCAGGCCTCAAAGCAGCTTTGGGGCACTGGATTTCAACCCCAGAAAAGGGGTGCATACAGGGGGATCCATAGCTACAGGTCATTAGAGCCAACAGCAAGATAGCTACCACAGCCCCTTCAAAGTCCTAAGCCTTCTCAGGGTTCACCAATCTGCCTACAGCACTGAGTAAATGGAGACCTAGGGCAGAGAATTGAATGAGTTTCTGAGTTATGATGCTGAATACTTGGATTAATCTTAGGAAATAGCTCCATACTGCATCTCTTTTACAATAACCACACTGACAAGTCAATGCCAAATCTCTCATTTTAGTGACAGGCCAACATGGCTGCTTTGATCTCATTCCCATTCAATAGTGAGTAGCACCTACAGCACAGCCTGTGATTTACCATAATGCTATCAAGACCCCACATAATCTCTTACATGTGAATTTACAAGAGGGTAATGAGCCAAAAGTATTGAGTTGTATTTTGATGAATTTTATACTTTGTATGTGTGCAGACATACATGCAGAACACTTTAACCCCATCATTAGAGAAACCTTAATTCTTTGCTCTTCTATCATTGTAAATTCCTTGATGATTTCTATAAGCCTTCTAATTACTGTATGCATTCTTAAGGTGTTCAAGTTAATAATCTCATTTACTCTGGCTGTCATATAAGGTAGAAACTACAAAACGAACTTTATTTAATTATCTAGCTCACTATTCCCTACAGTCCTTCAGCAAATGAGTTAGAAGAAATAACCATTACAGGGACTTCCTCCCAAACGCTTCATTTATATAGCACTATATAACAAAGTATATCATGGACAAAGTAATCTTATTTAAAATGGCTTGAAATATATCAGCTGCGTATCTACATGAGTACAAGAAGAAAAATATACAAACATATTTCTTTAATTTTCTTATTTCTGAGATAATCAAAATGCTCACTCTTAGTTAATTTATTAATGGTGAGTAATTTATTATGGTGAAATAACATTTACTGAATACCTACTACAAGCATTGTACTAAGCAGAGTAGAATCTAGCATTTGACTTAAAATAGCTCTAAATAGGTTTTTTAAAAATCTCCAGGCTTGGTGAAAAGTTATTCTATTTTCAATACAACTTAGTGAGGTGGGATTATATAGGTTGCTCATAGCCCTTAAAGGATTCTGCTTATCTCTAAAATGTCTCTGCCCCCTACTCCCTTTTGTATGGAAAACAAGAGGCTAGGATATCACAGGATTCTGTCTTACCAACATTCATTAAAGGAACACATGGTCTTGGTTTCTAAGAGGTTATTCAGTAAAGTAAATTGGTTTTTTGCCCTCATGGACATATTCCTCAAAACTTTCCATTTCTGGATATGATAAACTCAGAACTCTCTCCGTCCCCCGCACACATACACACAAAAAACAACCACAAAAGCTAGGTATCATAGAAAGAGAAATGAACTGAAGGTACTGGACAGTGAGCAAAAGCACACAGACTCTCACGGGGAACTCACAACTGCTGGCAGGAATAGAGACAGGGAACTATATAAATAAGCTTCAGTCACCATGGCTTTCAGCCTGGGGCTAAGTGCAGCATTTGCGATGAGCAGCAGCTAGTGAAGGCCAGGGCACACATAGAAAAAACCCGACATTATCCTGGCGTAGGGAACCAGAAAAGGTGAGTTGGGAAAATGCTGAAGAAGTGAGGGAATCCCAGAAGGAAGACAGCCAGAGAGGGAACCCCCAAACTCTGTATTCAATTACATCTGTGATTGAATCCTAACTATGGTGGTATGGAATAAATGCAAAGCAAAAGAACAAATTTTGAACTGAGACTGTAACTGCCACCCAGAAGGTGCTGATGAGTGAAGAGAAGCAGACAGACACTGGCAGATTGTGCACTCAGTTGAAGGAGAGGAGATGATGTGCCTTTTAGTCTGGATTTAGGTGAAGTCCAAGTGCTCACAGCAGAAGTATAAGCATGTGTGAAAAACCCAGTCATTCAGACCTGAAAAACCAGATAAAAAGAATCCAGGAAATCATGAGCATTGAAGAGAAAGACCCAAAGAGGAGATCCCTAATCCCTGATTACCCACATCTCTGACTAAACCCTGAACAACACTTGCCCAGGCTAGACTATTAACAGCCCATCCAAAAACAGCAGATCTGAACAAAGACAAGAGCTACTACACAAGAGTTAGCTGTTCAAGCCCAGCCAAGAAAACTGGCTGCTAAAATAAATAGTACTTATTGGATAAAAATAACATAGTCCAGAATCTCCTCAACTTAACATTCATAACATCCAAGATATAATCCCAAAGTACCCAGCACACAAACAATCAAGAAAATATCGCACACACACACACAAACACACAAAATATAACACATTATCAGGAGAAAAGAAAATCATTCTAGTCCAACTCCAAGATGAACCAGAACTAACAGACAAGGATGTTAAAGTGGCTATCCTCAATGAAATACAAGAAGACATGTTTTCAATTCATAAAAACCTGACTTCCGACCTTGGTATAGAAGGACTTTGGAATTTATCACTCCCATTCTCACAACAAGAAAAAAGGTGAACAAACTGAAAATCAACAACTCTTTCTAGATCCAGCAGAGCACTGAGCTCACAGGGCAAAACACTGCCCCCAAAACTGTAGAGACAGACAGGTGCATACAGAAAATCCAACTTACCAAAGCAGAGGCCCAGAACAGAAAACTCCAGAACCAGTACCAGAGTAGAAAACCTAAACTGTAGTTGATTGCTAGAAGCTCAGTGTGGACAAGTTTGAGAGTTAAAAACTTCAGGGGGGCTTGATCTTAGGGACACCCTCATACTTTTGTGAGTTTTACCACCAGGAGCCCTGCCAAGTTCTCACAGTGAAGATCAGAGAAAAATTCCCTCAGGCTTCCAGAAGTGGGAGGGGGAAAGTAGCCACTTTGTAATATACCCAGAACATTCTCTACCTCTTAACAAGATCTGCCCTCAAGAGAAACTATTTAATAGAGCCTAATCAACCTTGGGGAAGTGAAATACTCAAATTGGCTCAAAATACCCAAATACCCAGTTGGTTCTAACCCCCTTTAGCCTTCCACATGGGGGAAGGAAATCACCCAATTCCAGCCCCCATCTAGCCTTCCTATTTCACCTAAGGGGGAAAAACAAATGCTGAGAAGCAGTCGTGAAGGTCACAGCCCAGGGGTACAGGCTCACTAAAAGACTGAGACCCAGTCTTAGGATTATAAAACACTTCCTCTCTCCCCACAGCTTTCCACTACATCAGTAGAACTCTTGTATAATGACAGGGGAATAAAACTGAACGCATAGCTCATCCCAGACCTTATTTAAGAACAAGTCCCTAGGAGAACCTGAAGACAATAGGGGAGTGAAAAACAAAGACACCAGCAGAAGGTCTATCCTCTGTCACCTACAGCTACAGTACATACTACACACAGTCTAACTTCTAGCCAGATAAACATCAAACTTCACACTAAAGGCCTATTTACCTCAGTTCCTATTACTCAGTACATGATGTCCAGTTTTCAACAAAAAATTTCAAAGCATAATAAAACAAAACAACCTAGTTAGATGAGACAAAGAAAGCATGAGAACTAGACTCAATTATGGCAGAGATGTTGGAATGATCAATTGATGAAAACTTCAGCAGAGAAATTGGAAGTCTCAGCAGAGAAACAGAAACAATAAAAATGAAATTTTAGAACAACAAAGAAATATAATTTCTGAAAAAAATCACTAGATTGACTAACATCCAAATGGATATGACAGAGGAATGAGTAAGTGAACTTAAAGACAAATCAATAGAAATTACAGAAGGTGAAGAATAGAGAGAAAAAATTAAACAAAATGAACAGAAGCTAAGAGACCTGTTAAATGATATTATACAGTCATAAATAAATGTAAATAGAATAGATGAAGAGGAGAGAGAAAAAATATTTGAAGAAATAATGGATAAAAATTTCCCAAAATTGATGAAAGAAATTCGCAGATATAAAATACATGAATCAAAGCAGGATAAACACAGAGAAACCCAGCCAAAGTACATAATAAACCATTGTAAGGCAAAGATACAGAGCAAACCTTGAAAGCAGCCAGAGAAAAATGACATATCACCATCAAGAGAACAATGATCTGATTAATGCTTAACTTCTCATCAGAAACCATGGAAGGCAGAAAGACTGGACCATCTTTAAAGTCTTGGGGGGAAAAAAAAAGAAATGTTAACCCAGAATTCTGTATCCAGAAAACATATCCCTGAAGAGTGAAAACAAAATAAAGATACTTTCAGATAAAAGAAAACTAAAAGCATTTGTCACTGGCAGATCACTATAAGAAGTGCATTTGCTAGCAGCAGACTTGCACTGTAAGAAATGCTAGAAGTTATTTGGATGTAAGGCAAATGATACTAGATGGAATTGGGACACTCAAAAATGAATAAAGAGCATCAGAAGTGATAAATGGAGGAATAAATACAGAGGACTATATTTTGCTTTTTTCCTCTGAATTTCTTTATAAATCAAATAACTGTCTAAAACTAAAATGGCAAGTGTCTTGTGGAGTGTGTGTGTGTGTGTATGTGTGTATGTTTACATGTAACAACTATAACAAAAAGGACAGAGGTGTGGACCTATAAGTTTGTAAGATTTCGATGTTTTACTTGAAGTAGTACATTATTAACTAATGTACTAAGTAGTACATTATTAACTAATTAAGTGGACTGTGAAAAGTTATTTTTGTATATTATAATCCCTAGGGCAGCCGCTATAAAAATAGTACGAAAAAGAATAGCTAAAATATCAAAAGACAAAATAAAAGAGAATTCTGAAAACATATTCAAATCCTCTACAAACAAGGCAGGATGAAGAGAGGAAGGAAAAACAGAGATGTGTAGAAAATAAAAAATATTAGGCCTAAGCCCAATCATGTCAATAATTACATTAAAGATTATTGAACTAAACACTCCAATTAAGAAGCAGAAATTGTCAGAAGGCAAAAATAAAACAAACTACACAAGTCTACACTGTTTACAAGACACTCATTTTAAATATAAATACACAGACAGGTTAAAAATGAGCAGATGAAAAACATACCTTGCAAAGAGTAATAAGCAAAAGGCTGGAATGGCCATTAACATCACAAGACAAATTTCAAAACCAAATGAATTACCAGAGATAAAGGAGAATGATAAAAGAGTCAATAATGATAAAAGAGTCAATTGAACAGGAAGGGATCAACCCAAATGTGTATGCATCCCATAACAGAGTTTCAAAATATATGCAACAAGAATTGACAGAATTAAAGAGAGAAATAGACAATTCTCCAATCATAGTTGATGACTTTAACACTCCTGTCTCAGCAATGGATTGAACTAGAAAAAAAAAAGATCAACAAAGCCATAGAAGACATGTACAACATTATCAGCCACTTTGACCTAATATATATTTATAGAATGATATACCCCAAAATGGCAGAATACACATTCTTTTCAGATTTACATGGGATAGTTACCAGGAGAGATCATATTCTAGGTTATAAAACAAGCCTCAATAATTTTTTTCTTAAAAAAATCAAACCTGAAATCATATGGAGTATGTTCTCTGACCACAAAAGAATCAAATGAGAATACCAATTTAGGGCACGCAGGACCACCCTCAAGTTTGTGATTCACCACGAAAGAGTCAACAGTAGGTTGTACTCATGGCTAAGATTTATCACAGTCTAGGGTACAGAGTAAAAGCAGGAGGAAAAAGATATGCATTGGGTAGAACCCAGAGAGGTCACAAACCTTTTTATACATACTCTCTCTAGAAGCAAAATATAGGGATATATGCAAAATACCTCTGCCCAGGGAAGAGCAGAAAGAGCAATTGAGTCTCAGCTTTCATGGCTTGTACGAAAGGCTGGTCATACAGGCATATCCTGCTACTTGACCGCCATGGTAATTGAAACTCAGGACCCCAACAATGAAACTAGGTACACTTCATCAATCTGGATGTTTGTACAAAGCAGTTCTGACAAACAGGTACAGCACGGTCTATTGCTCCTGGTGTTCAAAACTAAATCAACCATTAACATAAAAACATGTAGAAGGCCACATTCCCAGGGGTTAACCAAGAGTCAATCATGGTTCCAGGTTCCCTTAGAGACATGAAGGAGTCAGCAACCAGATGCCCTGTGTTAACATTTTCCTCACAAATACCAATATGTAAACCAGGAAAACACTACATATTTGGAAAGTAAACAATAAAACTCTAAATAATCACTGGATCAAAAAATAAATTACATATATGCTAACTTCTCTTATGAAAGGGATCTGATAAATTGAAGGAGTATTACTGTATTAGAATAAAAATTATAGTAGTATGTAGTGAAATGTATGTGACTGCATTTGGATGAAAAGCTTTCAACAAAGGGAAACACACAAAAAACAAATAAATTACAAGAGAAATTAGACAATATTTTGAACTAAATGGTAATGAAAATACAACATAAAATCTGTGGAATGCAGTTAAAGTTGTGCTTAGAAGGAAAGTTATAGCCTTAAATGTCTATATTAAAAAAGATCATAATGCAAAATCAACAAGTACTAGATAGAAAAATTTTCAAAAATATGTAAGTAGAAATTACCCTCCATGTTGTCTTCCATTTTTCCCAGATCTAATGCCAGAATAGAAATGTTTGTAGGTGCTTGTAGGGTGCAACATTTGGTTTCTTTGGAAACCAAAATATCACAAAATCTATGAGCAAGAGGGAACCACCTCCTGAGTAGGAATGTACCATTTAAAGTACACCCTAACCCTAACCCTGGTGGTCCAGTGGTAGAGAATCCACCTTCCAATGCAGGGGACGCGGGTTCAATCCCTCATCGGGGAACTAAGGTCCCACATGCCACGGGGCAACTAAGGCCACGCGCCACAACTACTGAGCTCGCGCACCTCAACTAGAGCCCACGTGCCGCAAACTACAGAGCCCACGCACCCTGGAACCCGCGTGCCACAACTAGAGAGAGAGAACCTGCATGCCACAACTAGAGAGAAGCCTGCATGCTGCAATGAAGAGCCTGCTCGCTGCAATGAAAAGATCCCCTGTGCCGCAACAAAGATCCCACGTGCCGCAACTAAGACCCGACGCAGCCAAAAAAAATAAAAATAAAAAAATAAAGTACACCATTCTGAGTAGGCCCAAACACTGTGATTATTCTGTTTCCTACCACACTTAGAGAGATGTAGAGGCTGGGGGGGGGGGAGGGAGGGAGGGAGGGAGGCGGGGGGCAGGTGTTAGGGGTCAGCTTCAGAATTTGTGTGTATAAAAAGACTTTCTGATGAGCATATTTTAGTATTTTTGTTGGCCTGGCAATGTGAGAATAGGGTAATTCCAATAGGGGCCTCACTCTGCCCAGAGACAAGTACAAAGGCTCAAAGGGTAACCCATGGTACATATAGGAGCCGAGTGTTTGGCCAATGAGAGCCCCACTGCCCCACTGCGTCACACAGTCAAACATTCCCAAAGCAGCAACTCAGTGGCTCACAGGGCCACAAGTATTACTAGTACAGCTATTAGGTTGGCTTGCCACACTTCCACAGATTAGTCTGGTAAGGAGACAATGAGCTCAAATGGATTCAGACAATTTATTACTTAAACACACAGCAAAAGCAAAATCAGCACGGTGCCAGTGTACCAAGCCCTTAATCCCACATGCTGACATCAAACAGGAAGGGCCAGATGACAGATATTCAAGCGATGTGTCACGCTGCTGTCAAGGAGCCACCTCTAAACTAAATCCAAGCAGTTTTGCAGACTTACAGAGACACCTGAAGGGTACAAGGTACAAGGTGGAGACCCCTGCACTCAGCTGAACGAGGAGACGGATGAGAAATGGACTTAGGACAGTTTCCCACAAGGTACGTCAGGAGAAACCACCCAGTGACAGCTCCTCACCAAGCCGCTGATCTCCCCTTGCTCCGGGAGGAGCCACAGGGCATTTCGCCAAGACTTGAGTCAGACTGTGGTGAAGCACTGCCCACGTGGCCTGAATGAAGACGTGCAAGGTGGGCAGGGTGCTGCATAGAGAAGCTTTTCTACAATATGCTGATTTTATGTGCTTTTACTAGAGTGATATTCAATGCCAAGATTTCTGAAGCACTCACTAAGAGGTGATACTGAGCATTTCAGCTGGGCCCTGAATTAACTGAAAGAAAGTCATGGAGGAGGACAGTAAGTGTGAAGTTTTTAACAGAATATCCTCTGTCACCTACCCATACAGGCTAATGGAATTAACCACTCCAAATACAAGCACCCTTGAAGCAGGGGGCCTATTTGTGGGAGATATGTGTAGTGTACAATGAAGAAAGCTGTGTACCAGCTATATGACTTCCCTAACCACTCACTCTTGGTCCTACAGAAGGATACTCCCAGGGTCTTGTAATACTCTGTGGAATTAATGCTGCTACTTCTGGTCAAACAGAATAAGGTCAGACCAAAGGCTGTGGTTCTAAAACAACCAGCGCACTATAATCAGCAACATCTACCCCAGACAGCGTTAGAACCTTAGGCTGTAAACAAACCCATCTCAGAGCTCTCTGAGACAGTCTGCCTTAGTCCTGGCTAGCTGGGGAACCTACAACAAAATGAGTTTTGTTTTTTTTTTGAGCCAATGAATTAGACAAGCTTTATGTTGATTAAAGACAAGATAAGATGCTAAGCGGTGAACCAAAATCAAAACAAACACTGATGCACAGTTTTGCTAAGAGAGCTCTCTCTCTAGTAAGTTTAGAAAATGAACACTACGGTTATAAACCCTTAAAATAAACAGTGAACTTAATCATTATAGGTAGCTTAAAAATATTGATTGTGATCAGTGATCACACACTGTATGAAACAACTAACAAATTATTTAATATTCTCATTTTTTCAAAAAATGTAGAAAACAAAGGTATTTAATTATGTTTGTGTCCCAACCGCTTACTGACAAATTCTCATCTTACAGTGAAATAACATATACTATAAAAATGATAATAACATCAAACAACTTTCACCTCTCACCAGACAATCTGACACTACTTTTAACCTTTTTTTTAAATGTTTTTATTGGAGTATAATTGCTTTACAATGGTGTGTTAGTTTCTGCTTTATAACAAAGTGAATCAGCTATACATATACATATATCCCCATATCCCCTCCCTCTTGCATCTCCCTCCTACCCTCCCTATCCCACCCCTCTAGGTGGACACAAAGCACCGAGCTGATCTCCCTGTGCTATGCAACTGCTTCCCACTAGCTATCTATTTTACATTTGGTAGTGTATATATGTCCACATATACACTACCACTCTCTCACTTCAACAAAATGAGTGTGAATTACATTTCTTCAAATACAGATATGGACAGACAGACAGTAGATGGTCACATAGCAACTAAGATTTACCTATGCCAAAGTGGAGGCTAGATGTGCATTAACTTTTGGTCATCTTATAGTAAATATTTTGTAATAAAAAGAATAAAATACTCCTTATAAATTTCTCTTTAATATAACTAAATGTAGGAAGGAAATGCTTAAGATCTCTTTGCCAACATTATACACAGACAGTGTCTGACTTGATTAAGGCTGTTTGAAGACATTTCATATACAGTTTTAGACAAATGGGTCCCACACAAATGTGATGAAGGAAAAAAGAGAAGCAAAACCACATGCCATTGTAGTAATGTAACAGGAAAAAACATAACACTATCAGCTGAAGTCCAGTGACTCTAGCATAAGAAGGGGAAACCATGAATAGGCCCAGAGAAATAGGTAAGAGTTAACCGCACCGTGTCACTGGGCAGGCCTCCTGTGAGGACTGCAAGTAACAGGAAAAATAACTCACAAAACAACTTATGGTCTATTATCCAGCCAGGAAAGAAACAGACAATGGGGAAAAATCTACACAAACCTTGAGAGAGTTCTGTGGATGTGATAATCAGAGTACATTCTCTCACACATCATGCTTGAGAAAGGAATGTAATGAGAAAGAGGCCTCACACTCCTGTCATCCCTGCTTGCATCGGCAAGGAGGAATAGAAGGTCAGTGGCACAGAAAAGTACCAAAAGACAAAACTTGTTTGGAGGGGGTGATGTAGACCACTGTTAGCCCCTTAAGTTAGGGGGTCTTAACTCTAGGTCAAGACTGATTTCTCCAAAGCAGTGGCTAAGGGAACCCCATGTGGTCACATTCGTGATTATACTGAGGCTGCTTCTTACCCAGAGGTCTCTGTCCTGAACACAGAGTTTCCTCCCCTTTAACAATATGAGACACAAAGGAGAAGCAGCAGATATATACACGGGGTAGTGGGCAGGGGGGAAAGTTCTAAGACATTTTAGTTTAAGGTAGACAGTCATTTACATGACCCTGGATCGTCAAGGAAAAATTCTGCCTAAAAAATTCTGATATAGCTTTGGGAATTGTCAGTGTGCAGAATGTAGCTGGTTATGAGAATTAATGGCATTATCCAAGGGCAAGGGCCAAAGTCAAGGAAGGAGTTTTAAGGAGTGAATAAGTGAGAGGTCGAGTAAGATGAAGTAGGTAAATGAAGCCTTCTACTGGAAGTGGAGCTCATCATAGGATATCAACTACTCTTTGAGGGCTACAAAGGAAAAAAACATCCATTAAAACCCATCTTTTCTTCACCAGAAGACTAGATCTATCACTCAAATACTTATATTCATCATCATGTTTTAATAGAAGGGTGCACTGGATAATCTCATTAATTCAACAATATTTGAATGAATAATCTCATTAATTCAAATATTTTTGAGCACCTACCGCATGCCTGCCACTGTGTTAAGCACAAAGAGATTACCCTTTCTAACAACTTTACATAGTATCCTCTCATTCATTCATTCAACAATTCATTCAACAATCATTAAGCACCTAATGCTTGCTAGACCATAATGTTTGATGCTTGAAATGCATGCATAGTAAGTGTTCAATATATTATTTTCTCTTCCTGAACACAAGAGTTTTACTGTATAAAGCTGAGAATGGAAAGAGGCAGCCCAAAAGCATGCTTCATGCACTGGGGCCTCCTGAAAAAAGCTCCAAGATTTAGTGTCAGAGAGCTGGACTGGAATTCCAGCTCTACCACATACCCCAAAGTGACCTTGAGCTCTTAACCTCTCTGAACTGCAGCGTCCTCAGTATATAGTGGGGGTAAATGTCATATCCCCTACAAGGCAACAAAAATAATAAAAGTAAAATGTCTGGTACAACACAGAGGGGTTGTCATTGCTGCTATTATCATTATTAAGGAAGATAATCTGTGCGGTCAGGAGTTGCTTGAGAGATGAGAAGAAAAAATAATGTGGGCAACCTTCTGAATAATGAACTCACTATACTCCTGTGAAGGACAGGGTTGCTAAGAGTGTGTTTGGGTCCCAGAGGAAAAAACAAAATCCCATTCTAAGCAGGATTTACCCCAGTGCCCTTCCTGGTCTTCTGAAGGCCCTGATTATCTTCTTCCTCTTATCAGCCCCGATGAAGTACACTAGAGGCCACCCACTCTAGTGGCAAGGAGTCGCGGGGTGTTCAGAATCCTGATTCCCAACCCTAACCAGGCAGAGACCAAGTAGTCAAAGACAACAGAGATGCTCTGACCCCTGGCTAATGAGGCTGAGATTCTGGCAGAGAACTAGTACCAGTTCATTAGTTAAGAACTGAAATGCAAATGAGGAATTCAGACAGAAAAAGCAGAAGCCAACTCAGAAAGGTTAGGCATACACAACCTTTTAAGAAAGTAAAGAAGTCAGACTTTAGGGGTGGGTGGGGCTTTCTAGAAGCACTGTGAAGGGTGGTACCTGTAGGCTGGAGGCTTTCAGTATCTGTGGATGGGCAGATCTGCGTTAAGCACTGGTAAGAAATGACTGAGGAGACCAGTAAAAAGGATATGATTATAGTGTTAGGAAAGAAGTAATGAACCCTGAACAAGGACAACAGAATGGGGATGGATTATTGAAAACTTTGCAAAGGTCAATTCTGTAAACTAGGTGAACATTCAGAGTTGAGAGAAAGAAATATAAAGAAGATGCTAATAATAAATATTAACGTTTACCATTTGCATTTTAAGTTAAAGGAACTTTAAAATACAAGGAACACTAAATTTTGTATGGTTCGTATTAATGCAACAAAAACATTTGTATTTTCAGACTAACTGCTTATGAGCCTAAAGAAAGAATTTTATTTTTACTCCTCTATATAATAATATTTTCTTGATAAATCCTAGGGAAAATATGAGTGAGATACTGAAGTATGATAAAATTACACAGGAAAGTAAATATACTCTGCCAAAATCATTATTCTGGTCCCATGAGTAATACTAACACAGAGGAAAAAACTAGGACTATATTCCATTAACTTTTTTTCTGCAGTGACAGCAAATTTTAAACTAGGCATGTGTTTCTAACTTTGCCAGCTTTCTCCCTGAAGCAAACGTGTCAGAGAGGATTACTGTGGCAAGTTAGTCATATGGATTTTTTTTTTGTTGTTTACAAAATGGTAATGCATAACATTAGAAACCAAACCACAAAGAACAGGCTCTCTAGAGCAAGACTGGAGCACATACACAGAACATACAGTGCTTTGAGTAACAAGGTTTTGTCACTCAAAAAGGAGGAGTTTGGTTACCTAGGATTCCAGGAAATAACACATATCTTCTAGGACACAAAGGAGGGAAAAAACAGAATGCAAGGAACTTATTCCAAGGCAGGAATATAAAATAGAATACATTTTCCTAAAGAAATCCTAGATTCTAAATTCTGAGGCACTGAAAAAAACGTACCTAAGAAGCTCAAATTGTTATTTAAATTCTGGCCCATTTAACTGCCAAGACTTTCAAGAAGATAATGAATGCTATCAAAAATTCATCATAAGTATGTGAATGAGCTTGAAAAGAATTATACCAGCTATTTCCATGCAATAATAGAGAAAGCAAAGCAACCACTGAGCATTTTTAAGAGCTCTGATTATCTCTGCCTTGTGGAACTTTATTCGACTCTCACTTCATTATGCTCAATAACATTCTTGAGAAATATTTATGTTTCTGTTTTACAAAGGGTAAAGCATACCCCTTTCACAGCAAAGGTGTTCAATAATTGCTAAATAAAAGTTTGACATACGTTGTATAAAGCCATTTCTTTAAGAGACTCTGAAAGTCAACTTGCACTGACAATATTATTTCAAGGTTTTCAGGATAACCCAATCACTTTGCCATTGTAGGAAAGGTATTGCAATACCAAGAGGTTGTCTTCTAAACCCTGTGAAAAGGGAGAAAAATCAAAACAAAACCAGAGTCAGATATGGCAGGAATGTTGGAATTATCAGACCAGGAATTTTAAAATACTAAGAATAACATGCTATAGGCTTTAATGGAAAAAGTAAACAACATGCAAGAAAAGATGGATAATGTAAGCAGAGAGATGGACATTCTAAGAAAGTATCAAAAAGAAATGCTACCAATCAAAAACGCTGTAACTGAAATAAAGAATGCCTTTGATGGGCTCATTAGTAGAATGGACACAGCTGAGTAAAGAATCTCTAAGCTTGAAAATATGACAATAAAAACTTACCAAAACTGAAAAGAATATCCAAGAACTCTGAGACAACTACAAAAGATGTAACATATGTGTAATGAGAATACCAGAAAGAGGAAACAGAGAAAAGAACAGAAGCAATATCTGAAGCAATAGTGAGTGAGAATTTCCCCAATAAGTGTCAGATACCAAACCAGAGATCCAGGAAGCTCAGAGAACACCAAGCAGGATAAATGCTTAAAAACAAAACAAAACAAAGAAACAGGGCTTCCCTGGTGGCACAGTGGCTAAGAATCCGCCTGCCAATGCAGGGTACATGGGTTCGAGCCCTGGTCCAGGAAGATCCCACATGCCGCGGAGCAACTAAGCCCATGCGCCACAGCTACTGAGCCTGCGCTCTAGAGCCTGCGAGCCACAACTACTGAGCCCACGTGCCTACAGCCCATGCTCCGCAACAAGAGGAGCCACCGCAATGAGAAGCCCACGCACAGCAACGAAGAGTAGCCTCCACTTGCTGCAACTAGAGAAAGCCCATGTGCAGCAACAAAGACCCAACGCAGCCAAAAAATAAACAAATTAATTAATTAAAAAAACCAAAAACAAAAAGTTAAAAAAAAACAAAAAGAAACAAACAAAAAGCTATGTCTAGTCATGTTATATTCAAATTGCAGAAAATCAAAGACAAAAATATCTGGAAAGAAGCTGAAGAGGGAGAAAAAAAACTTACCTATAGAGGAACAAAGGTAAGTTGATCCTTGAACAACCTGGGTTTGAACTGCCCGGGCTCACTTATATGCAGATATTTTTCAATAGTAAATACTGAAGTACTACACGGCCCATGGTTGGTTGATTTTGCAGATGCAGAGGATGCAGATGCAGAGGGATGACTGTAAGCTATACTCACTTGGATTAACCCCCACATTGTGCAAGGCTTAACTGTACATCTGACTTTCCCTCAGAAACCAAGCAAGCAAGAAGGGAGTGAAGAGAAGTATTTACAGTGTTGAGATTAAAAAAATCCACCAATTCAGAATTTTGTACCCTGAGAAATTATCTTTCAAAAGGGAAGGAGAAATAAAGACTTTCTCAGACAAACAAAAACTGAGGAAACTTTTAGCCAGATCTGCCTGACAAGATATGTTAAAAGAAGTTCTTCAGAGAGAAGGAAAATAATATAGGTCAGAAATAAGGATCTACATAAAGAAAGGAAGAGCATCAAAAAATGAATAACTAAACGTAATATAAAAACTTTTATTTTTCTTATTCTTAAATGATCTAAAAGATAACAATTTGTTGAAAATAATAGCAACAATGTATTCAATTATGAATGCTTATATATGTAATATGCTTTTGTATAAGTGAAATGAATGATAACAATCATACAAGGAATAGGAGGGATGAATTTGGAATATTTTGTTATTATACGGTACTTGTATTACCCACGAAGTGGTACAGTATTATTTGAAAGTGGAATTGGATTAGTTGGAAATGTATATTTAGCAAATGCTAGGGCAACCATTAAAACTTTTTAAAAAAAGCATAATTGATACACTAACAAATGAAAGAAAATGGAATCATATAAAGTACTCAAAACCACAAAAAGGCAGAAAAAGTATGAAAGACAAAAACAGGAACAAAGAACAAGGGCAACAAATAGAAAACAGTAACAAATATGGTAGTTATTAATCCAACTATATCAATAATCCCTTTAAAATGTCAATGATCTAAATATACCAATGAAAAGACAGATTGTCAGAGAGGATGAAAAAAACAAAACCCAAATATATGTTGTCTACAACAGGGGTCCCCAACTCCCAGGCCGCAGACCAGAACCGGTCCGTGGCCTGTTAGGAACCGGGCCGCACAGCAGGAGGTGAGTGGTGGGCAAGTGAGCGAAGCTGCATCTGCCGCTCCCTGTCACTCGCATTACCACCTGAACCGTCATCCTCCTCCCACCCCTGTCCGTGGAAAAATTGTCTTCTACGAAACCAGTCCCTGATACCAAAAAGGTTGGGGACCGCTGGTCTACAAGAAACTCATTTTATTATTTTTTTTTACTTTTTACTTTATATTGGAGTATAGCTGATTAACAATGTTGTGATAGTTTGAGGTGCACAGCAAAGCAACTCAGCCATACATATGCATGTATCCATTCTCCCCCAAACTCCCCTCCCATCCAGGCTGCAACATTGAGCAGAGTTCCCTGTGCTATACAGAAGGTCCTTGTTGGTTATCTACTTTAAAGATAGCAGTGTGTACCTGTCAATCCCAAACTCCCTAACTAACCCTTCCCCCCACTCTTCCCCCCGGGGAACCATACTTCTTTCTCTAAGTCTGTGAGTCTGTTTCTGTTTTGTAAATAAGTTCATTTGTATCATTTCTTTTTAGATTCCACCTATATGCGGTATCATACGATGTTTCTCTTTCTCTGTCTGACTTACTTCACTCAGTATGACAATCTCTAGGTCCATCCACGTTGCTGCAAATATTCAGAAACCCATTTTAAATATAAAGACACATATAGATGAAAAGTAAAGACATAGAGAAAGATACACCATGCTAGTAATTAATCAAAAGAAAGCAGAAGCAGCTGTATCAATTTCAGACAGAGCTACTTCAGGGCAAGGAAAGTTGTCAGAGATAAGAGGATAATACCATAACATAATGATAAAGGGGTCGATCCTCCAAGAAGACATAACAATCCTCAATGTGCATGCACATAACAACAAAGTGTTAAAATATATTTGGCAAAACCCGAAAGAACTGCAAGGAAAAGTAGATGAATCCCCTATTATAGTTGCAGACTTTAACACTCCTCTAACAGAAATGGACAGATCCAGCAGGCAGAAATTCAGTAAGTACATAGTCAAACCCTACAGCACCATCAATCAATTGGATATAATTGGTATCTAAAGACTACTTCATCCAACAACAGCAGAATTCACAATTTTCTCTAGCTTGATGGAATATGCACCAAAATAAACCACATTCTGGAACATAAAACACAACCTTAACAAATTTAAAAGAATAGAAATCATACAATGTCTGCTCTCAGACCACAATGGAATTACACTAGAAATCAGTTAACAGTAAGATAACTGCAAGATCCCAAAATATATGCTGATTAAACAACTCACTTCTAAACACCACATGGGTCAATGAAGAACTCTCAAAATAAATTTTAAAATATTTTGAACTAAATGAAAATGAAAATGCAACTTACCAGACACTATGGGATGCAGTGAAAGCAGTGCTTAGAGGGAAATTTATAGCATTGAATGCATATATTAAAAAAGAAGAAAGATCTAAAATTAACAATCTAAGGTTCCACCTTAGGAAGCCAGAAAAGAGCAAATTAAATTCAAAGTAAGCAAAAGAAGAGAAATAATAAAAATTAGAGCAGATATCAATGAAACTGAAAACAAGAAATCAACAGAGAAAGTAAATCCTAAACCTGATTCTTTGAAAAGATCTTTAAAATTGGTAAACTTCTAGCCAAGCTAAGAAAAAAAAAGATGAATTACAATATGAGAAATGAAATAAAAGACATCACAACAGATCGCATGGAGACATTAAAAGGTTAATAAAAGATTATTATGAACAAATCCATGCCCACAAATTTTATAACCTAGATTAAACAAACCACTTCTCTGAAAGAGTCAATCTGCCAAAACTTACACAAGAATAGACAGTATGAAGAGGCCTATATATATTAAAGAAATTAAATCAAAAATTAATAATCTTCCAAAACAGAAAGCAACAGGCCCAGATGGGCTCACTTGAGAATTCTATCAAACCCCTAAGGAGAAATTATACCAATTTTCTACAATCTCTTCCAGAAGATAGAAACCAAACCAAGGGAATACTTCCTAACTCATGAAGCCAGAATTATCCTAATACCAAAACCAAAGACATTACAGGAAAAGAAAACTACAGACTAGTATCTCTCATGAACATACACGCAAAAATCCTCAAGAAAAGATTAGCAAATCAAATGCAACAATGTATAAAAAAGATTACACACCATAACCAAGAGAGATTTATCCCATGTATGCAAGGCTGTTTCAACATTTGAAAATCAATTAATGTAATCCATCACATCAATAGGCTAAAGAAGAAAAATAACATGATCTTATCAGTAGATGCAGAAAAAGGACTTGACAAAATCCAACACCTATTCATGATTAAGAACTCTCAGAAAATTAAGAATAGAGGGGAACTTCCTCAATGTGTTAAGGATATCTACAAACAACCTACAGCTAACATCATACTTAATAAGGAGAAACTCAAAGCTTTCCAACTAAGATAAGGAACAAAGAAATAATGTCCCCTTTCACCACTCCTTTCCAAGTTATACAGACTGGTAAGTAAGAAATCAAATGTTCACAGATGGCATTATCATCAATGTAGAAAATCCAAAAGAATCAACAACAACAACAACAACAAAAAACCTCCTGGAACTAATAAGCAATGATAGAAATGTTGCAAGATACAACATTAATATGCAAAAGTTAATCAATTTCCTATATACCAGCAATAAATACGTGGAATTTGAAATTAAAAATATATTACCATTTATATTAGCACTCCCCCCCAAAATGAATTACTTATATGTAAATCTAAAAAATTTGTACAAAATCTATATGAGGAAAATTCCTCATAACTGTGACAAAAGATATCAAAGAACTAAATAAATGGAGAATTATTCCATGTTCATGGACAGAAAGATTCAATAGTGTCAAGATGTCAGTTTTTCCCAAGTTGATCAATAGATTCAACACAATCTCCGTCAAAATCTAGCAAGTTATTTTGTAGATATCAACAAACTCATTCCAAAATTTATATGGAGAGGCAAAAGACCTAAAAGAGTCAACTCAATACTGAAGGAGAAGAACAAAGTCAGAAGACTGACTCGACCCCATTTACAGAATTACAATAAAGGTACAGTAATCAAGAGAGTGTGGTATTGAGGAAGAACACAAATAGATCAATGAAATAAAACAGAGAGCCCAGAAAAAAGACCCAAATAAATATAGTCAACTGATTGTTAACAAAGGAGCAAAGGCAACATAATGGGGCAAAGATAGTCTTTTCACCAAATGGTGCTATAACAACTGAACATCCACCTACAAAGAAAAAAAATGAATCTAGACACAGAGTTTACACCCTTCACAAAATTTAACTCAAAATGGATCAAAGACCAAATGTAAAATACAAAACTATAAAACTCCTGGAAGATAACATAGGAGAAAACCTAATTGGCCTTGGATATGGCAATGACTTTTAGATAAAACACTAAGGGCATGATCTGTGGAAGAAATAAATTGATAAGCTGGATTTCATTAAAATTAAAAACTTCTGCTCTGTGAAAGACAATGTTAAAAGGATGAGAAGACAAGCCACAGTCTGAGAGGAAATACTTGCAAAATAGACATCTGATAAAGGAGTGTTATCCAAAGTATACCAAAAAACTCTTAAAACTCAATAAGAAAATTAACAACCAGATTTAAAAAATGGGCAAAAGATCTGAACAGACACCTCAAGAAAGAAAATATACAGATGGCAAGTAAGCATATAAAAAGATGTTTAATATCTTATATCATTGGTGAATTCCAAATTAAAGCAATGAGATATTACTACACACCTATTTGAATGACCAAAATCCAAAACACTGACAAAACCAAATGCTAGTGAAGATGTGGAGCAACAGGAATTCTCATCCACTGTAGGTGGAGATGCAGAATGGTACAGCCACTTTGGAATACAAACTGGCAGTTTCTTACAAAGTTAAACATACTCTTATCATATGATCCAGCAATTGTGTCCACAAAAAAACCTACACATAGATGTTTACAGCAGCTTTATTCACAATTGCCAAAACATGGAAGCAACCAAGATGTCCTTCAGTAAGTTAACGGATAAATAAATTGTGATATATCCAGAAAAATTGAATATTATTCAGCACTGAAAAGAAATGAGCTATCAAGCCATGAAAAGACATGGATGAAAAGTAACGCATATTGCTACATGAAAGAAGCCAATGTAAAAAGTTCACATACTGTGGAATTCCAACGATATGACATTCTAGAAAAGGTAAATCTATGGAAACAGTAAGAAGACCAGGGTTGCCAGGGATCAATAGGCAGAGCACAGAGGATTTTTAGGGCAGCAAAACTATTCTGTATGATGTTACAATGGTAGATGCATGTCATTAAACATTTATCCAAACCCACACAATGTACAACACCAAGAGTGAACTCTAATGTAAACTATGGACTTTAGGGGATAATGATGTGTCAGTGCAGGTTCACTGCTTATAACAGAGGTACCACTATGTTGCAGGATGTTCATAGTGGAAGAGTTCGTGTGTGTTTGGGGGTATATGGGAACTCTGTATTTTCTGCTCAATTTTGCTGTGAACCTAAAATGCTCTAAAAAACAGTTTACTAATGTTTTTAAAGCAAAGGAGTAACCCCTTCTCTTTCCTTGTAATGATTTGCTCCATTCCCAGAGCTTCCTGTTCACCCATGCCACTCTCCTGAATTCCACCTGGATATCAAACAGTCATCTCAGACTCCGCGTGCCTAGTACTGAATTCTTGGTCTTCCTTCTCTCAAATTTTCTTCTCCAACAATCTTCCATATCTCACTAAATGGCTACTCCATCCTTCTAGTTGTTCAGATCAAAATCCTTGGCATCATCCCTGACTCTCATGCTTCGTCACACTCCCCTTCCAATTCCACTTCCAATAAGTGAGCAGGAAATCTGATCACTTATCATACCTCCAGCATTATACTGTCTTGGTCCGAGCCACCACAACCTCTCCTCGAATTGGTCTCTTCTGTTCTTGCTCCCCTTACAATCTATTCTCCACAAAGCACTCAGATTGATCCTTGCAAAAAAGAAATCAGATCACATCATTTCACTCTTCAAACGCTTCATGGCTTTCCTTCTCACTCAATAACCTTACAATGTCCTCTCACAATGAGCTGGATAGCCCTACATGCTCTTCCCACCCTCCAACACACCTTCTTACTTATCTGACCCTGTTTCTTATTATTCATCCCCACTCATTCATGCTACTCTAACCACAAGGACTGTTTTGTGATTCCTAGCAAAAAGGTCTCAAAAAGGTACCACCTCAGGACCTCTATACTTGCTGTTCTCTGTGCCCAGAAAGCTCTTCCTCCAAATAAATGGTTTTCTCATCTCTTACAAGTCTTTGCTGACAGCGAAGTCTTCCCTGATCACCACCCTCCAACAGACTCTATTCACCTATTGGTGAATACCTATAGATGCTCCACTATTCACTTTCCCTACTTTGTATTTCTCCAAAGAATGCAACACTTTATAACTTTACATACATACACACATATACATATGCGTGTATGTATATCTATATATATATACACACACACAGAGATCGCACATGCACGCTTATATTTTACTTATTTATTTTGTTTATTATCTTCCTCCATCAAATAGGATGTGAGCTCCTTGAGGACAGAAATTTCCAATAAAATACAAATATTTTATTCACTGCTGTATCCTTAGTTCTTAGAACAATGCCTGGCAATTGAGAGGCACACAAACATTTGTTGAATAATAATCATATAAATACTTATGATATGTCATCTTATGGCAAGGGCTGGGGCAACAGCATTACAGCACAGCATGTCTAAACTTAATTTCAAAAAATTCTTCTAAATGAGAAAAGTTGTGAAAAAACACAACTGTGTAACCAATAGAGGTAGCTGGAGTAGCTGAACTGACTAGTTTATTGACCAGCATTACTAACCTTGAAAAAATCCATAGAGTTCATGGACTATTTATGTTCCACTGAACAGCAGTGTGCAAACAACCTCCCTTAAGGAGTGTTCCTTCAACTTCTCCCCTCTCTACCTTTAGATTTATTTTTCTTCACTCATTCTTTTCCCCTCTATTCTCTTGGTGCCCGATTCTATTCCCTCCTGCCCTCTGGATCCAGTTCTCTATTTCATCAATTCATATTCCCTTAGCATTACACCTTCAAACACTCAAGCAGGCTTTCTACCTCTTTTTACAAATTCCTATTTTCTTGATCCCTTAAAATTCTCAAACTCCAGTTTTTTTCTTCCCTTCTCACTTCATCAACAATTTACCAAAAACTTGGTTTATTTTCACTGCTTCTACTTCCTGACCATCATTGTTCAAAGAAGTGGTTCTTAACCAGGGTGTACATAAAAATCTCCTGGAATTTTTTCATGCCCAGGTTCCATACTCTGAAATTCTGACTTGATGAGTTTGCATTGGGGGGAAGGGCACTAAACATAAGTATGCTGGTGAAAACAACTCCCTAACAGAGTCTAATGCACACCCCAGATTAAGAACCATTACCTCAAATACCTGACATATGTTTTTTCTGGTCGTAATAATGATAATATTCCACCAACTGAGGAGTATAATTAAATCAACCCTCTGTATCTGACACACATGAAAAACAAACAAAAAGGCTCCTGGTCACCAAATCCAACTGTGTTCTCTTAGTTTTATCCTTTCCAAACTTTACAAGATATTTGATACCACCAGCTTTAAGCACGCTCCTCTCTTCGACGACTTTTTGGTCTTTTTTTTTTTGGTCTCCTTTCCTCCCTGCCAATTTGTCTTAATCCATCTAGATCAGTGCCTCTCAATGTGATCCAAGGGTCAGCAGCATCACTATCATTTGGAAACTTGTAAGGAATGAAAACTCCTCAGGCCCCATCCCAGACATCAGAAACTCTACGGATGGGGCCCAGAAATCTACGCATTCTTGTGATTATTATGCATGCTGATGTTTGGGAACCACTGTGCTAAGCCACCTGTTTTGGAAATATGGGAGGAATCTACAATCACAGGACTGAAGCTCGAACAGAGTAGATGTCAATATATCCATATTTTGACGTTAACTGCTAGTGAAATTATAGTACTTGTCATAAGAAATGGCAATTAGAAATAACGATAGCTACCATTATTAGGGCAATTAGTATGTGCTAGATATGATAAGCTGTTAATACACTTGATCTCACTTATCAGGTGTTATAATTATCATTTTTACAGATGAGGAAACTGACAGAGAAAGATTTTTAACATCTTGCCTCCAAATTTCACGCCCTTGACCACCATATTATTGTCTCCTGCAAAGAGTGGGAAAGAAGGAGTCTTGGACAGAATCCTAAGAAGAAGACTCAGTGGAAGTGACTGAGGTTGACTGGTCAAAGAATGAGAGGAAAAACCAGAAATAAGGGAGGAAGTCTAGGTGAGGAAAGTTTTAAGTAGGAAGCCTTAATCACAGTAGTTGGGATTTTTTTTTTTTTTTCAGTGAATCTACAGAACACAGAGGATGTAGAACTTTTTTAGAAAATGTTTTATGGCGGCTACTCATTCTCTCTGATTCCCAAGTTTTACTGACAAAAACCAGACACTAACTTGGAGTGTTTTGGGGGGAACAGTGGTTAATATTACATATATTTTTAAAAAGTGACATGAAGAAAACGAGCTTTTACATATAGGTGGAGAGGGGATAAATTAAGTGAGCGGAGAAACCTTACAAGTTTACTAAGAGCCAGAATAGGTTTTCTGCTTTGCAGGCACAGAAGCCTGGAGTAACCAAGTAGTCAATCCTGACTCATTTTTAAAACTAAAGTATCAATTTTCTTCACTTATAAATTGAGTAAACATTTGCTCACGGTATTCTCTCCAATGGGTAAATCCATCTAGCAGACGAAAGCTAGGTGTAGGGGTGATGAGCTTGAGTGGTAAGGAGCAAGAGGAAGATAATCCCTGTTATGAGCCAGAGGTGACTAGAAGGCCAGTGATGCTGGTGGAGTTAAGAGAACTGGCTGGCAGAAACAGGACAAGCCTATTGAGGGCACTCTAAAGTGAAGAGACTCATTAGCCAAATACTCAAATCACCTTACAGTTTAGGAGTATAATGCAATTGACTAGTCTCTCTAATTGGTCTAATAGGTTACAGCTTCTTTAGTTACATTAGCTTTCATAAGATACCATCTGGCCAGCTTAATCCGCTTACAAATTTCCTAAATTCCAGCAGCACCCTATTTGTGCCTTTCTACAAATGATTAATCTTCATTTCATGTTGACTTTTCACTTGTTTCAGTGTCAGAAGTTGACCTTTTAAAAGAATTGGCGTTTTTCTGATGTCTATTTTGTCTATATCCGCAAAGCTTTTGCACCTCTTTTAGAAGGATAATCCACAGACTAATACATGGGAACATATTTCCATACTTGTTTCTTATCCATATTCCAAATAATGTTGTTCAAATACTAAATATAATTTCAGCATTCTGAATTTCTTCCATTACCCCATGAACTTCACGTGATACGAATTACTATCTTTCCAACAGCACTTATTAACATCTAACTGTATTCATTAGGCACTTAGTACCTACCCAGCAGCCCTAGGTACTGGGATAACACAGAAGACTGAGGTTCCAGTAGCAAGAGAGAAATAAGGCCAGTAGTATCAGTTTAGCAGAAAAGGGGGGTGACTAATTCATTCTGATGGATCTGGCAATTTTTCCAAGTGGTGAATTGGGCTGAGTCTGAAGGGATGAATAGGAGTTCATTAGCCACTGGAAAAGGGAAGTATCCCTAACACCTCCCTCCCCAAATCTGGTACTGTTAGTAGCATTTAACTTAAAATAACAGTAAAAGAAAGAATAAAATGACAATAACACAAGAAGAAATCGTGCTCACTTCATGATTTGGGGGTTGGAGAGGGGACTGAGCCTTTAAACACACTTCAGATCTGAAAGTAAATGTTTATAAAACAGGATTCACAATCGAGGGAAAGGGGTGGAGGAGGAAGAAGTTCAGTTTGTTTTATTGTATTAAGTTAAACAAATGAGTAAAAATATCAACATCTATGCTTGGGAACACATACTACTTTCCATAAAGATCCTAAGCTTGAAAATGAAAGCCTCAGAACCTTATCTAAAATTACAATATTTCCCCTGGTGTTTTATATCCCCAATATCATTTTTAAGGGTTCTAAAGTGAATCTGCTGAAGAACTTAGCAGCATCTACACACACACACACACACACACACACACACACACACACAATAATCCACTCTTGATTGAAACAATCAACCACACCCTAACCAACTTCCACTTACTCTGACTTTCACACCTCCACATCCTTCAAAGTTTGGCTTAATTTATACTATGACTATCTCAAAGCATTAATTTAGCTCTAAGTTTTGACACTCCACCTCTTCATCCTTCCGTTCAATTATTTCCTCTTAAATTCCATTAGTTTCGCCTTTCTCCTTAAGGGACACTTAGAAAATACATCAACAGCACAATTACAAAACCAATGGCTGCAGCCAGTCTGAACACACACACTAATTTCCACTCATATCCCTCTCGAGGCTGTTTCTACCACTGATCAAAATCAGCGGACCAGGAAGGAGGAAAAAGCTGAGCCAGGAGGGTTGTTCCCTTCCTTCCACTCCCCCCAAGCCTGCCCCCCCCGCTCCCCCTTCCCCCAGGGCCGCATCGCGACCTCGTGCGCGCCCCCTCCACCGACCCGCCCCCGCTGTTACCAGCCACTGCCTAGAAAACAGTCATAGCCTTTGTTAAAACGTCCATGAGCACAATGTACCAGGAGACGGACACATTCCCGGGGGCGGGGTGAAGAAAGTCACACGAATGCCACGCCCTCCTTGGCACAAGCTTGGGGCGACAGCCCACCGCCTCCAAATCCTCTCCCCCCGCGATGCGGAATGTTCCTGGCAACTCTGCACTCCGAGACGGCAGCGCGGGGGAAGGGACAGGCCCGGGACGCCCGCCGCTCAGGGGCACCAAGCGGGGGTACTGAACTTGAAGCTGGGACACCCTCCAGCGCCCTTGGCGAGGCTCCCGGTTCTGCCAAGCCTGAGTCCGGACTTCCAGCCTCTGGAGCCCTTTCCTTCAATTTCTCCTCACACATACCCTCTCCCGCTCCCGCCACCAAGCACTCAGCTCCCCACGCGGCCGGGGCCGGACACTGTCCGGCAGCGCGGCCAGCCCCGCTGCCGCACGTCTGGCAGGTTTCTCCAGATGGGGCCGACGTCTCCCCGGGCCGCCACCCGCACACGTTCCGAACCCTCCCCGGACGCCCGCCCAAACCACGTTCCCCGGCTGCGAGCCCCGCGCCGCCACCGCACTCACCGCGCGCCCCGCGCCACTACTCCGCGCTCTGCCGGCCGCCAACCGCGCCTGCGCCTTCCTACCGCCGCCGAGCCCAGGAGGAGCCAGGAGCCGACGGGAAGGGCGGTGGGAAGCGGCGGGGGCGGGGCCCGGGCGGAGTTAGGAAGGGGAGGGGAGGGGCCAGGCAGGGTGGGAAACAGAGGGGCGGGGCCTCCGCCGCCTAGGTTCGGAAGACAGCGCTCAGAGCACCAAGTTAGAGCTTTCCACTCTTGAGATCTGTTATAAATAACACTGGCAAGAGAAGTCGTCGAGGCCCCTGGGTGCACCCCACGCACATTCACACTCCAGAAACCCCAGCTTGGCGCGGGGCCAAACTAGCCAGCCCCCTGCGTCAGCACGCCTCTCCCTGGACCCACCCTAGATCCTCGCGAGCCTTTCACCCTTTTACATGCCTACCTCCCCACACACTATTCCGCCCACTGGCCTCTCTCCTCATCGCGCGCTGTCCTCAGCCCATGGTAAGCGGCATGGAAATTTCTCATCCACAAACCGCCTGTGCAGGGCACCCTAGTTAACATGTCTCTGCTGTGTGAGCTCAGAACGTGGTTGGTGACTTTCCAACCGTTGCCCACTGTTACAGTTCAGCCCTTTCCCTGAGAACAAACTCTTCTGCTGTTCTGGCCTTTTGCTGACATCATCTGCTTTTTCTTAAAAAAAAAAAAAAGTCTTGAACAAATCTACCCGAATATCTTGGGGAGAAGAACACATGTTGTCAAATAAGACCCATTATTGACCCTGCTTTTTAGGGAGCTACCTCAGAATTTGAGCCTTCTTAAAAGCCCCTCTGAGAAACAGAATATTCAGCCTGTGTTGTCCTGTGAATTTTGCTCTATTGGTCTCAGGTTTTCTGGCAGTTAGCATTTTAAGAAGCCTAACTTGATTATTATTCCATGCTGCATGCGTGCTTAGTTTTAAGTTCTGTACTTTTCTGTTTAAAATCTGGTAAGCTGTGGTATCTCACATGCCTTCAGATCAGCTATTAAAATAAACACACCTGAGTGAATCCAAAGTGAATTGGCCTGTGGGCCTGAAGTGATTTATTCCAAATTACTTTTCCTTTCTTCTTTTTACTTTAGTTATGATGGAACTAAGAAACATTTGGCTTATTAAGAATAATAGAATTGCCACAGGGCCACACCAATAGTCCTTCCCAGCAAGTATTTTGACCGAAAAGGGAAAGGAACATTTTTGGGGAGAGACTGGTCATTGCCCTTAGAGATGTGAATATCCTGAAATTCTTCCCATTAACCTTTGTGATTCTTCCATTTGTGTATTTTACAAATCAGACTTTCTGAACTCATTTCTGTTTTGCTCTTGTCAAATAAGCATAGAGGGACTGCAGTAAGAACAGACTGCAAGAGGGTATGTATACTGGTAAATGTAGACACAGACTCTGTAGGCTGAATAAATCTGGAAGTGCCTGAAGTAGGACCTTGTCCTAGTTACTTCACTGGTAAAATGTTTTACATACAGAAGGTGCTAAAAGAAAAAACAACAATAACACTGTGTTAATAAAGATAATTTTTGCATCTTTAATAGATGCAGATATATGTTTGTTCACTTTCATTTGATTACGGATTTATTTTCTTGTTTTATGTCTGAATTTGTCTGAATATTTTGATTGAAGTGACGAAAACTAAAATGAAGTAGCTTAGGCAAAAAGAGAAAGTTATTGTGTAACCCGAGTTGCGAAAGGGTAAGTCTATGATTGGCCTTAAGAATAAATGGAACCAGTAACTGAATGCTTCAAATTCCAGATTAGGCTCTCAACCCTGCCTCTCTTGGAAGGGGTCACTCTTCAGAACCTCCAAGTCATGTTCTGTACACTTGGAACCATGGCTTTGGACAAATTGTGGGCTCACATCTACCAAGCTGTCAGCAGACAGAAAGTACCTCTCTTCCCGAAGTTTCAATTTTTAGAACACCAGATAAAGAGCATGATTGGATGAGGCTGAGTCATATAACCATTCTTGGAGAGAAAGCGCAGGTGGGACATAAGAATGGTACCCCCCAGTAGAACCTCAGAGTTGGAGGAAAAAAATGAAGAGAAAATTTCTAAATGAAAACAAAAGGTAGAAGGAGATGCTGTCTTCAGAAGAGAAGTGCTAGAGAGACCAAAAAAAAAAAAAAGTTCAATATTCACCATGGAACAACTGTATTTAAGGAATACAGCCTTGGAATTATCTTTGATCTCTCTCTTCTATTCAAGTAGTAACCAGTCTTCTCAATAATGTCTCTGTATTGGTTTTCTATGGCTGCTGTTAAAAAAATCACCACAAACTTCATGGCTTAAAACAACACAAATGTATTACAGCTCTAGAGGTCAGAAGTCTGAAAAGCGTCACACTGGGCTAAAATCAAGGTGCCAGATGGGTTGAGTTCCTTTATGGAGGTTCTAAGGGAGAATGATTTTTCTTGACTTTTCCACTTTCCAGACACCACCCACATGCCCTGGATCATGGCCCTTTCCTTTCCATTGCTGTAAAGCCAGCAATGACATTACTCTCTCACACTGACAGTTCTGCTTACCTCTTCCACATTTAAGGACCCTTGTGATTATATCAGTCCCACCCAGATAATCCAAAACAATCTCCTGATTTTAAGGTCAGTTTTTTAGCAACCTCAATTCCATCTGAAACTTTAATTCCCCTTTGCCATTTAACATAATATTTCCACAGGTTCTGGCTACTAGCACATGGACATGGTGGGGGCATTATTAACCCTACCATAGTCTTTATTTTCATAAAAATAACAGAGCCTAAGGCATTGGTTCCCAAACTGGGACACTTCTAACAGATACTGATGTCTGGATACCACCCCCAGATCTTATGATTAACTGGCCTGGAGTCCATTGGCCCTTAAACACACACACACACACACATGCACACACACACACACAGACACACACAGACACACACACACACGATTAGATCAGGATGGACCCTCTCACCCATGCTGGCCCAATCAGAGAACTTGCCTGGGGATTTAGAATGGGGAGGGGAAATTAGTAACACTGGGTGTCTGGAGCTATAGTATCAATTTAGGACCTATGGCATCCGGAGAAAGATAAAAAACAAGTCAAGAAAGGGAAGAGACACAAAGAGAAAGGAGGTAAACAGAGTGGAGCCAAGCCTGGATTCTCAGTGGCTGTCCGCCTCCTGGTTACGTGGCATTCTTACCCTTGGCTGCTATGAGGCACCCCTGCATTCTCATAAGAAAATCTTATTTTGCTGAAGCTAGCTCAAATTGGTTTCTCTTGCATAAACCCCCAAATGTTCTCATTAATACATGATGTGAGCTTAATTTCCCCCAATTGCTTATTTATGAGATGCCTCTTGTTTAAGAAATGAAGCAAATTTCAGAACCAAACTGTCAGAGTTGGTATTCCAGAGCTGTCTACTTCACTAGTACCCCACCTCCTGGTTACCCTCCTTCCTCTTAATAGTTACTCAAAGGCCCAGAAGGGGACTCACAAGTTATCTCAGCCTTTTTCTCATTCATAGTCCAGTCTCCACAAGACACACCAGGTGGATGTAGTTCTAGTTCTCCGCTTGACTGCTGGCAAGTAAATATTAATGACTTGTAAATCAAATCTCTGGCCTCCCCTTCTCCTAATCTTCAGTTCTATAGTTAAAACTGACTAATGGATCTTTTCTCCTCAATTGATAAGAAATGAAACTCAGTTTTTCTTCCAAATTCTGCTTTTGTCCTGCAATTTCTTTCCTTGTTAATGAAACCCCTACGCACCCCATCACACATTAGAAATGGGAAAGTCACCCATGACCCCTTCTTTTCCAGCCTCAGTTGTCTACTCATTCTACCTCCTGCATGTCTCACATACTAATGCCTCTTTCCTGCATCACTTCAGGTTAATCATCAATCACCTGACCTAAGATGCTCTCCCAACTCGTTTCCCTGTCTTTAGTTTCTCCCAAATCCAATCCACCCTGCTCAATTCTGCCAGATATGTTAATAAACACAAACATGATCAAGCCATTGTACTTCTTAAAAACATTTTGACTCCCAGGCACTTTAACAAAAAATACAAACTCCTTAAGCACAATCAAATTTTCTAATTACTGGCACTAGTGCTCCTTTGCAAACTCATTCCCTCTACCCTCTACCTAAGCTGCTCTCTGTATTTGTCTTATACTTTCAAGCTGCTAGGACTTCTCTATTCTCTCTATATGGTAGACACATTCTTAAAGACCCAGCTCCAAAGACACCCACAGTGTAAGGTCTTCCTGGTGCCACTCCATGCAAAGTAAATTAGTTATTGCTACTCCCCTTGCTCTCCTAGTACCTGCATCCCCCTCTTCTTTATGCCTGAATCTTTCTCTTCACCCAGACCTCTGAGGCAGGGGAACAATGTAGCTCTGGCATTAATTACAAAGCCTGACACATACAAGGTTAGAAAAAATTCTTGTGGGAAAAAAAGAAGGAACACAAGGAAATAAGATTCCATGCTGTCTTCTGCTCATGACTTGCCAGATCCTTTTTTCATCCCTTAATCATTTCACTCATTAGTTCTCCAACTTCCAATCTAATAGTTTGCACCCAGCACTTGTTTCAAGAATTGGCTTAAACACTCATGTCCAGAAAGAGTGGAGGGGTGCATACCCTGTTGTGCCCCTACTCTGATAAATCCTTTCCTTTAGGACTTTTCATCACTTAAGTGGTTAATCCCTACTGATGATATAATTTAGTTTTTCCTGACTTTGTCGTATTGTTCCATGTATTTACATTTCTAACTCCCATGTGGTCGGGAAACTGCAAGAAAGCAGAGTTTAATTTTTGTATTTCTTTTGTATCATCTCAAACAATCTTGGTAAATATACAGGTAGCATGGAAGACCATAGGATGGGCCATAAAACTAAGGTCAATAAACTTAAAAGGACTGAAATGAAACAGAGTATGCACTCTGACTACAATGAGATTGAATTAGAAATAAGTACAATAGGGACTTCCCTGGTGGTCCAGTGACTAAGACTGGCACTCCCAATGCAGGGGGCACGGGTTCAGTCCCTGGTCAGGGAACTAGATCCCACATGCTGCAACTAAGAGTTCACATGCCGCAACTAAAAGGTCCCGCATGCCACAACGAAGATCCTACACAGGGCAACTAACCGCAACTAAGACCTGGCACAGCCAAATAAGTAAATTAATTAATTAAAAATAATAAAAAATAAAATTATCAAAACATTAAAAAAAGAAATAAGTACAATAAATATTTAGACAAAATCCATATATTTGGAAATAAAATAATATAAAAGTCAATCATGTTTTATATGCTAGCATACAATTAGAAAATAAAATTGGAAACAGTTTAATTTATGATAACATCAGAAACTATAAAGTGGTTAGGAATAAATTTCACAAAGGATATGCAAGACCTCTTTATTATTAACTACAAAAAACTGCTGATAGAAATTCAGAAAGACCTAACTAAATGGAAAGATACACCATGTTCATGTATTGGAAAACTCAATGTTAAGATATATTTCTCCCAGTTTTGATTTTAGACTCATCACATTCCCAATCATAATCCCATCAGACCTAAAAAATAATCACACTGATTATAAAAGGCATATAGGAAAATAAAGCCATATAGGAATGTAAAGGAAGAATCCAAATTATCCAAAGCAATTTTGAAAAAGAAAAACAAACTTAGAGGACTTACAATAACTGACTTTTAAGACCTACTATAACGTCATAGACAGCCTGGCATACAGACCAATAGAAATATCAATAGATTAAATAGAGAGCCCAGAAGTGTCCCACTTATATGGTCATTTGATTTCTGACAAAGTAGCCAAGGCAATCTGTTAGGGACAGGAGAGCCTTTTCCATGAATAATGCTGGAATAACGGGTACCCATATGCAAAGAAATTGAAACTTGATTCCTACCTCACACAATAAAAACTTAATTTGAGATAGAACATAGACCTAAATGTACAAAGTAAAACTATAAATCTTTTATGTGGGGGACTTCCCTGGTGGCACAGTGGTTAAGAATCCACCTGCCAATGCAGGGGACACGGGTTTGAGCCCTGCTCCAGGAAGATCCCACATGCCGCGGAGCAACTAAGCCCGTGCACCATAACTACTGAGCCTTCGCTCTAGAGCCCGCGAGCAACAACTACTGAGCCCGCAAGCCACTACTACTGAAGCCCACGCACCTAGAGCCCGTGCCCCGCAACAAGAGAAGCCACCGCAATAAGAAGCCCGCGCACCACAACGAAGAGTAGCCCCTGCTCGCCGCAACTAGAGAAAGCCTGCGCGCAGCAACGAAGACCCAATGCAGCCAAAAATTAATTAATTAATTAATTTTAAAAAATAAAGTAAAATAAAATAAATCATTTATGTGGAAACATAGAATATTTTTGTGACTTGGAGGTAGGCAAAGATTTCTAAGACAGAACAAAGAAAGCAATAACCATAAACGAAAATAATGATGAATTAGACTTCATGAAAATTTAAAACTTTTGTTCATCAAATGATATCATTTAGAAAATTAATGAAAAACCTTCAGACTGGGAGAAAACTCTGCATAACATATATCTCACAAAATACTGGCATCAATATACAAACAGAATTTCTGAAACTCAATAATAAAAAGAAAAAAGCAATTTAAAAATGAACAAAAAAGTTGAGTAGAAGTCTCACAAAGGAAGAGATACGAATGGTCAATGAGCACATGACAATGTGCCCAACATCATCAATCATCAGGGAAATGCAAAATAAAATCACAATTAGCTCACAAAACATACTCACCAGTTTGGCTAAAATTGAAAAGATCAACACCACCAAATGTTAGTGAAGCTATGGAGCCATCGGAACATTCATACATTGTTGGTGGGAGTGAAACACCATACAACTACTTTGGAGAAAGATCTGGCAGTTTCTTCTAAAATTAGACATATGCCTACTCTATAACCAAACAATTCCCCTCATCAATATTTACTCAAGAGAAATGATAACAAATGTATACAAAAAAGACTAGTATGAAAAGGTTCTTAACAGCTTTATTTACAGTAGTCTGAAATTGGAAACAGAGTTGCCCATCAGAAGACAATGGATAAACAAACTGAGATCTTCACACAACGAGGTATAACTCAGCAAAAAAAAAAATAAAAAGAAATGAACTACTGAAACAAGTAACAATGTGGATGAATCTAAAAAAAAGTGCTGAGTGAAGAAACCCTTACATGAAAGAGTATGTAGGAACAAAATGAAAACACAACCCACAGAATGGGAGAAAATATTTGCAAACGATGTGACCAACAAGGGATTAATCTCCAAAATATACAAACAGCTCATGCAGCTCATTATCAAAAAAACAAACAACCCAATCAAAAAATGGGCAGAAGACCTAAATAGGCATTTCTCCAAAGAAGACATACAGATGGCCAACAAACACATGAAAAGATGCTCAACATCACTAATCGTTAGAGAAATGCAAATCAAAACTACAATGAGGTATCACCTCACACAAGTCAGAATGGCCATCATCAAAAAATCTACAAACAATAAATGCTGGAGAGGGTGTGGAGAAAAGGGAACCCTCTTGCACTGTTGGTGGGAGTGTAAATTGATACAGCCACTATGGAGAACAGTATGGAGGTTCCTTAAAAAACTAAAAATAGAACTACCATATGACCCAGCAATCCCACTACTGGGCATATACCCTGAGAAAACCATAATTCAAAAAGAGTCATGTACCACAATGTTCATTGCAGCTCTATTTACAATAGCCAGGACATGGAAGCAACCTAAGTGTCCATCAACAGATGAATGGATAAAGAAGATGTGGCACATATATATAATGGAATATTACTCAGCCATAAAAAGAAACGAAATTGAGTTATTTGTAGTGAGGTGGATGGACCTAGAGTCTGTCATACAGAGTGAAGTAAATCAGAAAGAGAAAAATACAGTATGCTAACATATATATATGGAATCTAACAAAAAAAAAAAGGTCATGAAGAACCTAGGGGCAAGATGGGAATAAAGATGCAGACCTACTAGAGAATGGACTTGAGGACATGGGGAGGGGGAAGGGTAAGCTGGGACAAAATGAGAGAGTGGCATGGACATATATACACTACCAAATGTAAAACCAATAGCTAGTGGGAAGCAGCCGCATAGCACAGGGAGATCAGCTCGGTGCTTTGTGACCACCTAGAGGGGTGGGATAGGGAGGGTGGGAGGGAGGGAGACGCAAGAGGGAAGAGATATGGGGATATATGTATACGTATAGCTGATTCACTTTGTTATAAAGCAGAAACTAACACACCATTGTAAAGCAATTATACTCCAATAAAGGTGTTAAAAAAAAAAAAACTAAAAATAGAGCTACCATATGATCCAGTAATCCCACTCCTGGGCATATATCCAGAGAAAAACATGGTTTGAAAGGATACATGCACACCAATTTTCATTGCAGCACTGTTTACAATAGCCAAGACATGGAAGCAACCTAAATGTCCATCGACAGATGAATGGATAAAGAAGATGTGGTACATATATACAATGGAATATTACTCAGCCATTAAAAAGAATGAAATAATGCCATTTGCAGCAACATGGATGGACCTGGAGATTATCATACTGAGTGAAGTAAGTCAGACAGAGAAAGACAAATATCACATGATATTGCTTACATGTGGAATCTAAAAACACGGTACAAACGTACCTATTTACAAAACAGAAATAGTCACAGATGTAGAAAACAAACGTATGGTTACCAAGGGGGAAGGGGGGGGTGGATCAATTGGGAGACTGGGATTGACATATATACACTACTATATATAAAATAGAAAACTAATAAGAACCTATTGTATAGCACAGGGAACTCTACTCAGTACTCTGTAATGACCTATAGGGGAATAAAATCTAAAAATAGAGTGAATACATGTGTATGTATAACTGATTCACTTTGCTGTACAGCAGAAACAAACACAACATTGTAAATCAACTATACTCCAATAAAAATTAATTTAAAAAATACAAAACCAAAACCAAAACCAAACCAAAAAAAGAAAAAGAAAAGAAAAGAAAAGAAAGAATGTGTATGATACCATTTACATGAATTTCTAGAGCAGGCAAAACTCATCTATGGTGGGAAAAAAAAGACAATGGTATTTCCCTGTGGGGTGTTGGGAGATAGACTGGGAAGTGGTACGCGGGCATGAGAAAACTTTATGGGATGATATTAACATTCTGTATTCTGGGTGCACAGATCTGTGCATCTGTGGAACCTCACTGAATGGCACACTCAAGACATTTGCATTACATTGTATCGAAATTTTACCTCAAAAGAAAAAAATACAACCAAATATTAAACTCTAATGAATTCTAATTTATTTTAGGGGGAATATACTGATGTGTACGATCTACTTTCAAATGTGTTGAAAATCATTTGGACTGATGCAAGGATGAAGTAATGGATAGATGGACAGATAAACGCAAGTAAAGTTAAATGTTATTTGTAGAATCTATTCGGTGAGTGTTCACTGTACAATCCTTCCCACTTTTCTGTATCATTGAAAATTTTTATAGTAAAATATTGGAAAAATACTCAGCAAAATGTGATATAATTAGGAGATGTTAAATAAACATTTTTTTCTATCCATATTGACTGAGTCTCATCAGAATACAGGAATTTCTTTTGGCTGCAGAATACAAAAGTTAGTTACACAATAACTATGACTGCCATATATGTGCAGGGTAACTTATTTAAATCTTTAGATAATCCAGGGAGCCAATATTCACATTTTTTAAAAGGTCTTAAAGTACATTGGAAATTCCAATGTATATCTACAGAATTCAATCTGTCTGTCCATACATGTCTGTAAAAATATATATGAAAGAATATCCTCTGGTTTACTGTCATGATGGAGAGAGTACGGCTTTTCATTTCTAATGTCCATGGCTCATTTTGTTTACAACTTTCATTATATCACAGAGTAATCCAAAAGCATCATCCTCCTGAATTCAGTAAAAGGTAAGGTTACGTAAAAAACATATTTCATTTTCAATGAATGTTTTATATATCTCACTAATGTTAAAGGTCTATTTTAAATAATCCTTCATCCCATTCAAGAAATGAGGTGATTCTCTGTTCATTATAATTGGGCTACAGAACCTCTTGGAAAATACTTGGCAATATGGATACAATGCCTATCCTCAAAGAACCTGAAAACTAAAAGAGAATGCTGTTTTTGCATCTAACATGTGCTTGCAATATCAAAAATATGACTTCAAAAGTATACATTTTAATTCAATACAAAATATAAATGGAATTTTATGGTTAGGTACCTCAGCATTTTAAATGCCAACTTTATCGGTATACTTGGGAACACAGGAATGAATATGGACTTAGTTGCCTCTAAAAATAAAATAAATCAATTTTTAAATATGTATTTTAAAGTCCTTTACTATAATTTGTAATTTGCTATTTCAATTTAACTACTCAAGAATTTGGTAAAAATTTTTCAAGAAAAAATATAAAGATTTAAATTACAAAACATTAAATGATGTAAGGTATAAAAATAGGAAAAATTTGTATTCTAATAAAATATATTGAGGGAGTGTATATTATGGGAACTCTCTTTGGCAGCCATTCAGGTATGCCTCTCAGATCTTCCTTCAAGAAAGAAAATTGTTGCTCAGCTACAAACAGTAGGCTTAGCGGGCAGCCTCCAGCTATATCACCTTCAGGATGCGCCTCAACTTTGGAGGTGGGGGCAGAGGCTATGCATGCTTGATGGGCAATCCCCACCATGTGAATGAGCATGGTGGGTCACTGGTACCTGGCCCTTCCTGCCCAACGTGGGACTCCTCTAAGGAGCAATCTTTGTTCTGGAGCTCCCTCTTGGGTTGGCTGAAACTTGATCACATCTGCATTTTGGTCTGAAGCTCCTCGCTTTCCTTTCAGAAGTGTCAAATCAGCATCTCAGGATCAAGGTTTTCTCTGCCCAAGCCTTCCCCCGCCATTTGCCTTTCAGAGATGTTACTTCTCCATCCTTCCCCCATACCTCTTTTAATCCTGATTGTCTCAGAGTTGACTTCCTGGAGGTCTCAAACAGGCACTCTCTAAGCCCTAAGTGCATTAAATTTGGATCATCTTTTTGGTGGCTAAACAGTTCTCAATTGTTGGAAAAGGATACTATTAATATGGCATTGTCAATACTGGAATAAGAGCTAAAATAATTACTATAAATATAAATTGTACTTCTGCATACTCTTTTATTCCCCAGGCTAATTGTCTAGTTTCTGGTTAAACAGAATGAGTACTGCACAGAAGGCATTCACAGACCCTGGATCTTCATGCAAAAGAGCAAGATCTGTTATGAGAGATGTGACTAGGGTGTGGTCACCCAGGACTATGCCTTAGGGTACCAGCATTTCTTTAGAGGCTGAAAAATTGTAAATAATTAAAAAAAAAAACAGCTCCCTTTCAATGAGCTAACGCCCCCGATTCTGACACTCATTCCTTCCTGCCAGTCTCTCTAACCACCTCCCAGACAAGTGAATAAGTAAATCCCAGCTAATACTTGTTGAGCACTTTTATGCTGGCCACAGTGCTATGCTCTTTACATATGTTTATTCCACATAATCATCACTTCTACCTACTACAGTGTAGTTCTATTATTATCCCTGTTTTGCAAATAGCCCATCCAAGGCTAGGGAAGGTTAAGCACTGTGCCCAAGGTCATGGCTGCTAAGGGTCAAGGACTAGACTAGAATCCAATAAGTGTCTGATCTTAATTCACTCAGCTCTGAGAGGTTAAGTGTCTTCACCTAAATACAGAATGGACTTGGGACTAGAATTCAGGTCTTCTGAAACCTCATTTTGTGCTCTTGCCTCTAAATCATGAGTATCCCTTTTAAGGCTAAAAGTTACGATTCTTAATCTAAGACGTTTGATTGAATTCTGAAACCCTATAGTCAAACATATATCCAGCTTTCAGACAGAAAAATCCATACAACATTCAGTGATTCTGTATTTGCTCTCTGTTTGGTCTGAGTGTTTGCTGGCCATTTTGTCTTCAGCTCTAATACGTCTTTTAATTCATCACAATCTGAGTTGATTTTCTTAAATCTATTATCACCGGGAGAAGAGGGGCCGAGTCTCTTTTTACCTTTGGGAAGAAGCCCAACAGAGCCCTACCTTAATAAATATTACTGGATGATATTTGCTTCCTTCTTATTTGTCTTCCCTTTGGATCAATAGCTGTAGACTTTGGGGTATCTTTTCCCAATCTGACCCCCAAAATAGGGAACATTTTTCCCCCAAATAATTACAAATTTTCCATACAAGACATTTGAGAAAAGCCCAATTGCTAATTACTAAAACATTGAGATGATTCTATCAGAAGCAACCTGGGATTCCATTGCCCTCTTCACTTGAGCCCTTTATAGTCTAACCAGAAGTAGTTATTATTATGATCTTGAACGAGAAAAAGGAAATTCTGTCTATTTTGCCGGGAGGTAGTGATTAATTTCCCTCATTTCTCGTGGGTAGACCCCTCTGGGTGACCTAGGGCAATACAACAGGCTAGGTCTCAGGATAGTTCCGACACCATTTACTTCAATATGAGTTTTTAAGGTAAGATAACAAGAGAGATGCAACATTGAAATGTTTGAAAGCAAGGTGCAACGGGAATCCTGCACCAGCTACAGAAGGCAACCTCAGCTTGAAAAGACCTTGGCCCTTGTTTTATAAGATGAATGTTGCATAGGGACAGAAGGGTGGAGCCGGACTGGTACAGGATGCCACGGGCCACAGGCACACGGCTTTACTGTTTTAAACTCTTAATCTTTAAAAAACTATGGAAGGAAGGGTTGAGTGAAGTGATACTTATCTGTCATGGGAGCTTTGTATTTTCATAGGATTTGGGTCTTATTTTTGTGTTTTTAAGCTAATAACTTGCAGACAAAGAAACCAACTTGTAGGAGAATTCCCTCATCAAAAGCAATCAGGATTGGAATTGGTTTGGTAATTGGCAAAGCTGGCTAAAGTGGAGAACCGAAAACTTCATTTTAACATACAGCTATATGTACATTTATTTATCAGTCTTTTGACTTAAAGCCCAGGGGTCTTCTTTGAGTATGGCTCCATCAATAGATGGTCCCCGTAGTCATTTTTGAATAGACCATATACATAGTAGCAGTAACAGTATTAATAATAACATTTGAGCACTTACAACGTGTCATGTACTTTTAGTCCTCCCAGTATCTTTTTGAGGTAGCAATTATTATCATCCTCATTTTACATTTGAGGTTAAGAAACTTGCCTAAGATTACGCAGTCAGTAAACGGTGGAGATGAGATTAAAACACATGTTGTCTGTCTTCCAAGTTTACACTCTTAACCAGCACAACATCATCTCTAATTTCCACTTCTGGGTGTCCTTAGAGAAGAGCTTTTAAGAAACTAAAGGCATTTGTGAAGCAGTCTAAGTACAGAATCCTAGACGTTTATGATTTTTATCCAAAACTTTTAAGTTGTCTCCCCCATGCATATTTTAACAGCAATTTTATGAGCTCTTCATCTGCATTAAATCTTTCCAAAGTATTTTCATGAAAACAACAATTGGAATTTCATGAATTCCAATTTATATTTCATCCGTTTTATGAAATGTTTAGTCAAATTCTGGAATTTAAATTGTACATACAGAATTACAATACTTGGGATCAAGTTACGGATCTGTACTTGAAATAAATAGGTTTGGGAACAAACCCAACGAAGAGCAGACCACTTAACTGGTGGGATAGAAGTAGGCATGAGTATTATTGCCCAAGAGTATTCATTGTGCTGTGGACATGGGTTAGTACGTTTTACAGTTAAAATGGTCATCAATTCATCCACAACTCCTTCGGGAGGAGGTCAGTGAAGAGAGTTTCTGCCATATTTAAATCTCATCTGTGTTTCACTACAGTCACAAGCAGTATAGTCATTGCTTCTCGGTTGTTTGGCTGAGATGAAGTGTAGTAAAAGTGGTACAGTGATTATGCACATCACCTTCACATGATTCCAGAGGAATGTGTTGTATTTTCCATTTTTATTAAAAGTCTAACATGTCAGATACTTGATTTCATACATATATGTGTGTGTGTGTGTGTGTGTGTGTGTGTGTGTATGAATAGCCTTTTATATATGGATATATATCAATAGCTTTTTAATATGTAAGTTTATATACGTATATATGAATATGAACATATATATGCATGTATACACGCACACACATATATATACATTATATAGAGCCTTGTTTTTTTTTGTTTTGTTTTTTACTTTCAGATCCATTCAAACCAGCTTGCTATATTAGTTTCCTATTGTTGCTGTAACAAAGTACCACAATTTACTGACTGAAAACAACATATACTTATTTTCTTATAGTTCTGGAGATCAGAAATGTCTAAAATCTGCAAAAGTCTAAACTCAAGGTGTTGGCAAGGGTGTGTTCTTTCTGGAGACTTCAGGGGAGAATTTGTCTCCTTGCCTTCTCCAATCTTCAGACGTCTCCTGTATCACTTGGCTAGTGGTCCCTTTCATCCCCTTCCTCACATCACTCCAACCTTTTGCTTCCATTGTTGCCTTCCCTCTTCTGTTGCCACATCTCCCGCCGCCTCTCCCCCGTAAGAACCCTTGCGATCACATTTAAGGCCCCACTTAAATAACGCAGGCTCACGTCCCCTCCTCAAGGCCCTGAAAGTAATCACATCTGCGAAGACCCTTTCACTATGTTAGGTCATATGTTCACGGGTTCCAGGGATTGCGACGTGAATATCTTTGGGGTTCATTATTCAGTCTACGACACGTGGCTTAATTACAGACTAAAGAACTAATTTCCAAAAGTAAACTGAAGAACTAATCAGGTCAATGTTCTCCACAGGGATGCCTAGAACGCCTAAACTGTGAAGAATTAAACAGTTAATTTAACTTTTAAAAGCAATTTAAGAATTTTGGTAATGGAGACTCTCAGATTGAACTCGAGAACTTGTAGCATATGTGGCTCATTTCTTTTAAAAACAAAATCTATTTAAACCTAAGAAAAAAATCCTCCCTCTCTTCTGCCTTCCCTCTTTCCCTCCTTGCTCTTATCTTCTTCTCACTCTTCTCCCCTTCCTTTTCTCAGTTACACGCCTCTGTAACTTATTTCATGAGTCTATACTGTAAGTTCTTGAGCTTTTATAGTCATTTCTTGTTCAGTTTTGAACTCAATAAGAAATAAAGCCCCAGCTTGACTTTCTCTGTTATCAGTCCTAAATGGAAGGGCAGTACTTACTTGAAAAAAGATGCTAGACTTACATATAAAATATATAACCAAAATAAATATAAACAGAATAATTTATTTTTCTTGCATCCAGTGAGGAAGTTGCCAGATTGCTCTTTCCCAACGTGGGCCATACATTAGATTAATTAGTTTGACCTCATCCTGTTTATTTCTGGAGCATTTTGGCTACTCTGAAGTCCCACAGGGCTTTTAGGGCTAATGTTATCAGTCTTTGGGGTGACATTAGTTTTTCTACATTGGGGGCTTATGAGCTATCTCTAGCTTTTTTTTCTATCAGGGAACTAGCATTAGGGATTTTTCTTGATCTAAGAGATTTTTGCTTATGGCTTATCACTTGCTTTCTTTCCCTTAAAAATATTAACACTATACCTTTTTAACACTTTTACTCTATAGGGGAACAAAATCCACCACACCAAAATGTGTCTCTTTGACATGCGGATTATTTCAAGCTGAAAACCATCAAGACCCAAAAGACTCTGGAAGAATCTTTGACCTTCCACCTCACTGCCTAAAAGAATTTAGACAGAAGTCCTGTTCCCAGAATAGAGCTATCACTAGAGATATCTAAAGAACACAGGCTAGATGTAGTGGGGAAACTCAGCAGGGCCTAGAGATCAGGGTCCACTCTGTTTCTGCATCATCTCTGCAAGGCCCAGCAAACATTTGTTGAGCAAACATTTGCTTCTGCATCCCTGTGTGAATTGCCTTCCTCCCCGTTGAAGTTCCAAACCACTGCCCCCAACATCCTCTTTTGTCTTTAGCTGAAGATGGTAGTTAAGGTGAGGGCTTCAAACATTTCGGCAAGTTACTCAATTTTCCTGGGTCTCTCCCATGTCTACATGTTACTCAATTTTTGTTTGATTTTCTGCTGCTAACCTGTCTCATGTCAGATAATTCTTAGACCAGCCAGAAGAACTCAGAAGGGTAGAGGAAAAATTTTTCCTCTCTGACGCCTCTTCATTCATTTAGTTGCTTCATGCTCTTCTAATATCACTGTCTCAAATCTTCCATTCTCTCCATGTCTACAGACTGCCTCCTCAGTTAACCAGCTGTTCATGATTTTGTAACGGGTTTGCCCCCTATCTCCTTACAAATATCATCAAGTTTTCAGTGCATGCATTTTCTAAATTGTAAACAGTGACTGAATGATGGGACTGTGAGCAGTGTTTTTCTTTTTGATCTTTTGGGGCATTTTCCGTATACTTTATATTGTATAAATTCTAGAAAATATGATATATAATATACTAATATACAATAATATATTAACGTATTATAATTCTAGAAATATATTATTATAATATATATTATAAATTCCAGAAAATATTATGTACTGTATTAAAATAATAAAATAATTTCTTCACGAAGTGATTGTGACAGAGATATTGGCTCTTTCAGAAAATAGTTTTTGATCATTTCTGCACAAAAATCCTGTATCGTATACAGAAATTGCCATCTATTCCTATATCTTTTGGCTTCTCGCTCCACTTCTCTCCCTGTCTGTATATAGGTATGAAAGGAGCTAAAAAAAACTGTGTCAAACATTTACTCAGTAAAACTGAGGAAAGAGGTTAAAGTTCGTTACAATAATACAAAGAACCCCACCAGAGAAACTATGAAAGATCAGCTAAGATAGTCTAAGTTAAAAAAAAAATTAAAACCCAACTGTAACAATAAAACAAACCATGCACAGTAAGTCCCAAATCTGACGTAGGGAATACTTTTGAAGGGACAATCAGTAATCAATGGAGAACTTTTCAAGCTTTGGGATTCCTGAATGGGTTACATGTAGGCCACTCCCACATGTCAGGGCAGAGAGCCCCACGAGAGAAAGGTCAAAGCCCAGCCCACCAGCCTCCCTGGGGTTGAAGGACAATCAGCATGAGGGTAGCCCCAGCTGCGCCAACCCTCAGTGGCAAGCTCTCAGTGCTCCTACCCTCCATATAGGCTGTAGACTACCTTCTTGTATATAAAAGCTACATATCCTATATCTCTTATTGTACAAGAACTACAGACTCCGTATTGCCCTTATAATATAGAGCAGGTTGCTAAAACTACTGAGAAAAGGGAGCAGAGAGAACATCTTATAAAACACCGCCCCCGCACGCAAATACCAGTCTGTCTATAACTAAAGGTATCACTCTTTACTGTAAGTGGGCCCCTTTGCTCCTTTTGGATCAACTGCATAAATACTTTTCTGAGGTAATCTTGATCCTATCAGTATTCTTGTAATATGCAAGAAGTAGCAACTTTCTTCCCCATTAAGAAGAGAAATGTGGACTAAAAACCATATCGTTTTTTTCCCTCTTGTAGCCTAGATTAGAAGGAGAGCGTTGCACGTACGGTGCCATGTGTTCACCGTACCATTTCCTCTTCTTGGACACACAGAAAGACAACATTCCCAACCTCCCTTGCAGATGGATTGGGAGCATTTCACTGAGTTCTTGCCAATGGAATGTAGACAAAAATGGCACGCCATTTCCAAGTCCGGCCATAAAAAGCCTGTGTGCAAGCGACTCTCTGGCTCTTTCTCTCCCTATAGCAGAGGTCATGCAAGCCACGTGTTTACATGGCAACATCACAAGATGGTGGGAACCCGGATCCCTGAGTCACTAAATGGACGAGAGCCCCTGCCAACCCACATCAGACTTTGAGGGAGAAAACCTATACTGAAGTCCAATGTCTTTATCTATAATGACTTAGAATCAAGGTCACAGCCTTTGTGTTTACTTCTCACCTTATGTCTTCTGTAATGTCACTTATTCTTCCTTCAAATATCCTTAATTTATAATATGAATTTCCAAGTAATTATTGATCTATTTACTTCTTATTTTTATTTTACTGTCTTTTGAAAATTCTCTTTTTAAAATATTTAAATAGCTTATGGAAAAGTTATATTTGGTAGGCTCACTTTTAATAGCCAGGCCGATTATTTTTATTATAATATCCCACTAGCGAAAACACCATAGAAACTTTTACAGTCACAAAGTTCATTTTATAGTTGTCATATTTGAAATCACATAGAGCTATCAGTTTTGCTATTAGTACAGCTGAGTAGCTCTACTAGATCCAACCCTGCCACAGGAAACAATTTAAGATGCTGGAAAAAAAATACCAAAAATAATATAAAACAAACAGTGACTGGGAGGCATAGGAGAATAAACAAAAACAGTAGATCTTGGAGGGAATTCGAAACTCGGAAGAAGGAACAGAGCACAGTACCAGTTTTCCATCCGTTAGACTGAGGCAAAAACAAAGATATCTCTACCTGGAGTGGCTAAAACTCAGAAAATCTGCAGAATTTCTGGCCTGAAGAAATAGAGGATAGAATCCAGGGCAACCACAGCCACTGGAAAGCAAGGGGGTGACAATGTAAAGGAGAAAAAGAAACGAAATTGAGTTATTTGTAGTGAGGTGGATGGAGTCAGAGTCTGTCCTACAGAGTGAAGTAAGTCAGAAAGAGAAAAACAAATACAGTATGCTAACACATATATATGGAATCTAAGGGGAAAAAAAAGGTCATGAAGAATCTAGTGGCAAGACGGGAATAAAGACACAGACCTGCTAGAGAATGGACTTGAGGATATGGGGAGGGGGAGGGGTGAGATGTGACAGGGTGAGAGAGTGTCATGGACATATATACACTACCAAACGTAAAATAGATAGCTAGTGGGAAGCAGCCGCATAGCACAGGGAGATCAGCTCGGTGCTTTGTGACCACCTAGAGGGGTGGGATAGGGAGGGTGGGAGGGAGGGAGATGCAAGGGGGAAGAGATATGGGAACATATGTATATGTATAACTGATTCACTTTGTTATAAAGCAGAAACTGGCACACCATTGTAAAGCAATTATACTCCAATAAAGATGTTAAAAAAAATAAAATAAAAAATAAAGGAGACAAGGGGGGGGTGCATCGATTTCTCTCTACAAATTTTGCTCAGTTCTGTGGCTGACCCCTGAACTGCACAGGTGCTAGGGTAGGCTCAAATTAAAAGAGCTAAATCTAAGAGAGCTGAAATCTGAGATGGTGCCACCTCAGGAGATTCAGACCATGAAGTCTGAAACCAACCAAATGACATACCCGACTTAAAAACAAACAAACAAGCAAAATATCAAAATCAACTCTTCAGGAGACCATAGCAGAATCCAGAGTCTCCATGATATAACATTCACAACATCCAGGGTAAAATCCAAAATTACACAACAAAACAGGAGAACGTGGCCCAATTTTTAGGAGAACAGATAATCAACAGAGATCAACCCTAAGATGACTCAGTTGTCCAAATTATTAGGCAAGGATATTAAAGGAGCTATTTTAATTATGCTCAGGGAAGTAAATAAAAATACCCTCACAATGAATATACAGACAGGGACTCTCAGCAAAGAAGTACGAACTATAAATAGAACCCAGTGGAAATTCTAGAACTGAAATCAGATAGAGTTGCAGTCCACCTCTCCATTACGAATTACAAAGTAAAATTAATTTTTTATAACACAGCTGTAGACAAAGAAGAACAAAGAGCATTGCTCAGCACCCAGCTCTACGTCGTTACTGACTGACAGTGTACCCTGAGAAGAATTCAGGATGAAAAAACAGGATGAGGCACTCTGTGCTTTGGAGAAAACCAAGCCCCTTAGATAGTTAGACCCATACATAGAAAAGCACTAAAATCATTAACCTGAGATACCTGTTCTTTGTGAATAGCAGTCATCTCTTACCAAGATGCATGCTTGACTGCACAGATTCCCTAGCCAAAAATCATATATAAACTAGGCTTCTTCCTCTTCCTCTTCAGAGCAGTTCCCTCAGAACTACTGAGAGGCTGTCTCCTGGGCAACAGTCCCCAGTAAGGTCTTGACGTGTACACACTGCTATATTTAAAATGGATAACCAACAAGGACCTGCTCTGTAGCACAGGGAACTCTGCTCAATATTTTGTAACAACCTAATTGGGAAGAAAAATTTGAAAAAGAACAGATACATGTAATATCTATAACTGAATCACTCTGTTGTACACCTGAAACTAACACAACATTGTTAATCAACTATACCCCAGTATAAAATAAAAAGTTAAAAACAAACACCAAACTCACAACCCTTACATGGTGCATTTTTCTTCAAGTCGGCCTATCAACAAAAGGAGCAAAGTGCCCCCATCACCCCCTCCACTTTTCTCCAAATTCCTTTTCTGAAGTAAGCATTGAGAAGAGCCTGAGGGTGTGGGGAGAAAACTATAAGTAAGGAATAATGGATTCACTTCCCTTCCTTAAACGAGTTTATAGTCTTAGAAATAATTTTGTGAAGCCAAACCTACTCACCTTTATTATGAGGAATGTAACAGAAATAAAAATATCTTTGTTACAAATGATTTATATATTCTAACTGGACTGAGAGTATTGCAAAATAATCCTTTTTGAGACAATATTAAAGTTCTTTGATAGACATAGTTACTTGTCACATCACTTCTATTTTAACGACAGATCATTTCAATAGGCTTCACATTGCAATTAGAGTAACTCCATGCCATCTCTAGTCCTCAAACGATTCATTACTCTCACTATCTTTCTTCTTTTTAACCTTATCCTCTTGCAACTTTCTGGCAAAACCCATTGCCCCTTAAGGCCAGTCTTTTACCATTTCTTCCATTAAGAAATCTTCAGTTTGTGGAGAAAAAAAATAAAGTTAATTACAAAGTAGTCAGTGGGTGGCAAGCGGAAAAACAAGGGAGGCCGATGCTAAAGATGCATAAATGTTACAGGAATCGTAGAGGAAAGGAAGAGCGTTTCAAACCATACTCTCAATAGATGAAATATCTTTCTTAAATTATTACTCATATTCTGGAAATACCCTGTGAAACTATATGAAACGTGTTAAACGCTGTCTTAACATTGTATTTTATGCATTCTGAAAAATCACACTGCTTTAAAGGATGAGGAAAAAAAACTACAGTGATGCTTAGAAGATGTACATTGCACTGCATTGTCGTTTTCCAACATTTCATACTGTGTTACAGGATCTCTTCATGACATATTTATTATGAAATTGACATTTTAATTTTACCTGATGCCAGGCATTGGCATTTTAATCCTGTCAGGCATCTTTTCTTTTCATGTGATGATCTCAGTGAACGCTCTGCTTTGTTCTTTTCTTTTGTTTTCAATTCCATTTCAAAACATACTGTGTGAATGTTTTTTCTTCCTTTGTTCACAAATATTTAACAGCCCTCCAGTACCTGAAAAGAAGAGTAGATAAAACACATACTGTTATTGTAGTGAAGGTAATGTTACTGTAATTTTAAAAGACAACATTCACAAAACACAAGGCGCAAAAAATTTTTAAAAGAAGAAAAAAACATTAAAAAATAACAAACAAACAAAAAAGACAACATTTGTTAATAACATGATCCCTCTATCTCTGCCCACTTTCTCCCTTGGCTGATATTTTTTAAAGTCCACAGGAGATCTTCATACGGCTTCTTGGATTTTTTTTTCTTTTTTTCACAATTCTCAGAACAAAGAATAATTGTGCCCCAAGGCTAAAGGAACAATGACATTTCTGCTTACTTTTCTTTAAAAGTGAACTATTGTTTCTGCTGTGTGTGTTCACTGCCTTCCTGATTCTCTTCCAGAGCTTCTTACTGTGTAAAATGTTTGTTGCGGGCTGATGTATTGAAATCAAAGATTGCAAATATATTTGGAGTTTTATTTATCTGGTCAGAACAGGGGCAAGACATCATCTTTCTACAACCTTCTGATGAAACACATGTACTTAGTACTGCTTTTCAAACTAAAGCCTGTGGATGTAAAATGCCTGTAGAAAGTAGCTGTGCTGAAGGGTTTCCAAGACCATCCCCACATTCAGAGATTCACTAGAAGAGCTCACGGGACTCAGCATATAGTGGCACACGTGGCTAAGATTTATTACGGTGATACAGTATGGATATACAGCCAGATCACGAGGGGAAAAGACACAAGCAGAATCTAGAGGAATCCACATGCAGGCTTCCTTTTCCTCTCTTCCTGTTACTAAACCAAATTTGGGTCCGCGTGCCCACTGAGCAGCAAAGCCAGTCTACTGACACCAGCTGTGGTAAAGGAGAGTACAGCATTTATTTGCAGGACACCAAGCAAGGAGAATGGGCAGCTCATGCTCAAAAGACCAGAACTCCTTGGTGGCTTTCAGGGGAGGGTTTTTGAAGGCAACATTTGGGGTGAGGGCTGCAGGATGCAAGACTTTCTTCTGATTGGTTGGTGGTGAGGTAACAGGGTGATGTTTCGGTAACCTTAATCAATCCTCAAACTTCTGGTTCCAATCAGTCTGAGGTCTACTTGCTTGTGGTCAGCGTGTAGTCACCATCCTCCGCCTGGGTGGGGAGTCTTAGTTTTTGCAGAACAACTCAAACATATACGTCAGATTATTATTATGTGGATCTCTTGAGGAGGAACTAAGACTCTGTTTTATTGCTGAACTATTGCTTAAGCTGTCATTACTTTTCTTGCTTGACTACTTTTCCTTTGTTTCTGCATTCCCTCACTTCCCTAATTAGCAAATGTTTGAGTCTGCTCTTTGGAACTCAAGAAGGGTCTAGGAGGCTAAAGCCTTTTTCTACAGACAAGAAACGGGGGACACAGAGAGGCTTTTCTACCAGGGAGCGCCCACAGGGTCCTACTTGGTTTCATTCCTCCCATGAGGGGTCACTCAGAGCGCACTCTTCCCCCAGCAACAAAAATGCAGCAACACGTGTGTGATGTTACTGCCCTGGGACGCCCATTAGAGACTTAGCATTTGGGCTTTTCATTGGGGGCTGGTCACGTAGGTACCCTCTGTCAATCATATATCAAAATTCCCCCCAGAAGGAAAGCAGAGTTCAGCAGGAACTACACTGCACAAACCACTTAGACACAGTGAGTCACCCTCATCAGTTCTGGGACTGGTGGGAACCCTCCCAAAATCCACGTTCCCAGATGCCAGGCAAGGTCCAACCTTACTAACAGACCATTCTTAGGAAAGCAGTCTCAGGCATGTTATCTTAACTCTTTTCTGCATAGTGGCTAACCAAGCTAGCCTTGCAAATAGAACATTTTTGAACACCAGCAACCTACCTAAAAATAAATGCCCTTTACGCTGTAGCCTACCTACCGCAGCAAAGCAATTTATTTTCTGGTTACAAATATAGATTTTCCAATGTAATTTATCAGCTTTTCTTTACGAAGGAAATGTAAACTGAAAAGCCACAATAAGAAACAAGTGATCTTACATTCTCCCGTCCACGGTCTCATCAACCAGCTTGTCAAGGTATTCAATTAACAGGATGTTGGAATTAATCGGAGTTAAAATGGGATTTCTCTCTGATCCTGTTGAAAACTAAAAGCCTATTATGACACATTTGGCCACTCTAAGTCTCTCGGCAGGCCTGGAGGTTCATGTGTTAATAGGTGAGTTGAAGCTATTGCACATTCCTTGCTGTTCATCTCTACTTTTACTAAAGAAGCCTTTGACATACCTACCAGTTTAACCCAATTTTTTAAATAGTTGTTTTTCCTTTAATATTAAGAATTCAGCTGCTTATCTATAAGCACAACTGTTTTTTTCATCCGTTTAGCCTACAAAAGCCTGCTACTCCCTACTTATATACTTTAAACATAGATATCGTTGTATTGGACTCATTCTACTAGTGTGGGTAGGTGATCATTATGCTTTTGGGTAAATTATACCTACTCTTAACTCATTGGGATGTATTTTTATCTGGCCCTAAGTAATCCTGTTTTTGTTTTATATATTCAGGGATTCCATGTGGATAGGTTCAGTTCGATAATCAAAATGGTCTTATTTCACTTTGGGGGGGCTTGGTCAGCACCTGAGCATAGAGTGGTATTAGGAGCACCGACCCTGGTGCCCAGGGAGACTAGGATTTGCATGCTCTCTCTGCCACTTACTGTGTGACCCTGGTTAAGTCTCTTAGCCTCTCCTCAATCTCTAAAATTGTAAAATGGGGGGAGGGGGATAATAGCACCTCCTTCTGAGCATTGAAAGGATTAAATAAGTATACAAAACTTAGTAATTTAAGATATTGTTTATTATTATTCTCATTTCATGGCTGTGGATAATTCAGAGTTGGCTTTAAATGCAAACACTGAATTATACAGCTGGAATTACCAAGGTTAACTTAAAAGAAAAACGACTGTAGTCCATGCTTACCACCTAGTAAACTTGATAGACTTTCTCAAAAATATATTTCCTTAGTTAAATTTTAAGTAGTTACTTTGAATTAAAGCAATTGGAATACATATATCCATACACTGAACACCAGGAACAAAAGACATTACAGAAAAATACACTTTAGGAATTATATATCTACAAATGTAGGATAATACAAATAACTCAGGGAGAAAAATTCCACTTATCTCTCTATTGTCCTAAACTCAGAATGAGACTGATTTTTTTTTTTTTTTTTTGGCTGTGTTGGGTCTTCGTTTCCGCGCAAGGGCTTTCTCTAGTTGCGGCGAGCGGGGGCCACTCTTCATCGCGGTGCGTGGGCCTCTCACTATCGCGGCCTCTCTTGTTGCGGAGCACTGGCTCCAGACGCACAGGCTCAGTAGTTGTGGCTCACGGGCCCAGTTGCTCCGCGGCATGTGGGATCTTCCCAGACCAGGGCTCGAATCCGTGTCCCCTGCATTGGCAGGCAGATTCTCAACCACTGCGCCACCAGGGGAGCCCAAGACTGATCTTTCTATGCAGTTCTTTCTTAGACAATTGAAGTGTTTGAAAATTGTATCATTCTGCTTATGGTGACAGTTTTGAAAAAGTATACTAATCATGTAAATATTACATGAGGGACTTCCCTGGCGGTCCAGTGGTTAAGACTCCATGCTCCCAATGCAGGGGCACGAGTTTGATCCCTGGTCGAAGAACTGAGATCCCGCATGCCACACAGTGCAGCCAAAAAAAAAGGGAGTTAAGACTGAAAAAACTGACTTGATATAACTTGCACTTGGGGTTGAGATGATTCACTTCGGGTTGATTTGTGTTCTTATACTGTTAAATATGAAACATTTTTCATTATTTCTTTTGAAGCAATAGTTTACAATGTTTATAGTTTTTAGGATATTACTTCAAAGATTAAATGTACCCTGTGGAAGTTAAACATAGACAGCTGACTTGCTTTAGCCAAAGGAATGTGAGGAGAAGTGGCTGATTTCTGGGCTGCAGCTTTAAGAGCGAGTACATGATTTGCCTCTTGACCTTTTTCTTTATTTTGTTTATCCTATTTTTAAGCTTTACTTTTCTTTTTTTTCTTTTAATATTTATTTTATCTATTTATTTATTTGGCTGTGCCAGGTCTTAGCGCGGCACATGGGATCTTCGTTGCGGCAGGAGGGATCTTTAGTTGCAGCATGTGTGCGGGCTCTTAGTTGCAGCATGTGGGATCTAGTTCCCAGCATGTGGGATCAAACCCAGGCCCCCTGCATTGGGAGCCCGGAGTCTTAACCACTGGACCCCCAGGGAAGTCCCTCGTGACCTTCTTCATGTGCCATAGTGACAATACAGCAACCCTCCAGATGCTGGCTGCCCTCACAGCCCAAGTCGGCCAGAGAAGAGAGCTATGGAGGAGGGACCCAGCTTCCCCAGGACAGACTGGTTATGTGAGCAAGGAATAAGGCCTTGTTGTCATACATTCTTACAATGCTGGGCTTCCCTGCACAAGACGTTGCCTATTCTGACTGACACGGTCTGTACGTTATGTTGGAATGATTTAAAATTTGTTTGTGCTGGTTTCTACTGTTTACATTTCTAGATGCTAAAAGGCCACATTTTCAGGTCATTAAAGTAATTCTTTGCTATTCTTTCACTCTCCTACCATTTCATTAAGGAACTCACGGTCAGTCAGAGAAGACAAGGAGGTACTATGAATGCAGATGGGATGTGGCCTCTGGGGAACTACTTCACCTCCGATCCATGGCGTCTGTCTTCTCCCCTAGTTATGGCCACCAGGCATGTGGTACATACTGGGTGAAGGACGGGAAGTGTGAGAAGTAAGAGATCCAGGGCAGGGCAAACAGCCACCACAACAGCAATAAGAATTTTCATATCTGCTGTGCGCCTATTCTAGGTGGGGCGCGGCTGTAAGCACTTGCCATTTACGAACTCATTCAGCCCTTAGAGCCACCCAGTGAGGTAAGGACTATTATATCTGTATGTTGCAGATGAGACGCTGAGGTGCTAAGCGACCTGCCCAAGCTTACAGAGTCTGGAAACGGCAGAGCTGGGGGGCAGGCAGCTCTCAAGGAACAAGTTTCAGGAGTTGCTACTTGGGTATGTCAAAACTTGAAGACAAAACATCAAGAAAAGCCATTTCTTTTGGTCACGGGGCTTCCAGGCCAACCAAAGAACAAAACAAAGGAAAACAAAAGCCAAAGCATACCGTCTCCGTGAAAAGGGAGTCAATCAGCATTTAGCAAAGAAAGAAAAAGAGGACAAAGCCTCAATTCCTTTAACAGGGCCCACACCTCTCCTTGTGAAGCCCAGCCAATGTCCGAGTTCAACCGTGTCCTTGACCTTTTCCACTCCCTCCGCCTCAAGTATTTACTCACAATAAATTCTTTCACTCTCTGATGGTCTGGGCCACTTGCCAGCCCCACATCCAAGTTCAATCAAAGGAGAAGCTCACTGTAGAGAGACAGGGCTCACTGTGGCTGTTTAGACCCTTATTTTTATTCAGCACCAGCCATTTAGCAGCCAAATTGGTAACTCGGCCCTCCACACCCTGGGCCATGAGTGAAACGCTGACAGACCTGAAGGGCTTCAGCTGAACGACTTAGGAATACATTCAGCTCAGGCTGGAACCGTGAAGTGAACGCTCTTTCCTCCGTGGCTTTCACCAGGACCAGAGAAACGCTGAACTTGATCAGAATCTCTTGGGGAATGCTTTTCAAATTTTAAATATTCTTGCCCCTGGGCACTAAGTATAGCCCTAGATTACTGAAGTTGGAAAATGTTCCCAGAGGTTCCGGGCAACAAAAACTCCCGTTCTAGAGGAAATGTTCAAATATGATGTGTCAAGGAACTGCGTCTTGCGTATAAATTTCCAGAGGAAATAATTCTGTGCTCACGTCTTCTTAGAAAATCACTAACACGGTGTTATGCGTGAAAGGTAATTGAGAACGTCCGTGATATTTTAACCTTACGCCCTTACCTCCTGCAGATAATGTGTCTCTTTGCGTTTCTTGTGCAGTGTGATGGCTAAACAGAAGGGGACCCCAACCAGGGAGCAAGCCCGTTTCCCTTCTCTCCATTATCTTGAGAGCAGCCTAATCTTCAGAAAGGGGAACCACTTGGAATCCCTTTGAAATCACTTTTGGACTCCTTCCAGCCTGCATCAGAATCACCTGGAGGGCATGTTCAAACACGGACACACCTGGGCCCTATCCCTAGCGTTTCTGATTCAACAGGTCGGGAATGGGGCCCAAGAACGGACACTTCTAACAAGTTCCCAGGTGACGCTGATTGGTCTAGGACTCACACTTGGAGAACCACCGCCTTTGACCTATCCTAGCTCCAGAGCGGAGTTACTGCGGCAGTTTCAGAATCATCACCCACATGTCCCTTGTCACAATTCACATCTATCTGGGGGGCCTCAGTTACGTGGGATCCTCCCACCTCCACTTCCCGGGTGCACCGTTTTGATAATTATGCTCCCGTGCGGGAGTTTTCTAAGCCCTGTGCACGTCCTCCTACCCATTTCCCCCGCCTTGCAAATCAGAGACTTGGAGACATACTGTTGACACTGAATTTTGCTATTTACTAAACACTCTGCTGGTAGGAAGGAATGAAGCTACTGAGTACCAGCCAGAAGCCGCAGGACTCTCACAAATCAGTTCTCACCAAATGAGTTTACTTTTTAAGTCCAGCCCAAGGTTCTGCCCACCCATTCTACCACCTTCGCAGGCATCATTTGGGGAGCTGCAGGGCAGGCAGGCCCTCATACTCACAAGTAAAAACACCTCAAGTGCCTGACAGTAAACATTTTGAAGAGAGATTCAAATATACACTTTCAAAAGCAGGAGGAGTGTGACAGGCAGAATTCTTAAAGGTGACTCCCCCAAGAGTCCCCTTTCCTGGTTATTCAACCCAATACTAATCCAGGCGCTGCTGTGAAGGGGCTTTGCAGATGTAATTAATCTGCTTATTACAGTTATTACAGTTTATTACAATTACCACTTCATCAATAACTGATTAACAGCGATTACAATAGGGAGAATATTCTGGGTTATCTACGTGGGCCCATTATAAACAAATGAATCCAGAGAAACAAAAGGGGAAGGCTGAAAAGTCAGTCAGACAGATGCAGCAGCAGGGGAGAATGGAGGAGAGATGCTAGGGAGGGACAGGTCAGGGAGATTCCAATTGGGAGAGGAAGTCGACCCACTCTTGCTGGCTTTGAAGGTAAAAAGGGACCACAAACCAAGGAATGTGGGCAGCTTCCAGGAGCTGTAAACGACTCCCAGACAACAGCCGGCAAGGAAATGGGGGCGTCAGTCCTAAAGCAGCATGGAACTGAATCCCTCTAAAAACCTGAATGTGCCTAGCAGGGGAATAGCTCTCAGAGCCTCCACCTAAGTGCCCAGGCCAGCCAATACTTTGATTTCAGCTTTGTGGGACCCAGAGTAGAAAAACCCGCTGATCCAACCCATACTTTTGACCTGCAGACCCGTGAGATGATAAATTTGTGTTGTTTTGAGCTGCTACGCTTGTGGCCAGCTGCTAGGTCAGCAATAGAAAACTAATACAGGGAATAAGAGAAATCAAAGTGAAAGATATATTTAAAAAGATATTCAAGAATATATTTTGAAACAAGGGAAAGTCACAGATTAACAAGGCAAAGAGAAGGGGAGCCACAGTCTTCATTAAGAAAAGGATGATTCTGAATATATCAAAAGGCTTTAAAGGGTTTATTCAAGAGAGTAAAAGCATTAAGGATCCTTTTCTTTTTTTTTTTTTTTTTTTTTTTTTGATGTGGACCATTTTAAAAGTCTTTATTGACGGCTTCCCTGGTGGCACAGTGGTTACGAATCTGCCTGCCAGTGCAGGGGACACGGGTTCGAGCCATGGTCCGGGAAGATCCCACATGCCGTGAAGCAACCAAGCCCGTGCGCCACAACTACTGAGCCTGTGCTCTAGAGCCCACGAACCACAACCACTGAGCCCGCGTGCCACAGCTACTGAGCCCACGTGCCACGGCTACTGAAGCCCACGTGCCAAGAGCCCGTGCTCCGCAACGAGAGATGCCACCGCAGTGAGAAGCCCGCGCACCGCAACGAAGAGTAGCCCCCGCTCGTCGCAACTAGAGAAGAGCCCACGTGCAGCAACGAAGACCCAACGCGGCCAAAAATAAATAAAATTAAATAAGTAAATAAATACTAAAAAAACAAAATAAAGTCTTTATTGAATTTGTTACAATATTGATTCTGTTTTATGTTTTTTGACCACGAGGCATGTGGGATCTTAGCTCCCCGATCAGGGATCGAAGCCGCACCCCCGGCGTGGGAAGACGAAGTCTTAACCGCTGGACCGCCAGGGAAGTCCCAAGGATCCTTTTCATTAGCTGAGTTTTTAACTGAACGTGTGATTACCTGGCTGCTACCCCAGTTTCTAAAGCTAGATTTCTGTTTTGGATGCTATTCTACATTTCTGCTCTGGTCAACTTTCTAGTCCCCAAGGCTTCTTGCAGGAGCAGTGACTCCACTGTGCTCTTTGTAGGAAACTGGTACCCTGCTCCTGAATATCAGAGACTGATGGACTGTAGCCCAAAGACTGACCTTCCAGCTGCCAGCTGCTCTTCTATACCACCATTTCTGAGCCTCAGCTGCTTTATCCTGGTGAGCGCTCTGATTTTTTCCCCAGTCCTGACGATTTGCCTGAACCACAACTAGAAAAGGTTCTACCCGTGAGGGAGCAGCCTCTCAATTAAGATATAGTTACTGAGCCTCTCCTCTGTGCACAGTGACCATAAATCTAATCATCTAACACTTTGCACAGTGAAGGGAGTGCCGTTAATAATCACACCAGGACCTCAGGCATAACTGGGACGGTCCTGGCAAACCAGTAATGGATGCTCAACCTGGCTATATTCCAAGTGCTATTCCAGGGGCTTGGACTAGTGCAGTGAACAGCATATCAAGGTAAAACTCAATGCCTTCTTGGAGCTTACGTTGTACACAGTAGGAAAGACAGACGATACGACAATCAAGAAAGATAATCTAGAATGTTAAATGATGACAGAGGGCTATGGGACAATGAAAGCAGAGAAGAGAAAAGTTAGGTATATAGGTATATATGTGTGAGTGCATATATATAGGTATATATGTGTGAGTGCAGTGTCTGGAGGGTGCTAATTAAAATGTAGCAGTCAGGGTAAGCCTCCGTGAGAAGGTGACTTCTAAGCAGAGATTTGTGGAAGACGAGGGAGGGTGCCTTGAGGAAATCTGGGGGAAGAGAATTCCAGGCAGAAGAGACAGCCAATGCAAGGGACAGCCAATGCAAGGAGGGTATGGGCTTGGTGTGTCCTAGGCCCAGCAAGAAGACCAGTGTGGTCCAAGTGGATGGAGCGAGGGGGGTGGAGAATAATAGAAGGGGCTGGAGAGGTAAGAGGCGGGCATGGGTCCGGTCGAGGAGGGCTTTGGGGGCCATTGTGAAGACTCTGTCTTTCCTCTGAGTGAAATGAGAACCCAACGGAACGTGCGAAGCCATGGAGTGACATGATCTGATTCCGGTTTCAACAGGGTCCCTCGGCCTGCTGTGTGGGCGCCAGGACGAAGGCAGTAAGACTAGTGTCTTATTCACTTGGATAACAAAGTAACAAACCTCATAAGCCCTCATAGGCCCTGGCACGTGTGGCCCCTCCCTCGGCCCCCACAAGCCATCAGCGCCCATTGGAGGCCCCCTCCTGCCAGTTCAGCACGCTGTGAAGAGAAAGCTACAGCTCTCTGGCAACTGGCAAGGCTCAGTATCAGACATGAACCAAAGCTACAAATAGGTCTGTAAAATACAAATGAAGAACAAACATGGTTAACCACCCCGACAGCTGATCCTCATAGGGGATACCTGCTCTGGACATTAAAATTTCCCTAGAATTGCCATGCAAAATATGTAAGCATCCCAGGGTACGTGCTAAGCCAAGCAGAAAGCATCATGACTGAATCTTTCTTTTGTTTCAGCAAGAAGGAGAAGCGTGACCTCTCATCCAGCCTCTCACACAGTGACAGAAGTTGCTCGAAGCCACCCACAGCCAGGGGAAGACACAAGAAACATAGCTATTAACTCTAACTTAATTTGCTGTTGACAAGGAGGAAGATTTTTCCTGAAACGTGAAGTTCTGAGACAGAAGCGAAATTAACATCTGTCAGGATCCTGCCGCCATCCTCTCCTGCACTGTGATGGAAATGGAGCCCTGGATGCTACCCTATCATGCAGGTGTGGAAAAATGATCCTCACTTCTCAGGCGAGAAAAGAAGAAAAAGAAAAGAAAAGCTAAACAAATTCAGGCAGAAAAGAAGTTAATAAACAATCATTTCAAACGTTTGGCTTGTATCCAATGCTCACAGCATTCCACATTTTCTGCTGTACTCATTTTCCTCACTGTTCTAAATAATGACCACCATAGAATTCTCTGGTTTCCTGAACCGAGAGCCATGCGTCTGAGAAGCTTTATTTCAAAGGCAGCTTTTGTCTTTCGTCCTGCAGTCATTCAACTATAAAAATCATCCTGTCCTTTTTCTGTAGGAAGAACCTGCAACCTCTGGGCAGGGGGTATATGGGAAAAGTCTGTACCTTTCTCAATTTTTCTGTGAACCTAAAACTGCTCTAAAAAAATCGTCTTAAAAGAAAAATCCTCACACAATCCAAAAAGAAGAATATGCGTCCACCAACTACAACTAGACCCTACAATATTTCCCTGGGCCTTTTCAATCAAAGAGTCACATTTTCTCCACACTTTCACATTTTGGGGCACAGAGTATCATGTTGATATTACACTTCTACAAGGCACAGTAAAGGGTGTCAACCAAAAAAAGTAATAATAATAATGCAGGAGGCTGCAGATAAGAAAAGTGTTTATCTGGGGTCTTAAGAGTTGCAATTTGGGAGACCCCCACATTCGGGTAACCCCTAAAGAATGTTCTGGGGAAGAGAAAGAGTCAGGGGCTTATAGAGACAAAAAGCCACACGATGGTTGGTTAAAAGTTGCCTGGAGAGAACGGTGACTGACTCTGACTTGAGTCAGAAAATATTTGTCCTTAAGGAGCACAAGTTGTTTTAGGGTAGGGGTCCGATAACAGATAGACTGTCACGAGTTATTTTAGGGTCACGGTCGGATAAGAATCTTGAGTTTCTGGCAGGCGTTCTGGGAGGCTTCATCAGGTCAAAAGATCAGATTCCATCCAGGCTGAGACATGCATAAGTCACACCTCCTTAATGGCCTCCCGGCTCCATTATAGAGAGCTCTCTTAGCAATAGTGACTCCATCTTGATTTTCATTTCACTTAAGGTCCTAGAAGTTGTTATCATTTGGGTTTAGAAGAGCATTGTGTGTGTGTGTGTGTGTGTGTGTGTGTGTGTTACCTAAGTAAATGATTCACAGGTTTTGATATAAGGAGTATTTCATTCATTTAACAAATATTTATTGAGTACATTCTTGTGGAGGGGCAGGCAATTAGCTTGAAGCATAATAACCTGATTGTTTGTTGATAGTGTCTATCATCTATCTATTGCTTGATCAATCATTATCAATCTATCTACTTTAGAGTGTGAAAGATGCTACAGAAAGGAGACAACGAAAGTGGAATAAGAAGTCTCAGGAGTGTGTATAGATATGGACTTCATATCCAAAAGGAGAGGAGGACAGGACAGGGAGGGCCTTACGGAGAAGGTGAATATTTTTTCTTTCTTCTTCACTGAAGTATAGTTGATTTACAATGTTTTGTTAGTTTCTGCTGTACAGCAAAGTGATTCAGTTATACACATACATTTTAAAAATACTCTTTTCCATTACAGTTTACCTCAGGATATTGAATATAGTTCCCTGTGAATGTGAATTTTGAGAAAAGACTTCTGAAAGGGGAAGAAGCAAGCAATGTGGATGTTTGGAGGAAGAGGGCTCCAGGCAGGGGGACCAGTGCAGAGACCAGGGAATGACAGAATTGTCTGAGGAATGGTGAGAAGGCCAGCATGGCAGGAGCTCAGGGCAAGTGTGTGGGGACTGGGGCCCAAGGGTAATGGTATAGATGTCAGAGCACGGACAGATCTAGGTTTCGTGGGGCCTGAATCTTGCACAATTAAAAGAAAGAATTGGGAGGGACCTTCAAGATGGTGGAGGAGTAAGATGTGGAGATCACCTTCCTCCCCACAAATACATCAAAAATACATCTATGTGTGGAACAACTCCTACAGAACACCTACTGAATGTGGGCAGAAGACCTCAGACTTCCCGAAAGATGCCCGCAGGTGACCTACACGCACAGGCGGGGCTAATCCAAAGCTGAACCCCAGGAGCTGTGCGAACAAAGACGAGAAAGGGAAATGTCTCCCAGCAGCCTCAGCAGCAGCAGATTAAATCTCCACAATCACCTTGATGCACCCTGCATCTGTGGAATACCTGAATAGACAACGAATCATCCCCAAATTGAGGCAGTAGACTTTGGGAGCAACTGTACACTTGGGGTTTGCTTTCTACATCTAATTTGTTTCTGGTTTTATGTTTATTTTAGTTTAGTATTTAGAGCTTATTATCATTGGTACATTCGTTTATTGCTTTGGTTGCTCTCTTCCTTTTATATATATATATTTTTTTTCTCCTTTTTCTCTTTTGTGAGTGTGTAAGTTTATGCTTCTTTGTGTGATTTTGTCTGGATAGCTTTGCTTTTACCATTTGTCCTAGGGTTCTGTCTGTCCTTTTTTCTTTTCTTTTTTTTTCTTAGTATAGTTTTTAGCGCTTGTTATCATTGGTGGATTTCTTTTTTGGTTTGGTTGTTCACATCAAGTATCTTTTCCGACCACAACGCTACGAGACTAGATATCAATTCCAGGAAAAATACCGTAAAAATACAAACACATGGAGGCTAAACAATACGCTACTAAATAACCAAGAGATCATGAAGAAATCAAAGAGGAAATCAAAAAATACCTAGAAACAAATGACAATGAAAACACGACGACCCAAAACCTATGGGATGCAGCAAAAGCAGTTCTAAGAGGGAAGTTTATACCAATACAATCCTACCTCAGAAACAAGAAACATCTCAAATAAACAACCTAACCTTACACCTAAAACAATTAGAGAAAGAAGAACAAAAAAACCCCAAAGTTAGCAGAAGGAAAGAAATCATAAAGATCAGATCAGAAATCAATGAAAAAGAAATGAAAGAAACAATAGCAAAGATCAGTAAAACTAAAAGCTGGTTCTTTGAGAAGGTAAACAAAATTGATAAACCATTAGCCAGACTCAACAAGAGAAAAAGGGAGAAGACTCAAATCAATGGAATTAGAAATGAAAAAGGAGAAGTAACAACTGACAGTACAGAAATACAAAGGATCATGAGAGATTACTACAAGCAACTATATGCCAATAAAATGGACAACCTGGAAGAAATGGACAAATTCTTAGAAAAGCACAACCTTCTGAGACGGAACCAGGAAGAAACAGAAAATATAAACAGACCAATCAGAAGCAACTGAAATTGAAACTGTGATTAAAAATCTTCCAAGAAACAGAAGCCCAGGACCGGATGGCTTCACAGGCAAATTCTATCAAACATTTAGAGAAGAGCTAACACCTATCCTTCTCAAACTCTTCCAAAATATGCAGAGGGAGGAACACGCCTAAACTCATTCTACGAGGCCAACATCACCCTGATACCAAAACCAGACAAAGATGTCACAAAGAAAGAAAACTACAGGCCAATATCACTGATGAACATACATGCAAAGATCCTCAACAAAATACTAGCAAACAGAATCCAACAGCACATTAAAAGGATCATACACCATGAACAAGTGGGGTTTATCCCAGGAATGCAAGGATTCTTCAATATACGCAAATCAATCAATCTGATACACGATAGTAACAAACTGAAGGATAAAAACCAAATGATCATCTCAATAGATGCAGAAAAAGCTTTCGACAAAATTCAACACCCATTTATGATAAAAGCCCTGCAGAAAGTAGGCAGAGAGGGAACTTACCTCAACAATAATAAAGGCCATGTATGACAAACCCACAGCCAACATCGTGCCCAATGGTGAAAAACTGAAACCATTTCCTCTAAGATCAGGAACAAGACAAGGTTGCCCACTCTCACCACTATTATTCAACATAGTTTTGGAAGTTTTAGCCACAGCAATCAGAGAAGAAAAAGAAATAAAAGGAATCCAAATTGGAAAAGAAGAAGTAAAGCTGTCACTGTTTGCAGATGACATGATGCTATACACAGAGAATCCTAAAGATGCAGACCTACTAGAGAATGGACTTGAGGACACAGGGAGTGGGAAGGGTAAGCTGGGACAAAGTGAGAGAGTGGCATGGACTTATATATACTACCAAATGTAAAATAGATAGCTAGTGGGAAGCAGCCGCATAGCACAGGGAGATCAGCTCGGTGCTTTGTGACCACCTAGAGGGGTGGGATAGGGAGGGTGGGAGGGAGACGCAAGATGGAGGGGATATGGGGATATATGTGTATGTATGTATAGCTGATTCACTTTGTTATACAGCAGAAACTAACACAACATTGTAAAGCAATTATACTCCAATAAAGGTGTTAGAAAAAAAAAAAGAATTCAAAGGCAGAAATACAAAATTAGGCACAAAATCAAAGATTTATGTAGAATGAAAAAGGAAACTGCAATATATTACAGACCTTAAAAAGCCAACCAACACCACACACATTGAGAATCCTGAAGTATGTGGTGGCGTTTATGGCTGCAGTTTCATGTACGCTCCTGGTAGGAGAGAACTTCTGTTTCGACAAGCATTGATGTGAGTAAACCACTCTGCCTACAATTTTATATGCTAGTGATTAGAAGAGTTTCCCACGGTCTAGCTTCTGGCACCGTCCATTTCAATAATTGTTTCTCTGCCAGTCCGTCCCTTGTTCCAGGTGCCAGGAGCCAGAGCACGTGGTTAGGTTACCCAACAGCCTTTGGCCTTGCATCCTCATGTCCCAACACAGGTGAGTCAGCACAGTGCACATGAGGAGAATTTCTGGAAGCCGTTCCGTACGTGGGAAAGCTAGCAGTAGCTTACCTCTAGGTAGGACTGTGAACCACTGAAATACAGCTCAGAAATCCAAACTAAATATATCCTCAACTCAGTATCCTCGTGGCTAGATTCCCAACACCCACCTGGTTACTCTAATGACAAACCCCCTCTAGGGCAAAGACCCAGGTGCTTGTGGCGGGGGCCAGGGAGCTCACGCATAACACCCTGTAGGGTACGGTACGGATGCTGGTAAATGCAATGGACAGCCTTTGATAGTTCTGAGTATAGGAGGGACATGATCTGACGTACTGAATTTTATCACCTTTTCCCTACGTTTTATCACTGGGGTTATCGGGATTATCCTTGTAGAAATTGTATTAGAATACTTGTCTGGCAAGTATTGTCTGGCAGTTCAGGCATAGTTGTCATTGCCTGCACAGAGGAACTTGTTCAGGAAAGTTCTCATTTTCCTCCCTTTAGGCGAGTTCTGTGCATTATCCGTACTACCCATGTTGAGTCTAATTGCTTTTTCAAGTGCCTTCCAAAAGATTACATGATGATTTGGTACTGAAACAAAAAGTTAAGGTGCAACAGAAAGTCAGGGAAACACAGCAGCAGCGTAAAAACTGGACACTAGTGAAATGAATGTTCATCGTTGGAGGAATGATTGAAAGTCCATAATTTCTCGCAAAGCAATTACCAAGTAAGTGCTTTAAAAATGTATCAATGAGTAGATGGACTTGGGTTTTCTTTTGTTCATGATATACATCCGAAAGGATTGCCTACCATTCCATCAAGCAATGAATGAATCTGGATGCGGTAAAGAGTGTCAAATATCCTGGAATTGTGAAGTATCTTCAAAGCAGACAGATTCTGGTGAGACTAAGTGATGTTCTGCACAAGATTATTATTAAGGCAAAGCGTCATAGTTTAGTTCATGGCAATGTCCCTTACTTCACTTACTTACACATAAAATAAGGCTGCTTCCTACAATTGATGGCATCTTAGATTCAATAACATATGGTAAGTTTAATAAGATCACTCTCACTGCTTAGTTTTAAATAGACCCTAATGGGGCAAGGTTAGAAGCAGGGAGGCCATTTACCAGATGATTATGGTGATCCAGATATCCTGGAGGGGGTGGTAACGGTACAGGGAGTGAGAAGTGGTCAGACTATGGATGTATTTTGAAGGTAAAGCAAATAGGACTGGATACAGGGTATGAAGGAAAGAAACATGAGGAAGGATTACTTCAAGGCTTTTGATTTCAGCAACGGGAGAAATGACAAGGACATCAGCAGAGATGGGTGCCTGGAACTTGGTAGAAGAGACAGTAGGGACAACATCAGAAGTTCACTCTTGAGCAAGGCATGTCTGAGATGTCTGTTAACAGACGGGAAGGCAGAAGGTGTGGGTCCAGGTGCTGGCAGGTCAGTAGGTGAGGTGACGGAGTCTGTGATGCCCTCTTCTGATCCCTACCCCTTTCTCGGTACGGTAAGAAGCAGGTCACTAGCTGGTTGTAGGGGTCGGGGAGCAAGTGTTAGAAGCTTGAAGAGAGATAATAAAGTATGAAATAGTCATCTAGGACTTTGCTACTCGAGGGGCACCAGTGTTGCACCTTACCTGGAGGCCTGTTAGAAACACAGGCTCTCATACTCAATGGCAAGATCAGAAAGTGTATTTATCAAGGCCCCCGGGTGACTGACAGCACACTCAAGTTTGAGATATACTTTCGGGAGAGTGACTAGGTTGGGGAAGAAGAGTCTGAAGGCCCGGCTGCATTAAGGGCCCACGTGAGGTTTGCACTCTGAATTTCAAGAGAGACCCGTCTGCATGGCGGTGAGTTTTACTCCAGACAAAGGTACTAGCAGGGTACAGCTGCAGGGCAGGCAGAGAGCTGGCTGTGACTAGGGTTCTGCTTGTTTCAAGGAAGTATGTTTGAATGAGACTGAGTCCAGGGAGTCAAGTATATGAGGAAATAAAATAGATATAGGCATGGTGGGGACACAATTTTTTTTTTTTTTTTTTTTTACTGATACAACTGAATTTTTCCTGATAGAAATCAATATTTTTTACATAATACGAAACATTTAGAGAACCCCGATTTACATGAGATTAGCTAAAGCACTACTTCACCCAGGGGTATTTATTTTTAGTGGGTGTTTTGTGAAAGTTGACATATTAGTAAGATGCAGAAAAATGAATGTTTAATGGTATAACGTGAGGCGCTCTGGTCAGTTGGGACTAAGGAACTCCCTGGTGTATATTGAAATTGCGTCTAAAATTTAACAGAGTCCTTCACTGAGGTAGTGCCTTGATGTCTGTCACAGAATCCTTAAAAGATTAATTCTAGAGGTGAAATTTCAAGCATGAATCTTGCCAGTGAAAAGTTTTGTCTCCAAATTTAGGGCCTGCCTGTATGAGGCAATGTTATGAAATGAGCCCCCAGGGCTTGGGAGCATCCCCGGGGTTCCTGCAGCAACACTCAAAATGAGATTGAGACACCGGGCAAAGGTCATGACTCCTGTTCTTCCTTTGACCGTCCATCCAGCAGCCTCTGAGCCACGGGCACAGTGGAAACGTCTAAATTAATAGGACCGCAGGGTCAAGCACTGTAGAGTAGAAAGAGACTCTACAGATCTTCAGTTTCAGTGTCTCATCCAGTCTAGAGACACATGTTCATCCAGCTGTGTGTATGCTTCCATTACTGGGGAAGACATTCTTGCCCAAGTCAGCTAATTCCGTAGCTGGGCTGTTCTCATTCCTTTTTATATTGTCTCCGTATCTGTCTCCTAAAGCTGCCTCCACTGGTCTCAATTCTGCCAAATGGAGCAAAAGAGAATCTCCCAGACTCATTTCAAAATTTTCAAAACCTCATTTCAAAAATGATAAGGCTGCTCATATATCAGTGTCACTCTAGCAGCCCGCACTACCTACTGCACATCTTTTATTTATTCATCCATGTATTAGAATAAAAGCCTTAGAAGTGCATACATTTTCCAATTGATGTTTGGTCGTTTCAGAATACCATGGGAGTTCTACATCCATTGATCTGGACATGACACGCCCATTAATTTAGAATAAGTTTCAATTAGTTTTTCCAATGGCTCAGTTAACACTGTTAATTGATATTGAGCAGCAAACCCCCCTGGGGGTTTTTCACATTAATTGCTGTCAAGCTGGGTCTCCTCCAGCCAGTACTCGGAATTGATCTTTTGGACTTTAAGGCAAAGCTCTTGTTTTCCCTTAATAGGCTTCACCTTGTTGGTTTCACCCCATCATTCTAATCCTGTAGGGTTCCTTAATACTACCGATGGTAGTATCTGAGTTTTCCGCCAACTGTCCTCTGCAGAAACAAGAACATAGCAGTCCTGAGACTGGTACCCTCAGAAAGGCCTGTTTGCAAACTTGGCCCTTGGCTGGTGTCTGGGAGCTTCGATTTCGGGGGGGAGGGTACTTAATACTCCCTAATTGATACGAATTTTTACTGTGCCTGGACTGTATACAAACAACGTCTTTTATTCTGACACCTACTTTCCTTCTGGAAGTCTGGACTTCTGCTACATGATAGGCAGAGGGTGCCTATGGGACCAGCCTTCAGTAAAAAAACAAAAAACAACCCTAAACTGAGTCTCAAAGGGCTTCCCTGGGCAAAAGCATTGCACACATGATGCTGCATTTTAATTTCTGGGGGAAGAGGATGTTGTGTGTGGCCCCTCATGGGAGGCGTACACATGGATTCCTCCAGACTCCGCCTGTGTTTGTCCCCTTAGGATCTGGCTCTGTATCCTTAACGACATGGCTGTGGTAAATCTCAGCCCCGACTGCAACTATATGCTGATTCCCAAGAATCCTTTTCCAAGAATCCTAGTGAATCTCTGAACGTGGGTGCAATACTGAGGACCCGTGACCTACCTCCTGACTCTGAACTACTTGCAGATCTAAATTGCCGGATTCCTGCCGTCAAGCAGGGGTGGGAGCTCAAGGATGACTATGACAGTCCATCCTTTACAAGCTTAAGTCTGTGTCTTCACTCATTGGGGGTGACATATAATGACACCGAATGTTGGATGATGGTGCCCACCGTTCAATAAAGCAGTGCTTCCCAAATGTGTTCTGACAGCTCTCATCCTACAAGACTCTCCTTGAATAAAAGGGCCCCATGTCAAGTACTTTTGAGACTTCTCAGTGCAATAGATTCCCCTCTGTCTTCTTCAGTACCACACAGCAGGGTCCACAACTGACACACTCCCTGAACATAGAAGATGTAGCTTCCCTTTCTATGACTTGCAAATACACAACAGAAATGTATATAACGATATAAAAATTACTCATCTAACTCCCACCTAGACGTATTAGATGTTAACATTTTGTCACACTTGCTCCCGTTCTTTTTTTAAAAGTAACTAAATATTTTTGCACCAGAAGTTTCTTTTGTATGCCGCTTCAATGGCATCCTCCAAGCCCCTTCCTAACAAGAGGTGAATATTACCTTGGGGGTGTAGGTTATGTTTCCTGTCCAAGTTCTCACACTTTTACCATCTATGTATGTGGAATTGTCTGAAATGTGTTTGATCCTTACAGAAGTATTATTGGGTTATAATGTGATTATTTCCTGTTGCTTTTTTGAGGGTTTATTTCTCCATGTAGATGCATGTAGCCTCGGCTTATATATTTTCACTGATCTATATACCATGTACTGTTATAACTACACCAACCGCTTTCTTAAAATGCCTCTTCCCAAGCTAACCCTATACTTAATACGTTAGAGTCTCTGGGGATGGGTACCAGCCATCGGTATTTTTTCGAGTCTCCTTGGTGATTCTAGCGTGCTGTGGGGTTTGAAGATCAGTGCCTTACCCTAGAACTTAACATTTTACTCGAAAGAATCAAGGGGCTGTCCTTCTTATATGAAAAAAAAACAGGGATATGTCACAGAGTAGAATGCAAAATTCACAGAGCAGTCAAGTACCTAGGCCAAGGTCATACAATTGGTGAATGGTAGATACAGGATTCACACATGCAGCCCGTGGTTGCCTGCTCTCCTCTGCTATCAGGAGTAGTTAGTTTGGAAAGAGTAAGCAGCATTGCTCTGGTCCAAAAGTTCTTAAAGGGTGGTCCCCACACCTGCATCATCAGCATTACCTGGAAACTTGATAAAAATGCAGATGATCAGGCCTCACCTCAGACCTTCTGAATCAGAGACTTTCAGGGTGAGGACTTGTGATCTGTGTTTTAACAATCCCTCCAGGTGATAGAGATGCACACTGAAGTTGCAGGACCACTTTTAGTCTCCTAACTTTAAAACTTTCTATCCATTTTACATTTGCTTTCAGTTTCAGGGAATATGATGATAACTTCCCTGTCTCTCCCCTCCCTTTTTACCAATTGTAGACATGCTTTTCATCTTATTTTTTCTATTCTTTTCTTTTTCTTTTTCTCACTAGAGGTGCTTTTAGTATTCATCTTAGTTGAGGTCTTTTACTACATGACAGCTATGGCCATACTTAAAATGTTTACAGAATCGTAGGAAAAAGATCTGGGTTGCCAAAACAAGACACACCTCTTTTGAACGAGGAAGACCCTGAGCCTGTTCAATGCTGAAATCTTTCTATGAGACCAAAACTACCTTTACATCTTATGCAATCACCTCACTTTTCAAAAGGTGTTAAATAGTTTTTAGGGGTTAGAAAAGGTGATCTTATATAACAATCAAACTATGGTAATTAATTATTCTACAATATGGTGATGCTTGTGAACGCTGTTTCAGTGTTGTTGTTTTTTGTTTTTTTTTTAATATTGTGTCAAAGTGCTAGGAAGAAGGCTTGAATGATTACTTGAGCTTCTTTATCAATGTGTATGGAGTAAGTTTTCTTTTCGAGCAATTCTATATGACGATCCGTCACATGGTTCATAGTCTTTGTTTGCAGCACAGCTGACAAACTGAACAAGGGAGCATTCCGCAGGCTCAGCTGACACAGAAAACTCTGGCTCCTGTGATAGCAGCAATCTGGAAGCATTCTGCATATTGTTAGCTGTAAATAAACTGCTCAAGATGAGGAGAAAGGACACACTGGGGAACAAAGGCAGCCATGGGAAACTTGTGACACACTCGTTCATTTCAACCCTATCCTTTCATATTTTTCTCATGCAACTCTCTCTTCTCATGACTTTTTTTCTTTTTTTTTTTTTTTCCCAAATTTTTAATAGCCACTTCAAGTTCCCGTCTCATGAGCTGTTTGTTCACATACACTTCTTTTTTTCTTTTTTAACGTCTTTATTGGAGTATAATTGCTTTACAATGGTGTGTAGTTTCTGCTTTATAACAAAGTGAATCAGCTATATGTATACATATATCCCCATATCCCCTCCCTCTTGCGTCTCCCTCCCTCCCACCCTCCCTATCCCACCCCTCTAGGTGGTCACAAAGCACCGAGCGGATCTCCCTGTGCCATGTGGCTGCTTCCCACTAGCTATCTATTTTACATTTGGTAGTGTATACATGTCCATGCCACTCTCTCACTTCGTCCCAGGTTACGCTTCCCCCTCCCCGTGTCCTCAAGTCCGTTCTCTACGTCTGCGTCTTTATTCCTGTCCTGCCCCTAGGTCCTTCAGAACCATTTCTTCTCATGACTTTACGCACCCTCTTTCCTGAGGTTCCTCACATCGCCTTCTCCACCCTACTCACTCCCTGCACCCAGTCCCGAATCCCCCCGAATCTGGCCCCCTTCTGTGGCCTTGGATAAGTTATTTCGCCTCTCAGAAACTCCATTGCCTCATCTTTCAAATATAAATAAAGCATTTAACACATAATTTCTGGCACATGGTAGACAGTCAATGAATGGTAATTCTCCACTTCTATCATTATTCTTTCTGTTATGAATGGCAGAATTTCAGGTGTTTTATGGTAGACTTGTCTGAGGCTTTCCTACAGCCCTCCAATGATACCATGTGGGCAAACATCATGTAGGCTGGCCCCATGTGGCATTCCAAGGATGGGCCAGTGGATGCGGTCTGCCCCTTGGTGCAGGCAATGAGTACAGCCAACAATAGGGTTCACTGACTACAGACAATTTCAAGAATAATAAAAAACCTGACTAAAATCTGTCTGCATTTTATTATCACTATGCACAGCAAAACAGTGCAAGTCATAAGCCTTCCCATGTGGGCAGACACTCCCACTGCCTGGTCATTGTACGCCACTGGGCTGGCTCTGAGACATGATATTGCCTTCTTTCCAAAACAACTGGAAAATATCCTGTGCGATTTTGAAAGTAAATTGAGCTCACTTTAGAGTGCAGAAACAAGATTCGTATCAACTTAATTGTGGCTGAGCATTAAAGGTTTGGGTAACTATTAATGGCTTTACCCATTTGTTTTTAAAAAACTAGTTCCCCAATTTTTTTCTTTGAAAATATCACAAAGTCCATAAGTAACTTTTATTGGAACACAGTCACACACATATATTGTCTGTGGCTACTTTTGTACTACCATGAGAGAATTTACTATTCGTGACAGAGATCATGTGGCCTGCAAGCCTAAAATATTTACTATCTGAACCTTTACAGAAAAATTTTGCTGGCCCCGATCTAGAGCAAAATGTATATTGAATTAGTGATGCCATTCTTAATTTAATTTAATTTTTAAAAATAATTGTTATTCTCTTGTTTGTTTGTTTGTTTTGCTAAGTGTTTTAATTATCTGCTGTTTTAGCCTAAGGTTTTGTTTTTTTTTTTTTTTGACCGCATCACGCAGCATGTGGGATCTTAGTTCTCTGATCAGGGATAAAACGTGTACCCCCTGCAGGGGGAGCATGGAGTCTTAACCACTGGACCTCCAGGGAAGTCCCATTCTTAATTCTAAAGAAAGATTATACATGTTCATATACAAAATAAGTTTTAAAGTAAAAATGACTATTTATTTAGACCTTTTTGGAACCCTGATTTTTTTAATCTGCCTCTTGATTTTAAGATTCTAGGGGTCAGAAATTCCTGAGGCATAGCATCATGTCTTACAGTCAGTCACTGCGTACTGTAAAATCTCCCCATATGATGAGTCCATATTCAGAGATTCCACATGACTCCAAAACGAGAAAGTTACAGGTGAGGTAAAGGCACCCTGAACGTGATAAAGACAGGCTAGTTTTCTTCTCCATTGAAATGGCTAAGTAATTTAACTGGAGGTCGCACAAAGGTGGCTTGGCCAGGAGACATGTTTTGTATGTCCTTCATAATATTTTTTAAATGTTTTAAATGGAATGCCTTTATATGGGGCGTGCGCTTGCTACTTTACCACAGTCCTCAACATTCCTTGGTAAACCCTTCACCCATTTCACACATTTAAATGACCTCCCTGACCCAGGTGGGCGGTGGAGTTTGTAACCCTTGAACTAAAAGCAAAATGTTCCCTGATGTAACCATAGTCTACATGTTACTAAAACACTTCTGCGAAAATTATTAATTCTCATCAATGAGGCTATTGTTTTATGAGCCAACAGAAATCCCTATATTTTGCTATTATTAATACATGAGGGCTGTACACCTGAAACTAACACAGCATTGTAAATCAACTATACTCCAAAAAAAATTTATATATATATATATATATATATATATATATGAGGGGCAATGTTAGCATTGACATTAAATTAGGGAGTAAGAATATTTGATTTGTTGCAGAGAATGGGTATGAATTGGCAATGAAAGGAGTTTTCACTTGCTTCTTCCCACCTACTCCCCTCCTTCACCACAGTTCTTCATCCTCTAACAATCTTACGTTACTTCACCCAAGAAGTTCTCATGTCAAATACACTCTAGTTTGTATTTTCTTAAATTTAGATTTCCCAGATTTCAGAATTCGAGACTATGACTCTCTGATATAATATTTCCCTTTGATGGAATTAAAAATAAAGTTTTAAATCTTTTACATAAGCATTTTTATGTGTAGCAACCAAACATCAATATGCCTTCCTAAAGTAAACTAAGGATGAGATTTTTCAAAATGTAAAGTCTCATTTCTTTCATGGATTTTACACTTTAAGTTTACCATTAACAGGTAAGAGAGATAAACAACAAGCACACGGAACTATATTCAACATCCTGTGATAAACCATAATGGAAATGAATATGAAAAAGAATGTGTATATATATGTATAACTGAATCACTACGCTGTACACCAGAAACTAACACAACATTGTAAATCAACTGCACTTCAATGAAAGAAAACCAGGTAATAGAGCACAGCGAATTTAAAAATAGTACTATACTGAACTCTAGTCACCAAAATTTGCCTGTCTTCCATATGGGGGATCAAAGATATAAGAAACTGCTGCTATAATCGCATTCACATACATAAGAAACTGCTTCTATAATCACATTCGAACACGTACATAAGACAAAATGTGATAAACTGCTATACTGTAAGTACAAATAAAGTACAATGGGAAAACAGGAGATTGAGAGGTTATGAACAGGAAGGAAGAGCAGAATAAAGAATAATTAAAATTTCCCCAAACCCAAATACATGCTGTCTACAAGAAATTCACTTCAAATAGAATGATATAGGTAGGTTAAAAATAAAAGGATGCAAAATGATATATCATACAAACACCATTCAAAAGAAAGCAGAAGTGACCTACTAATATCAGACAAAGTAGACTTCAGAGGAAAAAAAATCACCAGGGATAAAGTGGGACATTATATAATGATAAAAAGATCAGTCTACCAGGAGGACATACAATCCTACATATATGTATACCCCAAACAACAGAGCTGCAAAATACACAAAACCAAAACTGACATGACTGAAAGAGAAATAGGCAAATCCACATTATAGCTGACAATTTCAACACCTCTCTTTCAGTAACTGATAGAACTACTAGATAAAAAATCAGCCAGTACATAAAAGAACCGAACAACATCAACAAGTGGGATCCACCTGACATCTACAGAACATTCTACCCAATAACAACAGAATACCCATTCCTCTCAAGCACACAGGGAATATTCACTAAGATAGGCCACATCCGGGGTCATAAATAAAACATGAACAAATTTAAAAGAATTAAAATCTCTGACCGTAATGGAATTGAACTAGAAATCATTAACAGAAAGGAAAATCTCCAATCATTTGGAAGTTAAACACCACACTGCTAAACAATCCAGTGAAAGAGGAAGTCTCAAGAGAAATTTTAGAAAATGTATTTATGAAATGTATTTATGCAGAGGGAAATGAAAAATTTAAGTGCATTCCATCTCTCCCAGGCTTGCCTCCTTCCTTGCTAACCCTTTCCAATGATTACTTGGGCACAGTTTCGGATGTGTGCATGAAACCACCTGAAGTGATTGGTCCAAATCACTGAAGCAACAAATTCCTTACCATTTGCAAAATCGACCCAGGTAAAGATACACACGTTATTCAGCCCTGGCCCTGGTGCATAGGATGGATGGGGATTCACAGAGAGAGCATGAGAAATAGCAAGACGAAAGCATACTGTCCAGATCTCTAGGGGAGTATCACTAGTCATGGAATTACAGCCAGTAAAATATGGAGACAAAGTGCAGAGACATTAAAGCATCCCTATTTAAACCCCCTCGCAGATTCTGAGCATGTCTCAGTCATATTCGCCAAAACTTACTGAGGACTAGGAGGAAGTCAGGGAAAAGAAGGGACAGATTAGGTACTTCATCTGAGTATTCAACAATCATTTACTAAGCTCCTACCAAACACTGTATTAAGCGCTGAAGAGGCCAAAAAGGAAAGAGCAAACATATCCTTCACAAGCTTTATGGCCTAACTGAAATTAAACGGTAGGGGAGAGGAAATAAAGATGGTGGTAATCCACTATACAATCTACCAAAATTAGTCACAATTCCTTCTGAGAAGATTATGGTTATAAAGTTATTAATCTGGCAAGTCCCAAGCATGAAGCTAACAGCAGGGATTGAAAATAAAGTTGACGGCTTCCCTGGTGGCGCAGTGGTTACGAATCTGCCTGCCAGTGCAGGGGACACGGGTTCGAGCCATGGTCCGGGAAGATCCCACATGCCGTGGAGCAACTAAGCCCGTGCGCCACAACTACTGAGCCTGCGTTCTAGAGCCCGCGAGCCACAACTACTGCAGCCCGCGCGCCGAGAGCCCGTGCTCCGCAACAAGAGAAGCCACCAACCGCAATGTGAAGCCCGCGCACCGCAACGAAGAGTAGCCCCTGCTCGCCGCAACTAGAGAAAGCCTGCGTGCAGCAACGAAGACCCAACGCAGCCAAAAATAAATAAATAAATAAAAATAAAGTTCCATATATACACTACCAAATGTAAAATAGATAGCTAGTGGGAAGCAGCCACATAGCACAGGGAGATCGGCTCGGTGCTTTGTGTCCACCTAGAGGGGTGGGATGGGGGAGGTGGGAGGGAGGCTCAAGAGGGAGGGGACATGGGGATATATGTATGCGTAGAGCTGATTCACTTTGTTATAGAGCAGAAACTAACACACCATTGTAAAGCAATTATACTCCAATAAAGATGTTTATAAATAAATAAATAAATAAAGTTCCCTTAAAAAAAAAGAAAATGAAGTTGAGGACTTAAAAGGGAGTGAAAGAGTTGGTTTTATGAAATATCAGTAAAAGTTACAATTATTTGTTACACGTGTGATGATTAAGTGGCATAAGATGCAGGTCTTTTTCTTACTGTTCTTGTATCCCATGCATATTTCTGGCCATATGTAACTTTTACTAAGAACCAACAATTAATGATGTTAAAATGATTCCATATTTTTTGTTTTTCTTCCCTTTCCCAGTTTACAAGTACAGAAGCTAAGTAAATCATGTATTGCTGTTTAGAATTATTCACATCTGTAGTAGTAACTAGATCTCTTGGGATAGAAATAAATGTGTTAAGATATTGCCAAGTATAGGACTTCTTCACTCGAGATTCTATTCCAAGACATTAAGAGTTAAAAGAAACTTGGAACCAGCTAATTGAAGCCATCATCTGGCCCTAATTTTAAGAGTGCTCATCTTGTAGACACTTGCATGCTCACTGTGATAAAAGAAATTGTTCAGATTCACGCATATTTAAATTCTTTATAGCATGATCCTGTGTTTTTATTAAAGAATAAATAAAGTATCTCAAATTTAAGTTAATTTTGGGCCATCGTTTTACTACAGCGTCAAATGCTGAATACAGTTTATCACATGAGTATTACACACATGACTGTGCCAGGTGGCCACTTGATCAAAGGTTATCTACCAGGATCTTTTAGTGCAGGCATTATACATAACTATTATCCTCCTGAGGAGGGTCTTGTTACACGTCTGACACCAGCCCACCTGATTTGAGAGGCAGCTCCTGGCTTGACATTGGGCACTGGTTGGCACAGAGAGACTTGCTGGCTAACTCCTATTAGGCTTCAGATCTTATCTTAAATTTTCTTTCTCTGGTTAGTTCCAGATGGCCCCCTTCACGTGTCTGATTGTTGGCTCTATGTCAGGTGAGGCAGGGGATGACTTGGCCATGTGTCCCTCATCATCCAGCAGGCTAGTCTGGGCCTGTTCCATGGTGGTGATTACAGGGTTCCCAAGAGCAGCAAAAGAGGGCAAGCACTTTTCAAGTCTCCGTTTAGGTCACATTTGCTACTGTCCCCTTAACCAAAGTAAGTCACGCGGGCAAGCACAGAGCCAGTGTGGGAGGGAAGTGCTCATGGGTATGGACAGTGGGAGGATATTACTGCAGTCTTTTTTACAAACACAGGCATACCTCGAAGATGTTGCAGGTTCAGTTCCCGACCTCTGCAATGAAGCCAATATTGCAATAGAGTCAGTCAGACAAACTTTTTGGTTTCCTCATGCATACGAAAGTTATGTTTACACTATGCTGGAGTCTATTAAGTATGCAACAGCATTATGTCTAAAAAGCAGTGTACATACCTTAATTAAAAATACTTTACTGCTAAAAACTGCCAACCATCAACTGAACCCTCAGCAGGTCACAGGAGCAACATCAAAGATCACTGATCACAGATCAGTATCACAAATATAATAATAATAATGAAAAAGTATGAAAGATTCTCAGAATTACCAAGAGATGACACAGAGACAGGAAGTGAGCAAACGCTGTTGGAAAAATGGTGCCGACAGACGTGCTCGATGCAGGGTTGTCACATCACTTCGATTTGTAAAAAATGCAGTATCTGAGAAGCCCCGTAAAAAGAGAACACAAGAAAATGAGGTATGCCTGTAATCTTCCATAACTATTATGGTATTTCTAATTATAGGAACTCATCTTCTGAGTTGCTCATGTTACAAACCTCAAAGTTATTTTCTACCTCTCTTTTCTTCTCTTAGTATAACATGGGAAATTATTTAATTACTTAAATAAAAATTTTATTTTGCGGGAAATCATTCTCTTTCAGTACTTTAGTGATTTTGCTATTAATCAAAACAATGATCACAAACCTATGATTGTTTTAAATAATCATATTTGAAAACTGAAGAGAAACAACATAATTGATACACTAAAATATCCAATTTATTTTAAAACCCTTATAACACAATCCCATTTAATAGCTCAGTAACACATCTGATTGTGTGTTTTCTTACAAACATGACAAAGAGGTCATCACCACTCAGTGGTGATATTTACACACTTGGAAAACATATTAAGCGGTACTCCTGTCTTAGGTGATTGTGTACATGCGCTTATCTGAAGTTAGCAGCAAGTGAAATGAAATGGCTTTCCAAATGACTGCATTGCCAAGCCACCTCCTTTCAGCTAATTGACTGATTCCCGTCACTGCTGCCTCCCAAGGGGTCACTTGCAATGACAAGGAGCATGACAATCCCATACGTCACCAAAGCTTCCTACAACCGTGGGTTGGTGCAATCCAATAAGGGGCCTCTTAGACAACGCTGAACAGGGATCATTTCCTGCCAGGAGAGGCAGAATGTGGTATAAGCACAGCACTGCAGAGACACACGCTGTTGGTCTGCACTCAAATTAGCTTTGTAACAATTCTGGGCCTCAGTTTATTCACGTGGAAAACGGGAGATTTGCCTTTAAGGTCTTCTCTCAACCTGTGGCTCTGGGTCCATGTGAGCTCTGCCGGTACCACAGAATCCACACTTTATTGACCGTAGAAACGGAGGAGGGACCCTGAACACCCCCAATTCTGGTTAAAACAGGAGGCAGGAGCAATCCTAACCGGCACCTAGTTAACACGTTTACCACCCTGCAGACACAAATCCCAAGTTCAAGTGACACAGGTATAATAGCAGGGTAGGAATCCACCAAAGCTTCACGTACACCAAAAGGTTACAGTCGTCTGCGACTGGTGGCAGTTCCATAATTGAGCCTTGATTGTGTTTTCTGGGCAGCATCCCCTTGTGGCTGAAATGACCGCGCCCCTGCTTTCTGTACTCCGTCGGGCTGACCAGATCAGGAGTCTGCACCACGTTTTGGGTCCCAGATCCCTTTGAAAATCTGTGCGGTTCCAGGGGGAGCCAGTCCTCAGCGCGATGCGCACGCGCACGTGGACACACCTCACGCGTACACATGATGAAGCCGGCTTCCTGGGGCTCAGGCGCCGAGGGACACCAGCTCGTCTGGCTCACCGCTCGCACTCCTTCCTGTTTCTGACCGGCATTGGGCCATCACCCCTCACTGTCTCAACCCCCGATGGCGCCCACGCCAATCAAGCCACTCAGCTGGAGAGTAAATTCCTCATCTCCAGGCAAATTCCACATCCCCTTGTACGTACCTCCCTCACGTCTCTTTTTCTCCGTACTCCTCCGGGTTCTGTGTTGAGTCAACACTTGGTCAATCTAGCGCTGCATTGGAGATTTTGGAACACACCTGCGAGTTTTACGTCTCAGTCTTTAGAGATGAGTCCTAAACTTTGATCTAGAATATCTCCATCCCTTCCTTCCTCCCTGCCTCCTGATCTTAAAAGCACACAGAGCAAGGAGCCCTCTAGTTCCCTACCTGTCACGTGAAACCATTTTGTCCTGACCACGTAGGAACGGTACGGTTGTTCCAAGCCAGTGCTCCAGACTCCTTCTCTCCGTGTGAGCAGCTAAACGAGCGAGAGCTGCGGCTCGCCTGGGGAAAGGCGAGTCCATCGGTACGTCAAGCTGCAAGCAGCATAAAACCTGTCTTACAGTGGCTCAAACAAAGATGAAGTTTATTTTTCTCCCATAACAGAGAGTCTGAAGGTATGTAACTGCTGGCCTTGATCCAGAAACTTGACAATTTCAGAACCAGCCTCCCGTACTCATTTGACTTTTTTCTCCTGGTTGACTCCTGTGATGATAAGATGGCTGCCCCAGCTCCATATATTTTGCTGACCCAAGGTGGTATAAAGAGAGGATCCAAAAGTTAATGGTTCCCAAGACAAGGTTTCTCAAAGCTAAGTGATGTAGGGGAGGAAATTAATTTCCCCTCTACCCTTTTAGGTTCTTGGCTGAGAACCTCCATATAATAAAAGACAGATTAACAGGAGACAAACAAAACAGAAGTTCAATAACATGGATACCTCCTGTATACATGGGAGAGACCCAGGAGAACTGAATAGCTCCCTGAAATGGCCCAAGCCACCACCTTAAATACCATCTCCAGCTAGAGACAAAAGAAGTTATTGGAGGGGCAGGGGAGCCAGTTTCTGGAGGCTATCAGGAAAAGCACAGTAAACAAGGGTAAGGTGGTTATGCAGACTTCAGTCCATGCCGTCTCCTCTCATGAGAGTTTCTAGAGGTTTAGTTACCCTCCTCTTCCTGGTACAGTGAGGGAGACACCCCTAGAAATGGACATTTCCCTTACAAACGGAAATGTCTGTTACAAAAGGATAACTTCTACTCTGTTTTCTGAGATTCTCCTGTGCCTGCCATGTCAAAAATAATCAGCTCAAGACAATCCTTATGCTAAAGAGGCACATGTTGGGGTGGCAAATTCGGGTCCACTTCAATGACGATGAGCACTTTACTTGATTCTCTGAGTCTCGTTCACTCAGTAAGTATTTATTGCTATGCGCTGAGTACGTAGATTAGCAAAACAGTAATAGCCGCTGTTCTCAAGAAGCATATATTAGCAATCTTTTTCTTACAGTGTATTTTATTCTGATGAAGAGACCATGAACAACAAAAAAGAACAAAGAGTGTAGCTCATCGTCCATTATACCAGGTTTAAGACACAACGCACTGCAGTCGCCCACCGACAGCGCACCCTGAGGGGAATTCAGGATGAGAAAACAGGATGAGGCATTGTGCGCTTTGGAAAAATGGGCCCTAGATAGTTAAGACGCACATCTCGGGAAGAACAGACCTAAATAGACATTTCTCCAAACAAGACATACAGATGACCAACAGGCACATGAAAAGATGATCAACATCGCTAATTATTAGAGAAATGCAAATCAAAACTACAATGAGGTACCACCTCACACCAGTCAGAACGGCCATCATTAAAAAGTGTACAAATAACAAATGCTGGAGAGGATGTGTGGAAAAGGGAACCCTCTTGCACTGTGGGTGGGAACGTAAATTGGTGCAGCCACTATGGAAAACAGTATGGAGGTTCCTCAAAAAAACTGAAAATAGAGTTGCCATATGATCCAGCAATCCCACTCCTGGGCATATATCCAGGCAAAACCCTAATTTGAAAAGATACATGCACCCCAATGTTCAGAGCTGCACTATTTACAACAGCCAAGACATGGAAGCAAACTAAATGTTCATCGACAGAGGAATGGATAAAGAAGATGTGGTACGTGTGTATGTGTGTATGTATATATATACATACACACACACACAATGGAACACCACTCAGCCACAAAAGAGAACGAAATGATGCCATTTGCAGCAACATGGATGGACCTAGAGATTATCATATTAAGTAAGTCAGACAAAGAAAGACAACTATCATATGATATCACTTATACGTGGAATCTACAAAAATGATACAAATGAACTTATTTACAAAAGAGAAATAAACTCACAGACATAGAAAACAAACTTATGGTTAGCAAAGGGGATGGGGGGGTGGGGGGGCGGGATAAATTAGGAGGTTGGGATTAACATACATACACTACTATGTATCAAACAGATAACGAACAAGGACCGACTGTACAGCACAGGGAACTATACTCAATATCTTGTAATAACCTATAAGGGAAAAGAATCTGAAAAAGTATATGTATATATATATGAATAACTGAATCACTCTGCTGTACACTTGAAACTAGCACAACATTGTAAATTAACTATACTTCAATTAAAAATGGTTTAAAAAGTTTAAAAAAGAACATTTAAAGATATTTTCGATGGCAAACAAGGCTTACTATTTCTGATGTAGACCAAATATGCAATGTTGTTCTATAACAAGTGTCTATCCCACTGGTAATCCATTTGGATTTATGGAATATTCATTTGGCATAGAATTTGATAATGAGAAAAACCTCAAGTGAATTTCAATGCACTTGCTTCAGTAAAATTACTGCCACCTCATGTAATGTCCCTATTACTGTTGGAAGACTTTTACGCCCTGGGTACATCAAAATATAATGCAAAACATAGAAAGACTGAAAACAGAGGATGATTATTTTCCCTGTTTGCCAGAACTGAACCGTAGCAGAAATCAAATCTGCTCACTGAACTGAATGTTCGGGAGGAAATAAATGTCCCTGTCTGAAGGTGTTCAGTGTTTGGTGTTGTCAAAAGATAAACTGAGGTATATGAAAAATTTTAAGAGCTTATCTGAGCAAAAATTGATTCCAGTGGCACAGTGCCAAACCGGAAGTCGTTAGGGGTGCTCTGCTGAAAGATTATACAGAGAAGTGTGGAAGCAAAGAAAGGAAATGCTTCGATGGGTTACAGCTTAAAGCCTAGCTGGCTTGTTGTGATTGGTTGCCCTTAGGTCTCAATTTAGTAGCCTTGAGGCATATGCAGGCTTAGACTTTAGTTCACTTCCTTAGAAGTGAACCTTAGAGTGGCCTTAGAGCCCCCTCAGCCCAGTGGGCTCCTGGTTTAATTTACCGTCCAGGCCAGGACTTCTCCGGCTGGGCTTCCACACGGAGAGGCAGGAGCAGCGGCACCGCTACTGAGGCTGCTTGGAGACAAATTCCTAGGACTTACACTCTTTGGGCCTGATTTGTTTCTGCTAATGAGGCAGTGAGGTTATGATTAAGAAGCTCCACTTCTAGTTTAACCTCACCACTCAGAGAGATGGCCAGGAGAATAATAAGGAAAACTCAACAGTGCTTGTTCGGAAAACTTAAAATCACCAGTAGAATTGTCCCTGTGGCCTCTGCCATACTAGAAAAACTTTCCCTTTGCTGTCATGAAAGTCACGGTGAGCGCAGATTTGCTTTTCTAGGGTAACTAGGAAGTTACCTGAGCGAGGACTCTACAAGTCTAACGTGAAACACTTCGTGAGCTAGCAGCCCTGCAAAACCTCCAGATTTATTCACAGTCTGAAGAAGAGTAAGATACGTTTGGCTGCCAAAACAAACACTGTAGCACAAGGAATTGCCCATGTTCAAACAAAGATCCACGATGGCATCATTATCCACAAGTTTTTGATTTTCTTCTAAAGGCCTGAAGATTAAAGCACCATAGATTAACTGCACAATGTAGCAAGCACTATCCACCCCATGAGTGTGATTAGGTACAAGGAGCAAAGATCACAGGTACTGAGAATAGAGGACTTCTGATTTGAAGGGGGCCGGGGAGTGTGAGTTGGGGAACAAGAAACTCTGGCTTAGGGCACTGGGAGATACATGGAAAGTGAGACAGGAGTCAAAGACAGACGCATTTCTTGCGACTCCTCCAAGTTTGGCTCCTTAGCCAAGTCAGGAAGATGTCATCCTCTCCCATTCTCTCCACTTCCAGTTTTCGTCCTACTCTTGGTTCCGTGGCCTTGAATGCAAACAAGTAACGTTAATATCAGTGTTTTGGTGTACCTGGTGATAATGTACTTATTAAAAATCATAAAGGACATTATAAGTGTCAAATTACTAACAAACCTTTGATTTGTGTCTAACTAGGAATGAATCTGTCTTTGGGATATTATGACGTGTCGTTTGAAGCTTAGTCATGAGGAGAGAGAGGATTTCTATTCTGAAAAGACATGGAGAAAAGTGAGGACCCTTGTGTTTGAGAATTCCGGAAATATTAGAAATGAAGATGAAAATGCAACGCTAGTTGAAAAATATAAGTTAATTTCTTCTGGAAAAATAAAGGTAATTAACAAGGTTTATTTAAAGTTGAGAGGCAGTAACATTCTTTTTTTAGTTATTTTTTATTTTTTGGCCACGCCACACAGCATACAGGATCCTAGTTCCCCAACCAGGGAGCGAACCCGCGCCCCCTGCGTTGGAAGGGCGGAGTGTTAACCACTGGACCGCCAGCGAAGTCCCGAAAGGCAGTAACATTCTAAACAGTATCCACACACTCGCTTTCTTGCTCCTAAGTGACCAATGGAACCCTACAGAACGGCTGACAGGGAACCTTGGATTAGCTTCAACATTCATCGTGGAATGTTTCAGGTAGGGCTTTTCTCTTTTTTCACAATTGATAACCCACTCTTTACCTCCACAAATAATGATATAAGTTAGATGAAAAGTTTTTCCTTTAAAGTCCATATGTATTTGAGAATTTATTAAAATTGAGTTATTAAAAATGGAGTTTTCTAAACAACCGTTTTCTTTATAGTCTAGTGGGATAATAAAAATAAATAACAAAAAATACTATCAAATCGAATCTTCACCAAAGCCACCAAGGAGGTCCGTGAGTGAATACAAAAATCACAGCTCTCAAATAGAGAACGTAGGGGAATTTAAAGCTTCTTCTGTCTGGCACATCTTCCAGTACACTTGCTGTGCCTCAATATATTCGAAACAGTTAGCTGGAGTTTACCAAGTCCTAGGACCCAAATGAAAAGTAGGTGTTCTCTTATTAAAGGGGAAGATCCTTTTCATCTCAACTGAAATAAAGTAAATTGGCTCTGGATACAAAAAACAGTTAAAAAAGAAGAACCCTCCTATGAGGGCTCAATTCAGCCTTTTTATATTACCAACATGAAGGAAGATATTTTACTTATTCTTCTTCTATAAATAAACACTTTAGCTGTGCTATGAGTTTTGCACACCTTCATGACTTTTACTGTGGTTTTCCTTAATTTATCTTTACTGGGATAAAGCTTGTGGACTCCCACACTACAACATGAATGAAAATAGTAGCTTTGACGCTATGACAAGCTATTGTTTGACAAACTATGTTTGTGATAATTTTTTGGAAGATTTTTTTTCTTAACCAAACTCTTCATATGTTAAAATTAATTTGAGTGAGGCATTTCAAAATAAAAATCTATAAGATGATCCTTAGAAGACGTAAAAGATAGCATTTCTGATATATACATATATGCCCTCCTAACAATTCAGATAGGTTCATATTGATACAAATCTCAAATAAAGATTATAAAATAAAAAAGGAATTTTAGGAAAAAATTTTGGTTGCTCCTACACCATACATGCCATAGGATGATTATTAGAGGGAAGAGATATGGGAACATATGTATATGTATAACTGATTCACTTTGTTATAAAGCAGAAACTAACACACCATTGTAAAGCAATTATACTCCAATAAAGATGTTAAAAAAAAATGGCAAGCATGGATTTTTTTTTAAGATAGATACGTAGAGAGATAGAGATAAATAGGTAGATTCTTATCTATAAAAGCACTGCCATACAAACTTGAAAGTAAAATACAAAATAATACAAATGTTCTAAATGTTAAGAAAACCTAAAAATGTCTCTTTTTAATGTCTAAATTGAAGTGCAATAAAAACCTATCTGATTGTGTGACTGCATTGTTAGGAAATTTGCTTTGGAAACTTTTGGAAACTAATAAATTACTGGCCGAAATGCTCATTATCCATTATGTTGTCACCTGAAACAGAGTCAATCAATTTCTTCAGCAAAGGAACAATGGGTAAACTAATAAAGTACAGGTTAGTCACCACGTATTACAACCAAGTGTGATCTTGTGAAATAACAGGTCTTAGAGCACGTCAAAGTTAGCTATGCTCTTCAGTTCTTGCTTTGAAGCCAACCTACCTTGGGAATACTTTTATCAGTAAACACAGACAATGGGTGTCTTTGTTTTCTCAAAGTCTGTATCACCAGTTGTATTAGCTAGGGCTGCCAGGACACAAAGTACCACAAACCAGGTGGCTTAGCAAAACAGAAATGCATCGTCTCACAATTCTGGAGGCTGGAAGTTCAAAATCGAGGTATGGGCCGGGTTGGTTCCTTCTGAGAGCTGTGAGGGAAGGATCTGTTATGGCTTCCCTCCTGGACTTGTAGACACATCACCCTGTTCTCTGTCTTCAAGTCCACAGGATAGTCTCCCTTTGTGCACGTCTATATGTCCAAATTTCCCCTTTATGTGACACGAGTCGTATTGGACTAGGACCCGTCCTAATGACCTCATCTTAACTCAATTACATCTGCAAGTACCCTATTTTCAAATAAGGTCACATTCTGAGGTACTGGGGGTTAGGACTGCAACATATGATTTTGCGGGGGGCGGGGGGGGATGCGATTCAACCTCTAACACAAGTCTAGGACAGATTAACAATAAGGTAACTCTAGCAGTACATGAAGCAAGAGGGTAACTGTGTTAAAGAAATCTGTCTTTCAATGCAAGCTTCTCAATGAATTGCTGAAGTGGTGCCAACTCTCATCTATCAATCAAATTGAACTCTTGAACCAATAAAATAAAGTACTTAAAGGACACGTTATGGTGGGCCTTTTCTGGCAGCTGCATCACAGAATCACAGTGCTGGTAAGAAAGATGGGTAGTAAACTTTGAACAGATGCTTTAGAATAGTCTTTACCACCGATATAAGACTTGGGGGAAATGCGACACCAATCTTAGAAGGAAAAAGAGCTGCACAATCAAGTTCATCCTGAACTCAAATCATCAAAGGGTCGATATATTTTGGAGCAGAACGTGTGCCTGGTGTCAAAATTAGTACCATCTTCCTAATGACATTCCGATCTTGGACCTGCAGCCGTGACTAGACAGCTTGTTTCAGTGCAGAGTTCTGATCTGGTTGAAGAAATCCACAGTGTTAACTGTCATCCACTGACTCAGGTCCTCTTCCTGAGGACAACATGACAGCTCCCTTCATGTTCCCACTTCCTACGGTGCTTCTGCAGGTTTTAAGTGTTCGTACCGATGAGCTCCTTCAGGGACATTCTTCTTGGACTTGAACGTATGAGAAGAATGGCTGCTGAAGAGGAAGCTCTTCTGTTCTTCTTGAGGGTGAGGGTAGAGGCGGGGGAGGGAGAGGCCATTAGACTGCAGTGCAGTTAGTATTCAGAGGCAGCACTTGGGAACCGGGAGGGGTAGACAGTCCTCAGTCTGCGGACAGCAAAACCCAGGCTAGTGCTGCTCTGAGCAGGGGTCAAACTTGGTGCAAACACCTGTGTTGCTTCCCCCCAACTCCCCAGCCAGGAAAATGGACCCAGCTACATGGCACACGAAAAGGCTTCACTTACATCGCCGTTATAATGTTGGACGCCAATCAAATACCCAAACAAATAAATATATAGTTATGAACTGTGCTAAATTATATGAAGGGAAAGAAAGACATTCTCTAAAGAACCCCAGTATCCACATCTGTAAAATATGAAAATGTGCTCTAGGTCTCAAGGAGTAAATGAGATGATGCATGGAAAGCACTTGGCACAGCATCCGGTGTTCAGTAAATGCTCAATAATATGAGCTCTTCTGATACCATTATGATTCTGCCCTGTAATTCCAGCCTCTAATATCGTCTATATTGAAATGTTTGCTGATTTACAGTGATGGATTCTTCTTAGGAACTCATACTCCATTATTGTTGTTTACTACAGTCAATCCACCAACTTGTTAGTCTACCCTTCCATAAAGAAGAATGAAGTATATGTGGGTTCTATGTCACAATACAAGCACGTATAGTTTCTCCCTCTGCACACTAATCACAGCGTTCTATTACCGCTATTGCCATCAGACAGAACTGACAAATTATGTGACATTATTGGTATTGTTTTCTGCCAAGACACTAGAAGTTATAATGTTTATATCATGCAAAGATCAGATTGACATCTAAATCATCCTTGCCAGTTTGTTTCTACTATCAGTTATTTACTTAGGTCTCTTCGTTTTTCCAGTCATCCTGCAAAGTCTTACTATTTTGATTTACTTCAGCCTGATGCCCATCTTTCCTCCACTTGGAAAGCATGCTTGGCGCGTGACGCTGGGAGGGGGGCTGCTGTCACGGGCATCCTCTGTGCCATTGCAGGAGCATCCCTGTGTGCCTGGGAGGGACCGGAGTGCCCGTCTCTGAGGAGGAAAGAATGGAGTTTCCCTCCAGAGTGGAGGGCGGGGTCAACCATGGGCTTATGCGGAGACGTGTCTCTTGGTCTCCTCTGCTGTCTACCTCCGCTCATGAATTTGCAGGCAATAAGCAGGTCAGAGAGTCATGTGATTTAAAATTTTAGGCCTGCAAGGGCTTTGAAGTCCATTTTGTCAACCCCCTCAAAGTCCACTTAGATCCCTTCTGTAGTATCTTCATATCAAGAGGCCATTCAAGTACATCTTTCCCCTTAGAAGAAGGAGCATTCCATCTATTTGAGGAGAACGTTATGAGGAATTTTAGGCGCTGCCTTAATTAAGTGGGATCAACATGTACTTGAAGACCTGTATAAACTGTCAAGCAGAATTTCAATTTAGGGAAAGATTCTCCCGGTCTGTCATAAAACTGAAGATGGGACTGTATCTCCTAGAGAATAATAAGACTAAAACAGTAAAATAATGATAATAGCTAAATTTATTAGAACTTTAATAAGTGTCACTCGTGCACAGTGAAAGGTAAAGTAAGCCCTTCACGTTCTGACTCGTGTCATCTCGGCAACGCATACACGCGGGATGGACCGTCATTCCCAGATGGGCAAGCTGAAGCTCGGAGAAGTTGCAAAGGTTGCTCAAGAAACTATTACGGAGGCCACATGATCACTGAGTTTTCCCAAAAATAATGCTGTCTATGTATATCCTCCTTGAGAGTTTACACACTTGTTTGCTTTACGTTATTTCCATTTGATTTTCCTCCTCACATGCTCACGAGTCTGCTCCAAACCTATCTTACCTGCCATCTACTTTTGCACCTTTCACCACAGAAACTGGAAAGCACTATCTTTAGAATATTATCTACATCTTAGAAACAAGGAATTCGAGTCTGGGCCTAAATGCTGCCTCCATAATCTGTTCTGGGCCAAAGCAAGTTTGTTATCCAGGTAAATGGGGGTTTGGATAAAGAAGCCAATAGTCTCCAGTATTCCCAAGAAGGCCCCCACGTGGTTAGTAAGTAAGACCCTTAGCATAAACCCCTGTCCACATCCCCCCCCCCCTCCTCGCTGAAGTCACAGTGAAGCCAGGCGGAGCCGGGAGCGGCGAGGTTCCTTCCTGGCCACTAGAGGCCAGCAAGCCACAGCCGAGAACCTCCGAGCTGGAGTGCGCTGCTTCTGACATCACGAGGCCGGTTCGTTCAAAAGGAGGAAGACGCTGCTAGAATGTTTCTAGAAGGAAAACGTCCCATGTATTTTCAGTGCATACTACTGAGAGGCCTCTAGTTTTTAAGGCTTCGCGAGACTTCCCAGAATGTAAGTCTTAAGGAAATTAAACAAGCAGAGAAAGTGTGTCTCTGGGGTGTCCCTCCACCTCTTCCAAAAGCCCTATGCTTGCCGTTTTATCATAATGCTTTATTTCTCCCACCCCCTTACCCACCTGGAACAAAACACAACTTGAACTGTTCTCTTTTTTCCTCTAATAATTTATTTTCTTAAAAGCAATAACGTCCCTCCTCTTCTTCCCTTCTCCTCAGGCTCACACCCTTTCTCTCCCCCTTTTTCTTTCTATTGCTCACTCCTCTCTTCTCCTCTCTGTTGCATTTCTAGGAGGAAATAAACACTCCGTGACTAGATGATCCACTCGCACAGTTTCAACTACCACCTGTGAGCTGATGACTTGTAAATCTGTTATCTCTGGCTGACACCTCTCCTGCAAGCCTCGAAGGTCTATTTCTCACTAACTGTTAGACATCTGCACATGGGTGGGTCCCCAGGACCGCAGCTCGACCAGACTGAACACTAGACGGCACTGTGTGAAATAATCCCAACAACCACAAACATATTTGCAAATATTTGCAAACTGTGAGCCTCGGGCCCAGTCGTAACATCACTGACAAGGGAAAGCAAGAGGATCATGATCTCCAGCTAGTTTAATTCAGTGGTATAAGTAACCGATCTAGAATTTCTTTGAAAACAACATTAACCATCTTGCATGACCACTGGAAGAAATGAAAAGGAGCAAGAGACAACTCGAGTTTAGGCTGCATCATGTCTGGTCACCCAACCGCAAGACACATGAAAGGTACTGAGTAGGTGCTAAGACTCCATAGAGTCCCCTGTTGTCATATAACATCTACCAACGACTTTAATTAACTTCACACTTCGCAGTGAATCATCTACCTTCAGCATTTACCCTGCTTTTAGACTTGGGAACAAGCTAATGAATTTGATGTGCAGGCAGCAGAATGAAGATGTGTTTTTGCCTCTCATAAAGGCTCCTTTTACATTCCTAGGGTCATATCTTGAGTTTCAGGGCAAGTCTGAGCTCACTTAGTGCAGAGAAGAATATGTCAGGATCTGGATATTACAGATTTAAGTCATAAAACAAAAGCACCTTGAGTCTTGGGGTAAGGCTGCAGTGATAAAGATGCATAGTGGGGAAATTCCCAACATCCAAGGGGTCCCGATCAAATAAAACTGGGGCTGAATCATCTGTGGTGATGAGGGAGAGATATGCAGATCAGAAGCATTTGAGATTTTTACATCTCACTAATGTCACTAAGTAGCCCAACCTTATCAGAGACACTATCAGGAAAATTCAGAGTCTGGGTTAGCTTTTGCCTCACCTTTGTGGCACATGCCAAGAACCAGAGAATGGACAACAGGAGAATATTAACCACAAAGAGTACCTGTGTGCCACAGTTAAACTCAGTTTCATTTCAACTCGTTCATTCATTCATTCAACAATATTTATTGAATGCTATGTGCAAGAATTTGGAGTAAGATCACTCTAAAGAGAGGGATGACATATCCGTGAAACACTTCTAAATTAGCCAGTCTCTATTTTCCAAGGGAATCTGTGGAGAGGTGTTGCGAATTAGAAGAAATAACAGAATTAAATCGCATATCTAGTCAGGAATGGGGGTATCCAAGTCCCTCTCCTCTGCTCTCACGTGAAGGTAAGTTACAGCTACAGAATAAAGGAACACAAAGTATACATAGATAGGTATGGTGCCATACATCCAAAGGATTTGGGACCATCTCAATTTTAATATCCTTTTCCCTTATCTCGAAGAGCACGCTTGTATTTGTCAACCCACACAGCCCAATTTTGACTTGGGAAATACAGCTAGGTTGGCAGACACACAGAGAGGGCATCTAATGACCTGCTGGTCCCGTCAGGAGAAGAACAAAAAGAGAGAAATACTGAATTTGAGGCTCATGAAGGCAAAGATATGGATGGCTCTGAATACAGGAGAAGACGGAGCAAAAGGACCTGGACAGGCTGTTCTCAAGAGTGGAGCTCCTTAGGGACATTTCTTTGGAATTGAGAACAAGGTGAGAATGTAAAATAATAGAAAGAGAGAATGAAGGAAGCTCCTTCTGAACTTTTCTTGAAGGTCAAGACAATTTGATAATTTACAAAAAAAAAGACTTGCATTAACCCCATCTTCCCCATTTTGGGGCTCTAATAAGCTCTGGTATAATTTTTTCTTTCTTTCAGAGAACAAACCACACTAATCTTGGAAAATGGTCACAGATATTTTTTAGTGTAATACAGGTATTGCTGAAACACAAATAGATAAGCTTGGTTATACAGGGAAATCTAGTCATTACAAGGACTTTTTCGAGGTTAGATATATTCTGGGAATATTGGCTGGGCCTGGGGATGGACTGCAAATGATATTTCTATAGACCAACTCTTCTTCGTTCTCTCGTCCAAGGTCGAGTAGGCTATCCCGAGTCAGAAAATCTGGACCGGAACCTGGTTCTGCCATTTGCTGACTGTTAGATCTGAGACAAGAAATTTTAAGCTCTTTGAGCCTAATATTCATCATTCATAGAAAGGAAACAAGTCCTTCCTTGAAGAGATTTTAGAAAGTTTAAGTAACCTAAAATACAGTAAAGTGCTCAGAACATGATAAAAAGATATATAAGTGATAGTTATCAGTACTCTTTACGAACTCTCTCTGGTCTGTTTGCCACGGAACGTGGGAGGGAGAGGGTTCTAAAAACAAACAAGGAAGAACACTTGACCAATGAGCTAAAAAATATATTACACAATGGCAGGAGAACTGACTTTCAATAATCATATACTAGAAATTTTCGTTACACCTGGGTAACACCAAATTCTATTTAAAATGCCAATCTCAACTGTTTCTGCTATTTGACTTTGACCCCTCTAACAAAGATTTAGCACAAATAGATAGAATGACAATCTTCAGTAAAGGGGATAGAAATGTTTTATCTACCAAGTTCTTTATTGCCTAACAGTCTTTACAAATAGGGCCAGAGATAAAGTTACCATTAAAACTAACAGGATGTTCAGTATTACCTCCTGGATATTACTTGTGTGATATTCTTGCTGTAATCTTATCTTAGGTTGTCACCAAATGTTTCCTGAATGCCCAACAAATATTCATACTGTAATCTTATCTTAGGTTGTCACCAAATGTTTCCTGAATGCCCATCAAATATTCATACCGTGCTAGGTACCATCAGGGACACAATGATGATTAGAGCACAGGCTTTGCCCCAAAGGCGCTCATCATCTAGCGAGAGGGAGGCAGTGGTAGTAACTGACAAAAAGGCCAGCTGTTGAAGAGTTTTCTGAAAAAGGTGCAAAGTGTTCTGGGAATATAAGCAAAAGGTAGGTTGCTTCCAACTGCAGACATCTAGGAGGGTTCTCTAGGGAATTATCTGAACAAGGTCATGGAGGACGGGTAGGACTCCATTGTCAGAATGGCAGTAAAGGGATGGGGTTAGCAGCAAGGCTGAGAAGCAAGCTTGAGCTTGACCCAGAAAGTGGATGAGGGCAGGATGCATTCAGAAACAGTAGCTACAACAGCATGGAGTTGTACAGAACGCAGGGAGTAAAGAAGACAAAGTAGAAAAGGCAGGTCAGGAGAAGACTGGGGAAGGTTTTAAATGGCCAGCTGAGAAGCTGGGTTTTTTTCTAGCTGCAGAAACCCAATGAAGGAAGAATGCCATGCTGGGTCTTGGTTCTGGAAAGATGCACAATTAGAGTCAGTATGGAGGATTTATTGGAGGGGTGAGAGAGAGACTAAAGGGAAGTCAACCAGATAAGGAGCCCTGGCCATAGGCCAAAGGTATTAAGACCTAGAAGGTGGGCAGTGGCACAGAAAGCAATGGATGAATGGCACTCTGCTTTTTTGTCTTGAGATGACACACTCCTTGAGTGCACCAGTCTCAGATATACTTTGTTGCTGAGATTAAGAGCCTTGGGCTAAACCGAAGAAATGAAAAGTCCTTGAATGTAACTAATTTGTGCAACTGCTCCTTTAAAGACTTGCCTGGGGGTCACTGTCTGAAGAACGCACACTGAGATAGAAGTGACCGTGTGCAAAGATTTTCTTAACCAAGGGACCTGTGATAAAATAAATGGGATACAAAAGTCCAGTGATTTGCATTGTCCCAACATCACACAATACCCCAGTTTTTTACATCTTTGTCCCCTCCGCAGTCACTGTGTATTTTCTTTAGGCTTTTCCCTCTTCTACAATTTCTGCTTTTTTTTTTTTTTTTTTCCGGCCTTGCTGTGTGTGCCTCGTGGGATCTTAGTTCCCCGACCAGGGACTGAACTCACGCCCTCGGTAGTGAAAGCACTGAGTCCTAACCACTGGGGCGCCAGGGAGTTCCCAATTTTTGCTATTTTTATGTGAACATCTTTTGCAGGTGATGGTTGACAACTGGTTGTCCCTAATTCGTTTCCCAATATGAATGAGCCAATGAACCTACTTTTTAAAATGCTTTGAGGGACTTCCCTGGTGGTCCAGTGGTTAAGACTCCGTGCTTCCAATGCAAGGGGCGTAGGTTGGATCCCTGGTCGGGGAGCTAAGACTGCACATGCTGAGCGGCGCAGCGGCCAAGAAAATATATTTTAAAAAATGCTTTGAGATTCTTAATGTAGATGTCCAAACCCATGTAAAAATCACATAATTATGAAATGAAATGACCAACCTTATTATTTAAACTCTATTCCCAGAAATAAAATCAAACATTCTCCAACACATGCAACAAATCAAATATCACCATCGGCACTTTTTCTTTTCATACCTAACATGTGAGCTCTTAATTGCACTACTGCATTCATTTTCTCCTTTCAGATAACAAAAAAGTGAATCTGTGAATGTCGCTACACAGATTCCTTTAGAAAGCAATCAGACATAGAATGACTCTAAGTGAAGACTCTGGGCACTTTTCTATGTGTATAAATGCATGCACTCTGCATACCAGTGGCAAAACCAGAAAGAACATTCACTGGTTTTCTTCCTCAGGATCTGTTAGGATTCCTTCTAGCCCCCATCTTTACTCACTCTCTAAGGAAATCAAGATCTGGGCAGCAATGCCAGGCTAGGGGGTCAGCGGGGACCAGGAACCGAGGAGTGTATTTAAAAACAGAAACATCGGGACTTCCCTGGTGGTGCAGTGGTTAACAATCCGCCTGTCAATGCAGGGGACATGGGTTCCAGCCCTGGTCCGGGAAGATCCCACATGCCGCAGAGCAACCAAGCCCATGTGCCACAACTACTGAGCCTGCGCTCTAGAGACCGTGAGCCACAACTACTGAGCCTGCGTGCCACAACTACTGAAGCCCGCGTGCCTAGAGCCTGTGCTCCACAACAAGAGAAGCCACGGCAATGAGAAGCCTGCGCACCGCAACAAAGAGTAGGCCCCCGCTCGCCGCAACTAGAGAAAGCCCACACACAGCAACAAAGACTCAACGCAGCCAAAAATAAATAAACAAATTTATTTTTGAAAAAACCAGAAACATTTATTAGTGATTGACAATTAATTAGATCTTCTTTTCTTGCTTTTAAAGACAGTTTCATAATGTTAAAATGTAGTCTACCATTCTACTGGTGATAATTCAAAGTCCTTCTTGCTCACACTCTCTGACATAAATCATAGCAATATTTTTTGATCTGTCTCTTAAACCTAAGGAAATAAAATTAAAAAAAAAAACAAATGGGACCTAATTAAACTTAAAAGCTTTTGCATAGCAAAGGAAACCATCGACAAAACAAACAGACAACCTACTGAATGAGAAAATATTTGCAAATCATATGACTGATAAGGGGTTAATATCTAAAATATATAAATAGCTCATACAACTCAACATTAAAAAAACCCAACTAAAAAACAGACAGAAGGGACTTCCCTGGCGGTCCAGTGGTTAACACTCTGCGCTTCCAATGCAGGGGACGCGCGTTCGATCCCTGGTCGGGGAACTAAGATCCCACATGCCGCACAGACAAAAAATTGAAAAACAAAAACAAAATAAACAAACAAACAAAAAAAACAGGCAGAAGACCTGAATAGGCATTTTTCCAAAGAGGAAATGCAGATGGCCAACAGGAGAAGATGCTCAACAGCACTAATCATCAGGGAAATACAAATCAAAACCACAATGAGATATCACCTCATGCCTGTCAGAATGGCTATCATCAAAAAGAACACAAATAACAAATGTTGTCAAGGATATGGAGACAAGGGAACTCTTGTACACTGTGGGAGGGAATGTAAATTGGTGCAGCTACTGTGGGAAATAGTATGGAGGTTTCTCAGAAAACTAAAACTAGAACTACCATATGACCCAGCAATTCCACTGGGAATTGCTGGGACATATGGTTAAAAAAAAAAAAAAAAACAGAACCACTAATTCGAAAAGATACATGCATCTCAATGTTCATAGCAGCGCTATTTACAATTGCCAAGATATGGAAGCAACCTAAGTGTCCATCAACAGATGAACGGATAAAGAAGATGTAGTGTGTGTGTGTGTGTTTGTGTGTGTGTGTGTGTGTATACACATACATATATACACTCATACAATGGAATGTTACTCAGCCATAAAAAAGAATGAAAGTTTGCCATTTGGGGCAACATGGATGGACTCAGAGGGTATTATGCTAAGTGAAATAAGTCAGACAAAGACACATACTGTATGATATTACTTATATGTAGAGTCTAAAGAATACAACAAATTAGTGAACATAACAAAACAGAAGCAGACTCACAGATATAGAGAACACACTAGTGACACGAGTGTTTACCAGTGGGGACAGGGAAGGGGGGAAGGAGTAACATAGGGATAGGGGAGTAGGAGGTACAAACTATTATGTATAAAAGAAGCTACAAGGATATATTGTACAGAGGGAATATAGCCAATATTCTATAATAACTATAGATGGAGTATAACCTTTAAAAATTGTGAATCACTATATTGTACACCTGTAACTTAAATAATATTGTACATCAATTATATTTCAATAAAAAGTGCTTTCTGTTCAAATTTTCCGTTGAATTTGGTTGGTCCGTTTACATGGGTAAGTGAAAGAATCACAGAGATACTGGGACACAACATTGACAAGCAATAGTTGATAAATATTAAAATATATATTAAGGGCTGTATAATACTTTTGCTATCAAGCCTATCGAGGTGTCCACTGATCCATGCCATTCTTGCTGTTGACTAGGAAAAAAAACTCCAGCCAGTCCTTAATACATAGAGTTGATATGTTCTGAGAGGGAGGGGGCAGTCAATGTACCCTTTTTCCCTAACAGAAAGTGCTGTTTCAGTAACCCATTTGAACATTGAAAACTCTTGGAGGCAAGATGGTAATGACAATTAAACTGCAGATAAATGAGTGCCTCATTCAACTACTGTTTGGATCGAAAAAAAAAAAAGAAAGAAAGAAACAATAAGGTGACTGTTTAAAAGGAGAGCAAACAACTCTTTCCTTAGAGCACTAATCTTGGGTGACAATGGGGCAAAAGGCTTATACTTTGGGAGGCAGCTGCACCCCTGCCTGGAAACCAGGAACTCTTTAATACAGAGGAGTAAATTATTTTCTAAATGCATTGATCCAATTCCTAAAAAGTCTGCTTATCTCCAAGGTAGAAGAACTTCATTTTGTTCTGAATGAAAGGATAAAGCTCTTTGTTTCTGGTTAGAGATCACTAAGATGATACTTTTATATTCTCCTCACACCGAGATTTTTCAGATATTTATGAAAAAATCTTCCTTTAAATTATCTTGGTCCATTAAAAATTGTGAATCACTATATTGTACAACTATAACATATGTAATATTGTACAGCAACTATATTTCAATTTAAAAAAGAAAAACCCAAATGAAAAGAAGAAATTATCTTGGTCCACAAAGCCAGATAATCTGCTTCAACCACTTCATTTTACACATGAGAAAAGGACCCCAAAGGTTAAGGAAACAGTTCTAGATTGTCTATTATTTTTTAAATGTATATGCTTAAAAGGGAGCACAGAAAGCATTTCTTATCAGTATATACAAGCTGTTTTTTGAAATCTTTTGGATCGTGAGCTTGTTTGGAGTGCTACAAGCTCTGATAGCTAAGTAAGGAGGGCCTACGTAGGACAATGCCCAGATACCAAATCTTGAACTGAATTCTGAGCTGATCCACTGATAGCCACCCAAAAATACTGCGATAAATCCACACTCATATCTCCTCTGATAGCCTCGTTTTTTTCCTCCTCCATTTTTTATTTTTTGGCATTGCACGTCCTTCCTCCTGTTAGATTCTGTGGCATACATGAGCCGTATGGATTCACAGGTGCAGGTCAACATATTAGTAAAATAATAAAAACAAAAAAAAACCCCAGAAAAGCCTATTAGCTTCTCAAGCCTCCTTAGCATGAAACTCACGTATTAGCTTTTGCTCATGTCAACTTATTACTCCCACAAGAGTTGGTTGATATGGATATGTATTTATTGGACATATGTTTAGGGTGCTATAGGAGAAAAAAAAAGAGTCAATTCTAGGCACTGGCTTTTTTTTTTTTTTTCACGTGATGCTGGCACCAGGTGGAGTGTAGTAGGAGCATGCAGAGTGCCAAGTTCCTGTCCTTGACCCTGGTGGAGCAGCACCATAGTTTTAAAAGGTGGGGTTACAGGGTGGGCCCTCAAAGGGATGCTCTCATATTAGCCCTGTCCAGCTTGGCTCAGCCTCTCCAGCCTGGTAAGGGTAACTACACTTATATCAGACAAAATAGACTTTGAGTCTAAAACTGTCTTTGGAGACAAAGAAGGTCATTGCATAAAGATAAAAGGGTCAATTCAACAGGGTGATATAACATTTATAAATATAGACACACCTAAATACATAAAGCAGATATTGATAGATCTTCATGTTGTATGTCTTAAATATACAAAATTTTTATTTGT